>NC_069137.1:37334416-37661083 GCF_026914265.1 Mya arenaria | reverse complement strand
ATGGTATGATGATGAAGAACATGGTGGTTGTTTGATAGTGACGAGCAAGGTGGTGGATAATGATGATAATGAGCTACCTTGGTGGATTGTGTTGATGTGATGGTGATGAACAAGGTGGTGACTACTGAAGGTATGATGGTGATGTGCAAGGTGGCGGGTAGTAATGGTATGATGGAAATGAGCAAGGTGGTGTATAGTGATGGTATAATGCTGATTAGCAAGGTGGTGGATAGAAATGGTATAATGGGGATGAGCAAGGTGGTGTGTAGTGATGGCATAATGCTGATTAGCAAGGTGGTTGATAGTGTTGGTATGATGGTGATGTATGGCTGTGGTCATGATGGTGATGTTCTAGTTGTTGAACAGTGATGGTCATGATGGTGGATAGTAATGGACATGATGGTGATAAACAAATGATGGTAATGAGCAAGAAGGTGGAAGGTGATTGTCATGATGGTGATGAGCATGAAAGTGGATTGTGGTGTTATGATGGTGATGAGCATGAAAGTGGATTGTGGTGTTATGATGGTGAAGAGCAATGTGGTGGAAAGTGATGGTGATGAGCAATTTGGTGGATGGTAATGGTCATGATGGTGGATGGTGATGAACAAATGCTGTTAATGAGCAAGGTGGTGGATTGTGTTGATAGGATGCTGATGAGCAAGGTGTTGGATACTGATGGTATGATGGTGATGAGCAGTGTGGTGGATGGTAATGGTCATGATGGTGATGAACAAATGATGGTAATGAGCAAGAAAGTCAAATGTGATGGTCATGATTTTGATGAGCATGGTGGTGGTATGATGGTGATGAGCAAGGTGGTGGATTGTGGTGATATGTTTGTGTTGAGCAAGGTGGTGGATACTGATGGTATGATGGTGATGAGCAAGGTGGTGGTATGTTGGTGTTGAGCAAGGTGGTGGACAGTAATGGTATGATGGTGATGAGCAAGGTGGTGGATACTGATGGTATGATGGTGATGAGCAAGGTGGTTGTATGTTGGTGTTGAGCAAGGTGGTGGACAGTAATGGTATGATGGTGATGAGCAAGGTGGTAGATACTGATCGTATGATGGTGATATAGTAAGTGGATGGTGATGGTCATGATGTTGATGCGCATCGTGGTGGTTTGTGGTGTTATGATGGCGATGACCAAGGTGGTGGTTAGTGATGGTATGATGCTGATGAGCAAGGTTGTGGATACTGATAGTATGATGCTGATGATCAAGGTGGTGGATACTAATGGTATCATGGTGATGAGCAAGGTGGTTGATAGTGATGGGGATGAGCATGGTGAATTATTGTGGTGGTCATGATTGTGATGAGCATGGTGGTTGATTGTGGTGGTCATGATGATATTGATCCAGTTGGTGGATAGTGATGGTGATGAGCAAGGTGGTTGATGGTAATGATCATGATGGTGATGAACAAATGATGGTATTGAGCAAGAAGGTGGGAGGTGATGGCCATGCTGGTGATAAGCAAGGTGATGGATGGTAATGGTCATGATGGTGATGAACAAATGATGGTATTGAGCAAGAAGTTGGCAGGTGATGGCCATGATGGTGATGAGCAAGATGGTGGATGTTGATCGTCAATATGGTGATGAACAAATGATGGTAATGAGCAAGAAGGTCAAAGGCGATGGTCATGATGGTGATGAGCCTGGTGGTGGATTGTGTTGATAGGATGCTGATGAGCAAGGTGTTGGATACTGATAGTATGATGGTGATGATCAAGGTTGTGGATGGTTATGGTCATGATGGTGCTGAACAAGTGATGGTAATGTGCAAAAAAGTGGAAGGTGATGGTCATGATTGTGATGAGCGTAGTGGTGGATTGTGGTGATATAATGCTGATTAGCAAGGAAGAGGATAGTGATGGTCATGATGGTGATGAGCCTGGTGGTGGTATGATGGTGATGATCAAGGTTGTGGATGGTTATGGTCATGATGGTGCTGAACAAGTGATGGTAATGTGCAAAAAAGTGGAAGGTGATGGTCATGATGGTGATGAGCATAGTGGTGGATTGTGGTGATATAATGCTGAATAGCAAGGAAGAGGATAGTGATGGTCGTGATGGTGATGATCTAGTTGGTGGAGAGTGATGGTCATGATGGTGATGAGCAAGGTGTTGGATGGTTATGGTCATGTTGGAGATGAGGAAGGTGTTGGATAATGATGGTTTGATGGTGATGAACAAGGTGGTATATTGTGATGGTATGATGTTGATGAGCAAGGTGGTGTATTGTGATGGTATGATGGTGATGAGAATGGTGGTGGATTGTGGTGGTATGATGTCGATGTGCTAGGTGGTGGACAGTGATGGTTTGATGGTGATGAGCAAGGTGGTGGATTGTGATGATACTGTGCTGATGAGCAAGGTGTTGGATACTGATTGTATGATGGTGATGATCATTGTGGTGGTGATGATCATGGTGGTGGGCAGTGATGGTCATGATGGTGATGAGCAAGGTGGTGGATTGTGATGATACATTGCTGATGAGCAAGGTGGTGGATACTGATTGTATGATTGTGATGATCAATGTGGTGGTCATGGTGGTGGGCAGTGATGGTCATGATGGTGATGAGCAAGGTGGTGGATGGTTATGGTCATGATGGTGATGAACAAATGATGGTATTGAGCAAGAAGGTGGGAGGTGATGGCCATGCTTGTGATGAGCAAGGTGGTGGATGGTTATGGTCATGATGGTGATGAACAAATGATGGTATTGAGCAAGACGGTGGGAGGTGATGGCCATGCTGGTGATGAGCAAGGTGGTGGATGGTTATGGTCATGATGGTGATGAACAAATGATGGTATTGAGCAAGAAGGTTGCAGATGATAGTGATGGTTATGAGCAAGGTGGTGGATGTTAATCGTCAATATGGTGATGAACAAATGATGGTAATGAGCAAGAAGGTCAATGTGATGGTCATGATGGTGATGAGCATGGTGGTGGTATGATTGTGATGAATAAGGAGGTGGATAGTGTAGTATGATGGGGATGAGCAAGGTTGTGCATGGTGTTGGTATAATGCTGATTAGCAAGGTGGTGGATAGTGATGGTATGATGGTGGTGGACGGTAATGGTCATTATGGTGATGAACAAATGATGGTAATAAGCAAGAAGGTGGAAGATGATGGTCATGATCGATGGTGATGAGCATGGTGGTGGATTTTGGTGAGCAAGGTGGTGGATACTGATGTTATGGTGGTGGTGGATTGTGGTGGTATGATGGTGATGAGAAAGGTGGTGGATAGTGATGGTGATGAGAAAGGTGGTGTAATGTAATGGTATGATTATGATGAGCATGGTGGTGGATTGTGGTGATATTATGGTGATGAGCAAGGTGTAGGGTGATGAATGTGATGAGCAAGGTGGTGGATTGTGATGATATGATGCTGATAAGCAAGGTGGTGGATTCTGATGGTATGATCGTGATAAGCAGAGTGGTTGATCGTGATGGTACGATGGGAATGAGCATGATGGTGGATTGTGGTGGTCATAATGGTGATGAGCACGGTGGTTGATTGTATTGGTCATGATCTAGATTGTGGACAATGATGGTATAAGAGTTATGAGCATGGTGGTTGATTGTGGTGATGGTATGATGATGATGAGCAAACAGGTTGATAGTGATGGTATGATGCTGATGAGCAGGGTGGTGCATAGTGATGGTATTATGCTGATTAGCAAGGTGGTGGACTATGATGATGATAAGCATGGTGGTTGATTGTGGTGTTCATGATCTAGTTTGTGGACAGTGATTGTCATGATGGTGATGAGCAAGATGGTGGATGGTCATGATGGTGATGAACAAATGATGGTAATGAGCAAGAAGGTGGAAGGTGATTGTCATGATGGTGATGAGCAAGGTGGTTGATTTTGATGATATGATGCTGATGAGCAAGGTTGTTGATACTGATGGTATTATGGTGATGACCAATGTGGTGGATAGTGGTGGTATGAAAGGAATGAGCAAGGTGGTGCATAGTTATGGTATAATGCTGATTAGCAAGGTGGTGGATAGTTATGGTATGATGGTGATTAGCATGGTGGTGGTCATGATGGTATTGATCTAGTTGGTGGACATTGATGGTCATGAT
This sequence comes from Mya arenaria, assembly GCF_026914265.1. Classification (NCBI taxonomy): domain Eukaryota; kingdom Metazoa; phylum Mollusca; class Bivalvia; order Myida; family Myidae; genus Mya; species Mya arenaria. The sequence goes on along the minus strand of NC_069137.1, from coordinate 37,656,973 downwards.
GGTGATGAGCAAGGTCATGATGGTGATGAGCAAGGTGGTGCATTGTGGTGGTATGATTGTGATGAGCATGGTTGTTCATAGTGGTGGTATGTTGGTGATAAGCAAGGTGGTGGAAAGTGATGGTTGATGGGTATGAGCAATGTAGTGCATAATGATGGTATAATGCTGATGAGCAAGGTGGTGGATTGTGATGGTATGATGGTGATGAGCAAGGTGGTGGAAAGTGGTGGTATGATGGGTATGAGCAAGGTAGTGCATAATGATGGTATAATGCTGATTAACAAGGTGGTGGAAAGTGATGGTATGATGGGTATCAGCAAGGTAGTGCATAATAATGGTATAATGCTGATTAGTAAGGTGGTGGATAGTGATGGTATGATGCTGATGAGCATGGTGGTGGAAAGGGATGGTATGATGGTGACGATCATGGTGTAGGATTGTTGTGGTCATGATAATGATGATGATGTAGTTGGTGGACAGTGATGGAATCGATGAGCAAGGTTGTGGAAGGTAATGGTCATGATGGTGATGAACAAATGATGATTATAAGTAAGAAGGTGGAAGGTGATGGTCATGATGTTGATGAGCAAGGTGGTGTATTGTGGTTGTATGATGGTGGTAGATTATGGTGGTATGATGGTGATGATCAAGGTGGTGGATAGTGATGGTATGATGGTGATGAGTAAGGTGATGGATTGTGATGATATAATGCTGATGAGCAAGTTAGTGGTTACTGATGGTCATCAACAAATGGTGGTGGATTTTGGTGGTGTGATTGTGATGAGCATGGTGGTGGTGATGATGGTGATGAACAAATTATGGTAATGAGCAAGAAGGTAGAAGATGATGGTAATGAGCAAGGTGGTGGATAGTTGTCGTATGATGGTGATGAGCAAGGTGGTGCATAGTGATGGTATGATGCGGATGAGCTAGGTGGTGTATTGTGATGGTCTGATGGTGATGAGCATGGTAGTTGATACTGATGGTATGATGGTGATGTTCATGGAAGTGGATTGTGGTGGTATGATGGTAATGAGCAAGGTGGTGGTATGATGGTGATGAGCAAGGTGGTGCATAGTGATGGAATTATGCTGATTAGCAAAGTGGTGGATAGTGTAGGTATGATGATGACGAGCAAGGTTGTGGATGGTGATGGTCATGCTGGTGATGAACAAATGATGGTAATGAGCAAGAAGGTGGAAGGTAATCATCATAATGGTGATGAGCATGGTGGTGGTATGATTATGATGAGCATGGTGGTGATGAGCAAGGTGGTGGATAGTGATGGGATAATGCTGATTAGCAATGTGGTGGAAAGTGATGGTATGATGGGTATGAGCAAGGTAGTGCATAATGATGATATAATGCTGATTAGCAGGGTGGTGGATAGTGATGGTATGATGGTGATGAGCAAGGTCGTGGATTGTGATGATATGATGCTGATGAGCAAAGTGGTGAAGAGTGATGGTATGATGGTGATGAGTATGGTGTAGGATTGTTGTGATGATGATGATGATTTAGTTGGTGGAAAGTGATGGAATTGATGGTGATGAGCAAGATGGTGGATGGTAATGGTCATTATGTTGATGAACAAATGATGATTATAAGTAAGAAGGTGATGGTCATGATGGTGATGAGCAAGGTGATGTATTGTGATGGTATGATGGTGATGAGCATGGTGGTAGATTGTGGTGGTATGATGGTGATGAGCAATGTGGTGGATAGTGATGGTATGATGCAGATGAGTAAGGTGATGGATTGTGGTGGTATGATTTTAATTTGCAAGGTGGTGGATAGTGGTGTTATGATGGTGATGAGCAAGGTGGTGCATAGTGTTGGTATTATGCTGATTAGCAAAGTGGTGGATAGTGATGGTATGATGGTTATGTGCATAGTGGTTTGTGATGGTGATGGTCATGCTGGTGATGAACAAATGATGGAAATGAGCAAGAATTTGGAAGGTGATTGTTATGATGGTGATGAGCATGGTGGTGGATAGTGGTGGTATGATGGTGATGAGCAATGTGGTACCACGCATAGTGATGGTATAATGCTGATTAACAAAGTGGTGGATAGTGATGGTTATGTGCATTGTGGTGGATAGTGATGGTCTTGCTGGTGATGAACAAATGATGGTAATGAGCAAGAAGGTGGAAGGTAATGATCATGATGGTGATGAGCATGGTGGTGGATTGTGGTGGTATGATGTTGATAAGCAAGGTGGTGGATAGTGATGGTATGATGGTGATGAACGAGTTGTAGGATTGTGATTGTATGATGGTGATGAGCATGGTGGAGGATTGTGATGATATGATGCTGATGAGCAAGGTGGAGGATACTGATTGTATGATGGTGATGAGTAAGGAGGTGGATAGTGTAGTATGATGGGGATGAGCTAGGTTGTGCATGGTGGTGGTATAATGCTGATTAGGAAGGTGGTGGATAGTGATGGTATGATGGTGGTGGACGGTAATTGTCATGATGGTGATGAACAAATGATGGTAATAAGCTGATGGTGATGAGCATTGTGGTGGTATGATGGTGATGAGCATTGTGGTGGTATGATGGTGATGAGCATTGTGGTGGTATGATGGTGATGAGCAAGGTGGTGGATACTGATGGTATGATGGTGGTGGATTGTGGTGTTATGATGGTGATGAGAAAGGTGGTGGATAGTGATGGTGATGAGAAAGGTGGTGTAATGTAATGGTATGATTGTGATGAGGATTGTGGTGATATAATGGTGATGAGCAAGGTGTAGGGTGGTGATGGTATGATGGTGATGAGCAAGGTGGTGGATTGTGATGATATGATGCTGATAAGCAATGTGGTGGATTCTGATGGTATGATCGTAATAAGCAGTGTGGTTGATCGTGATGGTAGGATGGCAATGAGCATGGTGGTGATCATAATGGTAATTGATTGTTGTGGTCATGATCTAGTTTGTCGACAGTGATGGCCATGATGGTGATGAGCAAGGTTGTGTATTGTGATGGTATAATAGTGATGAGCATGGTGGTTGATTGTGGTGATGAGCAAAGTGGTTGATAGTGATGGTATGATGCTGATGATTAGGGTGGTGCAGAGTGATGGTATTATGCTGATTAGCAAGGTGGTGGATTATGATGATGATAAGGATGGTGGTTGATTGTGGTGGTCATGATCTAATTTGTGGACAGTGATTGTCATGATGGTGATGAGCAAGATGGTGGATGGTCATGATGGTGATGAGCAGGAAGGTCGAAGGTGATTGTCATGATGGTGATGAGCATGGTGGTGGATATTGGTGGTATGATGGTGAAAAGCAGGGGGTGGATAGTGATGGTATGATGATGATGATGATGATGATGATGATGATGATGATGATGATGATGATGATGATGAGCAAGGTGGTTGATTTTGATGATATGATGCTGATGAGCAAGGTTGTTGATACTGATGGTATTATGGTGATGACCAATGTGTTGGATAGTGATGTTATGATAGGAATGAGCAAGGTGGTGCATATTTATTTTATAATGCTGATTAGCAAGGTGGTGGATAGTAATGGTATGATGATGATTAGCATGTGGTGGTCATGATGGTATTGATCTAGTTGGTGGACAGTGATGGGTATGAGCAAGGTAGTGCATAATGATCGTATAATGCTGATGAGCAAGGTGGTGGATAGTGATGGTATGATGGTGATGAGCAAGGTGGTGGAAAGTGATGGTATGATGGGTATGAGCAAGGTATTGCATAATAATGGTATAATGCTGATAAGCAAGGTGGTGGATAGTGATGGTATGATGATGATGAGCAAGGTTGTGGAAAGTGATGGTATAATGCTGATTAGCAAGGTGGTGGATAGCTATGGTATGATGTTGATGAGCAAGGTGTTGGATTGTGATGATATGATGCTGATGAGCAAGGTGGTGGAAAGGGATGGTATGATGGTGACGATCATTGTGTAGGATTGTTGTGGTCATGATGATGATGATGTAGTTGGTGGACAGTGATGGAATTGATGAGCAAGGTGGTGGATGGTAATGGTCATGATGGTGATGAACAAATGATGATTATAAATAGGAAGGTGATGGTCATGATGTTGATGAGCAAGGTGGTTTATTGTGATGGTATGATGGTGGTAGATTATGGTGGTATGATGGTGATGAGCAAGTTGGTGGATGGTAATGGTCATGATGGTGATGAACAAATGATGATTATAAATAGGAAGGTGATGGTCATGATGTTGATGAGCAAGGTGGTTTATTGTGATGGTATGATGGTGGTAGATTATGGTGGTATGATGGTGATGAGCAAGTTGGTGGATAGTGATGGTATGATGGTGATGAGTAAGGTGATGGAATGTGATGAAATGATGCTGATGAGCAAGGTGGTGGAAAGGGATGGTATGATGGTGACGATCATTGTGTAGGATTGTTGTGGTCATGATGATGATGATGTAGTTGGTGGACAGTGATGGAATTGATGAGCAAAGTGGTGGATGGTTATGGTCATGATGGTGATGAACAAATGATGGTGTTTAGCAAGAAGGTAGGAGATGATGGTAATGAGCAAGGTGGTGGATAGTGGTCGTATTATGGTGATGAGCAAGGTGGCGCTTAGTGATGGTATGATGCGGATGAGCTAGGTGGTGTATTGTGATGGTCTGATGGTGATGAGCATGGTAGTGGATAGTTATTGTATGATGGTGATTGGCATGGTGGTGGTATGATGGTGATGAGCAAGGTGGTGCATAGTGATGTTATTATGCTGATTAGCAAAGTGGTGGATAGTGTAGGTATGATGATGATGAGCAAGGTTGTGTATGGTGATGGTCATGCTGGTGATGAACAAATGATGGTAATGAGCAAGAAGGTGGAAGGTAATGATCATGATGGTGGTGGATTGGTGTGATATGATGTTGATAAGCTAGGTATGATGGTGATGAGCAAGGTGGTGGATTGTGATGGTATTATGTTGATAAGCTAGGTATGATGGTGATGATATGATGCTGATGAGCAAGGTGGTGGAGAGTGATGGTATGATTGTGATGAGTATGTTGTTGGATTGTTGTGGTCATGATGATGATGATTTAATTGTTGGGAATTGATGGTGATGAGCAAGGCGGTGGATGGTAATGGTCATGATGGTGATCAACAAAGTATCAACAAATGATGATTATAAGTAAAAAGGTGGAAGGTGATGGTATGATGTTGATGAGCAAGGACGTAGATTGTGGTGGTATGATGGTAATGAGCAAGGTGGTGGATAGTGATGGTGATGGATTGTGATGATATGATGCTGATGAGCAAGTTAGTGGTTACTGATGGTCTTGAACAAATGGTGGTGGATTTTGGTGGTATGATTGTGATGAGCATAGTGGTGGAGTGTGGTGGTGATGATGGAAATGAACAAATGATGGTAATGAGAAAGAAGGTGGAAGATGATGGTAATGAGCAAGGTGGTGGATAGTGGTGGTATGATGGCGATGAGCAAGGTGGTGCATAGTGATTGTATGATGCGGATGAACTTGGTGGTGTATTGTGATGGTCTGATGGTGATGAGCATGGAAGTGGATTGTGGTGGTATGATGGTAATGAGCAAGGTGGTGGTATAATGGTGATGAGCAATGTGGTGCATAGTGATGGTATTATGCTGATTAGCAAAGTGGTGAATAGTGATGGTATGATGGTTATGTGCATGGTGGTGGATTGTGATGGTCATGCTGGTGATGAACAAATGATGGTGATGAGCAAGAATTTGGAAGGTGATTGTTATGATGGTGATGAGGATGATAGTGGATAATGATGGTATGATGGTGATGAGCATGGAAGTGGATTGTTGTGGTATGATGGTAATGAGGTGGTGGATATTGATGGTATGATGCTGATGCTGATAAGCAAGGTGGTGGATTGTGATGGTATGATGGTAATAAGCATGGTGGTGGTATGATGGTGATGAGCAAGATGGTGGATTGTGATGATATGAAGCTGATGAGCAAGGTGGTGGATATTTATGGTATGATGTTGATGAGCAAGGTGGTGGATATTTATGGTATGATGCTGATAAGCAAGGTGGTGGATTGTGATGGTATGAAGCTGATGAGGAAGGTGGTGGATAGTGATGATATGATGCTGATGAGCAAGGTGGTGATACTGACGTATTACGGTGATGAGCAAGGTGGTGGATAGTGATGGTATGAGGGGGATGAGCAAGGTGGTGCACAGTGATGGTATAATGCTGATTAGGAAGGTGGTGGATTGTGATGGTATGATGGTGATGAGCAAGGTGGTGCATAGTGATGGTATAATTCTGATTAGCAAGGTGGTGGATAGTGATGGTATGATGGAGATGAGCATGGTGGTGGATTGTGGTGGTCATGATGGTGATGATCTAGTCGTTGGACAGTGATGTTCATGATGGTGATGAGCAAGGTGGTGGATGGTAATGGTCATGTTGGTGATGAAAAAATGATGGTAATGAGCAAGAAGGTGATGGTCATGATGGTGGTGGATTGTGGTGGTATGATGGTGATGAGCATGGTGGTGGATTGTGATTGTATGATGGTGATAAGGAAAGTGATGGAAAGAGATGCTTTTATGGTGATGAGCAAGGTGGTGCATAGTGATGGTATTATGCTGATTAGCAAAGTGGTGAATAGTGATGGTATGATGGTTATGTGCATGGTGGTGGATGGTTATGAACAAATGATGGTAATGAGCAAGAATTTGGAAGGTGATTGTTATGATGGTGATGAGCATAGTGGTGGTATGATGGTAATGAGCATTGTGGTGCATAGTGATGGTATTATGCTGATTAGCAAAGTGGTTGATAGTGATGGTATGATGGGGATGAGCAAGGTGGTGCACAGTGATGGTATAATTCTGATTATCAAGGTGGTGGATTGTGATGGTATGATGGTGATGAGCAAGGTGGTGCATAGTGATGGTATGATGCTGATTAGCAAGGTGGTGGATAGTGATTGTATAATGGAGATGAGCAAGGTGGTGGATTGTGGTGTTCATGATGGTGATGATCTAGTCGGTGGACAGTGATGTTCATGATGGTGATGAGCAAGGTGGTGCACAGTGATGGTATAATGCTGATTAGCAAGGTGGTGGATTGTGATGGTATGATGGTGATGAGCAAGGTGGTGCATAGTGATGGTATAATTGCTGATTAGCAAGGTGGTGGATAGTGATTGTATAATGGAGATGAGCATGGTGGTGGATTGTGGTGTTCATGATGGTGATGATCTAGTCGGTGGACAGTGATGTTCATGATGGTGATGAGCAAGGTGGTGCACAGTGATGGTATAATGCTGATTAGCAAGGTGGTGGATTGTGATGGTATGATGGTGATGAGCAAGGTGGTGCATAGTGATGGTATAATGCTGATTAGCAAGGTGGTGGATAGTGATGGTATAATGGAGATGAGCATGGTGGTGGATTGTGGTGTTCATGATGGTGATGATCTAGTCGGTGGACAGTGATGTTCATGATGGTGATGAGCAAGGTGGTGCACAGTGATGGTATAATGCTGATTAGCAAGGTGGTGGATTGTGATGGTATGATGGTGATGAGCAAGGTGGTGCATAGTGATGGTATAATGCTGATTAGCAAGGTGGTGGATAGTGATGGTATAATGGAGATGAGCATGGTGGTGGATTGTGGTGTTCATGATGGTGATGATCTAGTCGGTGGACAGTGATGTTCATGATGGTGATGAGCAAGGTGGTGGATGGTAATGGTTATGTTGGTGATGAACAAATGATGGTAATGAGCAAGAAGGTGATGGTCATGATGGTGATGGTATGATGGTGGTTGATTGTGGTTGTATGATGGTGATGAGGAAGGTGATGGAAAGAGATGGTTTTATGGTGATGGGCAAGGTGGTGGATTGTGATATGATTCTGATGAGCAAGGTAGTGGATACTGATGGTATGATGGTGATGAGCAAGATGGTGGATAGTGATGGTATGATGGGGATGAGCAAGGTGGTGCATAGTGATGGTATAATGCTGATTAGCAAGGTGGTGGATAGTGATGGTATGATGGAGATGAGCATGGTGGTCATGATGGTGATGATCAAGTTGGTGGACAGTGATGATCATGATAGTGATGAGCAAGGTGGTAGATGGTAATGGTCATGTTGGTGATGAACAAATGATGGAAATGTGCAAGAAGGTGGAAGGTGATGGTCATGATGGTGATGAGCATGGTGGTGGATTGTGTTGATATAGGTGATGAGCAAAGTGGTGGATAGAGATTGTATGATGCTGATGAGCAAGGTGGTGCATAGTGATGGTATGATGCTGATTAGGAAGGTGGTGGATAGTGATGGTATTATGGTGATGAGCATGGTAGTGGTTATGATGGTGATGATCTATTTGATGGACAGTGATGGTCGTGATGATGATGAGCAAGGTTGTGGGTGGTAATAGTCATGTTGGTGTTGAACAAATGATGGTAATGATCATGGTGGTGATGGATTGTGGTGGTATGATGTTGATGAGCAAGGTGGTGGATAGTGATAGTATGATGGTGATGAGCAAGGAGGGAGATTGTCATGGTATGATGGTGGTTGATTGTGGTGGTATGATGTGATGAACAAGGTGGTGGATAGTGATGGTATGATGGGGATGAGCAAGGTGGTGCATAGTGATGGTATAATGCTGATTATGGTAATGGAAATGGTCATGATGGTGATGAACAAATAATGGTATTTAGCAAAAATGTGGAAGGTGATGGTCATGATGGTGATGAGCATGGTGGTGGGTTGTGGTGGTATGATTGTGATTAGCATGATTGTGGATTGTGGTGGTCATGATGGTGATGATCCAGTTGGTGGACAGTGATGGTCACGTTAGTGGTGATGGTGTTGGTCATGATGGTGATGAACACGGTGAAGGTGGTGAAGATGTTGGTGAGCTCGGTGGTTGTGAAAAAAAATGGAAATAGGTATCGGCGATTCTAGTTACCATTTCCGACCTACTTTTGAATAGACAAAGTGAGTCTGTGGCCAAGCATTTGCTTCATTATCCAATGTTGCATGTTTGAAGGTGAACTCTACAGAGTTTTCAAGCCTGACAGGTGGTTTAAGTACATGATGTGGATGCTGATGCATCTGATACTTGCTTCAGTATATCCTTTCGTGTATCTTGATCATAAGTTTGGCGTTATGCCCATAAAATACCAGTGTTGCCCCGTAGAAATAATCCGAGAGGCCCAGTACTACTCCTCGCTAGGACTTCTACAGTAGATAAACCCGCCTGGGAGGGCTCTTAAGGGTGCTGGCTGAGTAATGGTGTGTAACATTTCCTCCTTTGTCAAGTGTTTAACCTGACCTAAGCCAGTCACAAGTCTGGTTGAAAAACAGGGAGTGACCACTTTCATGGTAAAAACACCTATTTATAAAACAAGAGCTGTCGTAAGACAGCGCGCTCGACAACACCGCTTTTACTTGTGAATAAAAAAATAGTATATGTGCGTGTCAAAAGCAATACAAAAAATCAAATTAGAAAATGGAACAAGAATCGTCATGTGACCGGGTTTTTAATGATTAGCAGTAGAGATTCAGTTTCAACTGCCTTCTTTTTTTTGTCACAGTGACCTTGAACCTAAAGGGCCCCAAACACAAATCTATGGAAGTCCTCATTAAACTCTTCCTACTTATCAAGTTTGGTCACTGTATGTCGACCATAACTAAAGTTATTCAGTACCAAACAGAAATCTATCTTTAGTTATAGTGACTAATACTCACCATATTTCTATATTTAGCAAAAGTGTCCTTTACCTAGACCATAACATTTTGGGCCCAAAACACAATCTCAGGAAAGGTCTCTATAAACTTTTCCTATATATATATTTGGTCTCAATATATAGACCCTTACTTGTGTTAATACCAACATTTTTTCTATTAAAAGTAACTTTGACCTTGACCTTGATCCAAGGTGCCTCAAAGGCATTTCCATGAAAGGTCTTCATAAACTCTTCGTATATATCAAGTTTGGTCACTTTAAGTCAAACCTTACTGAAACTATTCGATAGATAAGGTGACTTTGACGCTGCACTCCCACCAGCCTGCCCCGAACAATGACGCAAGTCAGTCTTATAACTTGTATTCCTTTTATGAAAACCTGGTTAAGAATATTAAAATGTGCCTGTCAAAAACTCAAAGAAATCAATCAAGAGTCATAATTTAGTGTTAAAATGGAGTTATGTGAACTTATTGCAAGATGGTCGTCATTAACCGGCGAAGTATTAAGTGTTTTTATTAAAATCCTAACTTGCCCTGAAACTTTAACCGAAGTTTCTTAGTCAGTCAGGGGCCATTACTTGTATTAAGGATAAAAAGGATTTGTGTAACCTCATTGTGCGTTGTCCTGAACAACTGTGTGAATTATTAAGTCTATTGAATGAGTGGGAAAGAAGTAATTTATAAATATCCCAACATGCCCTTAAATATTTTCCTATATATGATAGTCAATCGGGGCAATAATTTGTATAAAGGATAATATCGAGTTATCTAACCTCATGTTTTGGCCCTGAACAACTGTGTGAAGTATTAAGTGAAATGAATGAAGGATAATGATGATATAAGTGAAAATCCGAAGTTGCCCTAAATTTTAAACCGGATGCCGACGCTGGGGCGAGTAGTAAAGACCTCCTTAGTCTAGCTAAAAACTATTCTCGTATTTATTTACTTTGACATATAGTTCTTGTATATTTTGCTTCTGATTGTGTTTCATGAGACATTTCTTATACAAATGTATATTGTTGTTTCTATTGATTATGCATATTTGTACTTTGTCATCTGTTGCCTTCTTTTTAATAAATCTGAAACTGGAATTAGTTGTACATGTATATGAGAAATGACCATTTGTTATCCAACAACCGAGTGAAACAAATTTTAAACATCATGAAAACTTTTGTCTTCAATTTGGAGTGATCACTTCACTTAGGCGAGAAAAGCAAAACAGAAACGAATGATATCGGTGTTCCTATTGCATTATAATTTTAAATTCTCAGTTCTTGTGTCTGATTAATTCAGTAGATGTCAGATGTGTTTCATACATCTTTAACCCATTTCATTTAGGAAACAACGGTGACACAGAGGCCTTAAGTTATAATGTTGTGGTCACAATTGACTAAGTTGTTGCCACAAGTTACTTATTTTTTGCCACAATTTACTAAGTTGTGGTCTCAATTAACTAAGTTATGGCCATGTTATAAATGTAGTGTTGCGGATGTCACCTATGTTCCACCGTAGGAAACACGAAATGATACATTTACCTTTTTGGATGCTGCTAATGAAAAAAATACTTTGTGACTCTATGGCGAACAGAATCGGGGGTTTGCAGTTGTGTTTGACCCCTTATACAGTTGGTATCCCTTAAAAAGTTGGTATAAATGTTTATATGAAAAACTACATAAATATATCCAGCGTGAGAGGTACGGAAACATAGGGTTTTTCATTTATTTAAGAACTTGCTATTATATATTCTATATAGCATGATGTTGATGTTTTTCACAGCTATGACGGATTTTATGAAAGAATTACCAAACTGTAGGAAAAAATAGGAGACCTTTCAAGTGGGAAGAAGAAGGAAATGTAGGAGTGCTGGAAAGCACACTATTCAGACTAGTTCAAAACACTCGGTATTTCATTTCAAACTCATTCACAATTCCATATCAGTTTTATTCCAAATAGTGATTTTATAATTAACAGTTTCCAGGCATGTGATAAAAGGTACACATTAACAATGTTGCAAAATGCGAGAGTAGCAAACACGCAAAAACAATCAAAACTTTACAAAAAAAGCTCGTTCATAGGTCATTCCAAAACATTTCATTTGAAAGGCAAACATAATACTTGTTATAATTATGAAATATCATCAAAAGTTAAATAAGATCTCTTATAAAGTAAAGTGAAATTACTTGCTTTATATATTAGTATCAGGATTATTATATGTAGCGCTAGAGCCTCATGCAACACAGACCGGACTTAATGGTCAGGATAATTTGATAAAAATAATGTCACTAACATTTGTGATCAAATAGTTGTTTTTTCAATAACAAAACAGTGTGGTCATTTCGTGGCAGAAATTTATTTATTTTTTTTCTTCAAAAAATAAAAATTAAAAAAATGATTCATTATGTAATTAAACATATCGTTTATAAGATTTGTTTGTAATGATCGAAATACTTTCAACTCGCACCGCCAACAGAGTGAAAATCACTGTTTCATTGAACTTCACAAGAGGACGGATGTAAAGAACTTTCGACCAGAGTATGACCCCTTTTAAGTTTGTAACAGAACGTCACAGCTCAATTTCACCGTGAACATTGGTTTGAAGAATTTCTTTCAAGAAAGTTTGCTCCGTTTGCACAAGATTGTACGAGGCTTGTTAAGGCACTACTGTGCAATCACGCATAAAGGACAAACACCATATGTGAGGTACTTTCAGCATACGAGAGTTACATTCACTATGGCTTGGGGGTTTACATGATGTATAAGGTACTTACACAATGTGTGTTGTACACACACCATGTATGATGTACATAGCACATGTGTGCTTAACGTACCTGAAGTGTGCAGTAAATACAATGTGTATGAGTTACATACAGCATGTGTGAGGTACATACAGCTGTTAATTTCAGTATGGCGTAGTAACATACAATAATAAAGTAATGAGACATAATTCCCAATGTGGAGGGATTGGAGATAGCTACATTTCTTCTTCACTTTTATATTTGCTCAAAGACATTATCTTACCCCATCGGATAGTCCCACTAACTTACTTTGTCATAGAACTTCCAACTTATCCACCACCTGATGACGAGTTAAAATAGTCAAATCATAACTGCCTATGCACTAGTATAAGCAAATTGAAAGATTGACAGAAGCGAATCATAGTATAAACAGCTTAAAAGAGTGCAAAAAGGCGAGACAGTTCAATCAGCTTGAACGACTGAAAACAGCAAGAAGTATTATAAGCAGTTTGAACGAGTTATCTAATAAGACAGTAGTTGCAGCCTGAACTAATGTAAGAAGTCGGACTTAGTATAAATTATTAAGCAGCTTAAAAGAAGCGAGATATAATATCAGCAGCTTGAAAGGATGGCATAATTGAGATATATTAAAAGCAGCTTGAAATAAGACAGAATCGAGGCATGGTCTTCAATATATTTTCTGTTGTGATTGTTTTTTGTTTTTGGGTTTTAATTTGTACCACGTGTCTACTTAAAGGGACTGTGTCACAGATTGGCACCAAAAAAGTTTTTTTTTCTATAACGAATCTCAGGACAAGTATCTAATAGAACGTGTTACGCTTTGATATCATAGTTGTAAAAAAAGTAACAAAATGTAAAAAATAATTGTGTCGGAGACCGGGTTCAAAATAGTAGTCCAGCGCCTTACTCACTGCGCTACAAAGGCTTATTCAAATCGGGTGACACAATTAAGCTATTCACCTACCTCGGTAATATCACGTGATAACACCGACTAGACAATCACGCATAAGGAATGACTTCTACCTGGTAGACATACCCAGTAATCTTATATAATGGAAAAATACGAAATAAATGCTAAACGTAAATAAATTGTCAACTATGTGGTACTTCAGTTAGTAAGTTTTAATGCATTGTAAACATCGATGCCAAGTTGATGACATTTTTCGACAATTTTTTTTCCCGCTTTTTTATCATATGGAGTACTGCCCCTTTAACATTTTATTACCACATTTAAGGTAATAATTTAAGGTAATTAAGTTAAGAAATAATTTTAATTTACTGACATTTCATCCAGCATGCTTTTACCCCTTACCGCTTAACTTAAGAAAGATGGCCAAAATGAATACATTCTGATTTTGTCATTTCAAAATATCTAGTTTTTGACATGTTTCTTTCTTCTTCATTTATTAAGCTGAAATAAGTTGTCAAATGTACTTTACCGCATTGTGTTGTTGATTTTTTTTTTGGATAATAGATTTCAATTTATGACAGCTAAGGGGACAATGCCGATGTTATGAATTATATTGAGAACATTAATTATTAACCTACAAAGACTGCTCCCACAACTGAATACTGATCTTAAGACCAACGATACCATTTAAAGTGTTCTATAATCAGTTATCAGACTAAAATAGATGTTGTATTTTCCTTGAATAATGGACGAATGTTGTCATTTATATGCAATGCTCTTGGTTTTTGGTAATTGATCCGCAGTATTAAAAGTCGGTTTAAAAAAAATGTATTTTAAAATAATATGTTTTCTATTAAGCAGAACCGCATTATTGCAAATACCTTCGTACATTTTACAGCACTGTTATAAAAATTAGACGCTTAAGTCAAAACATGATAAGACAAGTTTTTGTGTTTCATATTCCATGTGAAAGGTCACTGTGTTAGCAATCCAACCAACAAGTACGGGCAGTAAAATGTCCACCAAATGGAATTAAAAGTTGATCAGTTGAATTTCCGATCCCCTGATTAATGAGCGCATCGAACAACAATATTTAATCAATATAATTTAAAAGCTTGGTGTGCTTCTAAATCCCGATGATTGTGTAGTAGGTACAAATATTTTACTAAAACTTAAAATATGGACAAACCAAAAAAATCATGTAATATCAGGTAGGCATACAATTCATTATTTTTTTTCAAAAATAACACTGAAATTAAGACCGAGACCCGTGTTAAGTCCGCTGGTGTCCATATGTTAACAATATGTAAAGTCATCCTATATACACGTGACTCATGTCAACGTACTGTGTCTGAGTGCGAACGTTGAATTGACCTTCTGCTGTGAGTCACATTACACCGTCCGGACTAACCCTGAAAACATCACCCCGACATGCAAAGACTTCCTTCGTTACACAGATTGAAAATGTCATTTCGTGCACAGGTCTTTTGTAAATATATAGTTTAATCATTTAGTTGTATGGCGAGCTGTTTGGGTTGTTGGGTAGATAAAATCTAACAATGTAGATTATCTTTCTGCTCAAAGCCTCCATTTTCAATGTTATGACTCCCATGACATCTTTGTTTAATGCTTATACTTGTGCATATAAAACATTAAGTGGCTCCAAATGCACTTGAGATGTACAGAAAACAAAAAAAGAGTAGTTCTGAAAGGCCATGTGTGCAATTGCATAATTTTTTTTTACCAATTTAAATTAAAAAAGGTTGATCGAAATTGAGCGCGGGTATTTTGACTATAATTAATACGATCAGGTTAAATAAGAACCTGACAAAATGAAATAGAGTGGACATTTCCAAATTGTTGTAGTTTGTGACATTTCATAATCGTGTATAGAACGTTTTGCGTTACGTTCGTGAAGGGTCATTGTATTTGTAACTATTAGTGTTCATGCCTGCTTTAAAAAGAGGGCAAGAGGGTTGGGAAAAGCACTTGTTTCACAGTATTCTTTAAGCCTAATGTTTGCATTATTTGTCCGATTCTCGCCGGAAACAAATTTCATTTGAAACCATGGTGGTGCTATATTGGTCCATTCCCTCTAGGTTCATGAGTAGCCTTAACAGTCTGCCTAAATCAATGTCCTTTTGTGCTAATATTTCCTTTGGTATGACATTCACTGTGTCCATTGCGTAGTACAATTAACTTGTAATTCAACAGATCAACAATTCCGAGCCATAATTCACAATAGGCCAAAATACAATTATGTGGCGAGAATGACATCTTGTCCACAAACTGATAGGGTATGTAGCCCTTTTAATTAGGGTTTATGTAAGCAACGTTATTGTCATCATTTGGTGATGGTGTTTAAAATCAGCATATCATTTTTATCAGTACAAAGCTTTTTAAACTACATAATTATTGACACATTTTTTCAATATTCAATGTTCGCCGCCTACATTTATTTGTAGGTAGGTTAGGGTTACTCGAACCAAAATAACTTTTATAGGTCATATTCATAAATATACACGTCAGTACCGGTTCATTAGAGCCCTTTTGTTGGGGGTGTTTATTTTCAAACCTTCCCAACATGACTTGCTCATATACAAACTTCAATGGTGGGAATGTTCTCGACAGCCATTTTGAATGAGACCATTAATTGATTTTTAGAACATTATTTTAAGAAATCGTGTACTTCGGCAGCCATTTTGAACGAGATCATTGATTTATTTTTAAAACATAATAATAAGAAATCGTGTACTTCGGCGACCATTTTGAATGATCGACATCATTGATTTAGAAATAGTGTACGTCAGCTTCTTTAAAGCTAATCTAATATAATCCCAATATGCATGATACAGCGTAATAAAACACAAACATTTTTATTGCATTTTATGCGTTGTTATCTTTATTTAGTGTAGGTACAAATAAGCGTGTAAAGAAGCACATGTCCAGTTTGTACATGCGTAACATGTGTGCAAGATATCACACAACACAATATATACTATATTTATAGCAATAGACATATCCGTTCAGACAATCTGTATTAAGAACACACAAAATGCATTGAAGTATTGCAAAATGTACAGCAAATAACGAATCTTTACGACACATCGCCTTTTTGGAAAAACACATTATATAACACAAGTATAGACACAGCAGTCTCGAGTCTCGGAATGATCGAATGATGTCAAACAGGGGTTTTAATGTGAAACTTCATTGACTTTAGAGTGATTGCAAGCAGACGAGTACATTTTTGAAAAAGTATTGTAGGAAGCACAAACATCAACAAAACTATACACATAGCAGTCTCGAGTCTCGGTTTGATTGAATTATATCACGTAAACCTTCATTGACTCTCAGAATGATTGCATGCAGACGACTACATTCTAAGAAAAGAGTTTCATAGGAAGCATAAACTTCAACAATAATATTAACACAGCAGTCTCGGAGTTATGTTTGATAGAACTGGATGTTCAAAACAATACGTCCTCGCTACATTGCCTTTTTTTCTTTCAGATCTTTCAAGAAGGTCAGCATCGCTTTCAGGAGCCTTGCCGAAGGATGATTGTCCTCTGTTTCAAATGGACTGAATGCGTCCAACTCGAGCGTAGCAGACTCGGCATCCTCGTCGTCAGAGCCGAGCGAATCCGTTACCGTGTCGATGTCATCTGAGTCAGGATATTCTGTTACCACGTCGTTGTCATCTGAGTCAGGATATTCTGTGACCACATCGATGTCCTCTGAGTCGAGAGAGTCAAACGCCTGCATCTCGTCAACTTTGTTTGGTATTTTGAAACAGCCAAATGCCTCGTTGAATGTTTTCTGTTTTATCTTAAATATTGATTGTATATTAATAGTATAATACAAATTTTATTTTAACCATGCATGTTTTATACAATTGGATCTAAAGTAGATGACATACACAATTCTGTTGAATTTCAAAATGACAATTGTTTTGTTTAAAAATCATTTGGCTTAGCACTCCTACGCACAGGGTACAGAAGGTAGAAAATTCAGCTCTCAATAAGCTTATCAAATATCAAACTTGACATAGCAGTTACTACACTTGCCGTACAGTTAACACTGTCATAACGCACACGGCGTATTGATAAACAAAATCACGTATTTTATTAAAAAATAAAATATTATATTTGAAGTATTTCTTTAGTTTTTTACTTTGATTGTTTTTATATGTTATCTGGGTCTTAAATAAATTATTGCACAAATATATGTGTGTAAACACGTTGAAAACAAATTTACCTGAGCTGTGATATTGACGCAGGCTGACATATCTTTAATACTGATGTTCCTGGCAACAATACAGACTGATTTGATGTCAGGGTGCTTCATGACGTGATTAACACAGAAGGAGACATCCGTATTGTCTGGAAAGAGGAAAACGATACAGACTTTAAACAATAGTAATAAGGATGCTACTCCTTGCAATTGATTAAGCGTTTCAAAATTCCTAAGCATTTGCAAGATATTGGCTTTATTTCCGACTTAATATATCAAGTTCTTTGTTTAGCTGAATGAATACACGTTTCGATGACTTTATTTGCAAATAGTAGTAAATTTATTACATAAATATTCATTGTTGTTGTTTACTTGCATACCTATAAATAGTTTATGTATAAATATGTAAAAATCAAAATCGCTTATTATTTTATCAGTTCCATTCAGTTCCATTCAATAATGTGTAATGCAGAAGTGGAACAATGCGATTATCTATTCTAAAAACGGCACTCCAAATGGCAATGGGCCAATAAACATGCACACAGGAAATCTACTCCTGCTATGTCACCATGTAAATAAACAAGGGAGCAGGGATAAAACATGACAAACATGCCTTCAACCACAACATATACAAACGTACTTGATATCTTCCCTTTTACAAGTAAATGTCTGCTCGCAACCAGCTTAACTTCCATCGCGTTGTGTACGACGTTTGCAATAACACACGCTGAACATGACAAACATGCCTTTAACCAAAACATACATAAACTTACTTGTTATCTTCCCTTTTACAAGTACATGTCTGCTGGCAACCAGCTTTACTTCCATCGCGTTGTGTACGGCCTTTGCAATTACACACGCTGAATATGACAAACAAGATATACGATGAACATGCTGAATAAAGCGGATTTTTATTAGGGTGAGAAATATTATTCTTCATCGGATATTCATACGTAATTATGTTATGTAGTACTAAAATACAACAGGGAAGTTGTTATTTATGCGTATTATTTACACTGTTATTGCATTCTACTGCATAATAATTTCAAAATATCAGTAAATTGCAAATTTTAATGAAAATGGCAGTGTTTGACAAATTTATCAAATTAAGATATCAGTGTATTCATTGTAAGCTATCAATTAAGGTAGTCAGTGTTTTAGTGTAAGCTATCAATTAAAGTATCCATCAATTCCAATGTAAGCTATCAATTAAGTTATCCATTGTAAACTATAAATTATAATATCCAATATATCCAATGTAAGCTATCAATCAAGGTATCCAATGTATACATTGTAAACTATAAATTATAATATCCAATATATCCAATGTAAGCTATCAATCAAGGTATCCAATGTATACATTGTAAACTATAAATTATAATATCCAATATATCCAATGTAAGCTATCAATAAAGGTTTCAAGTGTTTTCACTGTAAGCTATCAATTAAAATATCCAATTTATCCAATGTAAGCTATTAATTAAGGTTTCCAGTGTATCTATTGTAAACTATCAATTTAAATATCCAATATATTCAATGTAAGCTATCAATAAATGTTAAGCATGTTTATCGAGCCGTTAGATATACTTTCTCTACGCATAAGACCCGGAATAAGATATTTTCAAATAATACCGAACCGGTGTAGGGTCAGCAGGCACATAATACACATAATTGTACAAAGATATCTCAATCAAAAGCACAATCATATTTTACGATCATTACCTTTATGACGAGTGTAAGTTTTACAAATCTTGCATATTTCCTTGTGACACATGGGGCCTCCGTCAGTGTCATCGTCCACGACTTCAGGGGTATCATCGAAGCTATGTTTACTACTGATATCATGGATGGGAATATATTCTTCACCGACTGAAACAAGAGCATTGCCAATTAAAGGCAGAAAGCATAACAGCATGTTATTAAATACATGTTCAAAATATTGTTATCAGTAATTAATCTTTCTCATCAATGTATTATTTAGTTTATTACTCAAAATGTATGTTTGTTATACTCGTACATGTGTATGTATTGATTTTGAAATGAGTGTCGCTTTAACAAACATTTGCTTGTATTGTGGTATCCCCCGTAAATCCATAAAATTGTACTTGCCTACGAAGAATGGAAAAACTGTCTGTCAATGGAGTTACGTTTAACAACAGTAGTTCAACGTTAAGTTCGGAAACATGAATTATTAATTAAATGTTAAATTTTAAGTACAGTACATTCTATAACGTTAAACATTTCATTTTATTCCGGACACTGTACGGTTTTATCAACTTGTTTTTGATGTATTTTATACGTTAATATTAATCCCCATATCCCGACTATTCGACTGAATCAAATAGAAATTATTAAAGTCATGAATTTGATTAAAATCTAAAAAAAATCTTAACCTCAAAATAGTACCATAAAATCTTACCTTGAGTGTCCTTCGTGACCTGAAGAGATTCCCATTCAAACGTGAGAGAGGCGGCCTGAGACACCTGAACGACCATGGCAAGAATAACGAGATTAAGGATTATCGACATATTTGCAGTTGAAAACAAATATTGCTCAGAATAATCCTTCTATTCGGTTTAAACCACGAATGCCATTTGAGCAGGCTCTGTTCAGTTGTTAACTGACTATCTGTTTTATACTTTCATGGCTGAGTACCAGTTTCGATCAAACAATGATGCTGGTACTTATGTAATACCTCACGTGCTTCAGATTTAAGTGGTTAAATTGTTCAACCAAGACAATGATTATTGTTGAGTACTTGGAATTTGTTCACTTGATAAAAAAAACATCAAGTGCAAGTAAGACTGTGCGACTTTTTCATAACGACATCTTTATATGAATATATATAGTGTTTGTTTTGGTGTAAGATCGTAAACTATTTCACCGAGTGAGCACCAAATGTTATATTTTACGAGTGGTGTAGCCACGAGTGAAATATTCACTTCTTGTGTTTATTAGGTGAAATATATTGTAATCTTACACTGACACAAAAATGGTTCTTTTCATTACATGCCTTCATTTGGAATTGAAAGTAATATACATGTAATCACATTTTTTTGAGAAATTTCGAAATTCCGAACTGAATTGAAATTTTGCCGCAGCCCTGTGCGCGTTGATGTTTGAATTGGAACCGTGAGAGGGTTAAATTTTCAAAACATGGAAACACAAATTTTTGATATTTTTAATGTTTAAAAAATTGAAAAATTGACTTTGTTTAACTGATAAATAGACATAAACCACCAGAAAGCAAATGTCTCTTCACCGACAAAGAAAGGTGGAGTCAGTCGATGGTGCTTAAGACAAGTTCCATGATAAAACAAAATGTACGATGCAACGTGCAAATAACAAAATGGTTATGTTGAAAATACTCTTGTGTCGTTGCAAGATGTATGAATACGAGAAATACCAAATAAATGTACTGAAAGAAAACAAATACGAATTAAAGAATAACAGCTTTGGCAAGTGAATACAAATTGATTATTTTTTTTATTTTATTGAAATGTAATCCATGTAAAATAATATAGAATTACCAAAAAGCAAAACGAACAAAATGCAGCAGTAAAATAAAAGGGCAGACGGAAATAGGTTAAGGTTAAAATAGTTTAAAACAGGATGTATTATTAAGTGTTGGTTTGTCCCATGACACCAAAAACAATGCTGTTATATTGAAAACTAAAGTATTTCCAAAAACTGACTATTGTGTACAGAATATCTCCATTAGAATCATAAAACTTATAAATATATGTCATTATTGACACCACTCTGTTCTGTTTTATACTTGGATCAATGTATCTTTGTCTATGATGGCTCTGTCCATTAATGTCTTGTAATGTTAATGCATTATTAGATAATCTTTAAACATGCATATCCTTTTAATTTTATTACAATGACTACTTAGCAGCGGAATAATTCACTATCCTTTAAAATCAAGAATACTTATTTAATATCTCAATATAATGTTTAATTGCCTTTTTCCGTACCCTCATGCTGTCAAGTACGCAGGAGATGTCGAAAAAAAAACAATGTCCCGAGAATTTATGAAACACTCATAAAAACAATTAAATTTAAGCGATAACAAAATGTGTTTTCTCATATGATGTGATTGTATTATTAAGTGGCGTGATGTAGTACTTATTGTCAACTTGAATAAAACAATGATCATGACACTTGATGCGTTTGTATCTGATATTGTTCGCTTATTTCTAACAATAATCTTTACAAAGAGATGTCCATGTTTCCCATTCTTTCTTTATAAGTGGTCGGATGAATTACTTTCCGGCTAATAATGCTCAGTATTATAAGTATGCAACATGATTGATATAATAACTTCAACTGAAGTTACCGTTAAAATATATATACCTTTTCCTACAGCACGCTTAAATAACATTGTGTTGGTTTCGTCGTTTGTTGTTTTTGTTAATGAGAGTTTATCAGGGTTTGCCCGCGCATATTTGCTGAATTACGGGTAGAATAAATATAAATTGATTTTCTTCATCATTTATGTTTTGGTCCTTCAAACATTTTTTGCATTGGTAAGAGTCTTAACGACTGTATAAACGTGGAATTTTCAATTTTCAGCTTTACAAATATAACTAGCATTTGAAAATGTCTTATCGCAAATATTGATGATATTAAATAAATGATTTATTTTTGAACTGCACTCATACACTCCATGGTGCTGGCAACAAAATTATGGGAATTATTTATCTATTTGTTCACCGTCCAAATTGCAATTTCATTTTCATCAAAAGAAAGAATATTATACTGCTGATTACACATGAAACGGGTATCAACCGTTTGAAAATTCAAAATGTAGATAATTGTTTACCATAAACAATACGGACCTGAGAGATGGAGTGTCCCTTTAATTTCAGAGATTTTACACACTTCAAGCAAACTTCAGGCCCCAATTTCACGAAACTTCTTAATCCCTTATAACGGGATTAAACTCAGCTCATTATTTTTGTTTTTCAATAATTTTAGTAAAATGTATCTTTTCAGTGTTTTTATACTTTAGATACGAATTATCTTTATGATAATCACAATTAACCATTTTTCATTTTAATTTATTATTTTATCAAAATTCAATTTCAGTATGTATTCTGACTTATTTAAATAAGTTACTTAAGCCTGTTAAGCTTAAAACATTTCGAGAAATTGGAGCCAGATACTTAAATGCAAAGAGAGATGAGAACAATGACACTGGGAGGGAAAATCATCAATGAGGAAAAAATCTATACCCATCTTGGAAATAAATGTGACGCATATCTCAATATTTCGTACACCATCGACGACGCGTGTGTTAAAATGCGCGGTACGTTTATAAGCATTTGTAATATTTGTGTTCACCCAGATACATTAAATCCGTTGACGTCAAAACAATATATACGTCTGTTGTTTTCCCGAAGTGTTTGTATGGCTGCGAGTTGTGGTCAAATATTTCACCCTCGCTGCTACTAAAGTTGGAAAGAGCGCACAGGTTTTGTGTGAAGTATATGTAGTCTCTACCTAGAAGCAGCAGTACAGACTGGTCACTTTGTGCAATAGGGATTGCTCCCATTGAAAATTCCATTGATGTGAGGAAGCTGCAATTTTTTGGACAATTGTGTCGGTTACCAAATAAATATCTTGCAAAACAAGTATTTAATAGTAGGAAATGCATATTTAGTGGCTATGATAACCAGTCCAGGGGAACTATTCCAGAAATGTATGGGCTATAGTCAAAATATGGGCTGCTGCATATTCTGTTCAACTATTTACAGACTGGGACATTTCCACCAACGTATACGTGGAAGGCGATTTTGGATGGATTCATTAAGGCCACAGCATTTCAATGTCAATTTCAAACCTGTTGCCGGCCGTTTGTCCGAAGTGTTTTAAGGGAGAAAACTAGGTCAACCCCGTGGGAAGTTTCCAGAAGGCAACCACAATAATCTCCCTTGTGTCGCATGTTGATGTGCTTGATGTGCACCTTACTGTCCAATAACTTCATACAGCGTTGTTGTAAATGCGATTCATTGACTGAAAGACTTATTGTGCATAGATTGTGTTTTTGCTCAACCATATTTAGCACGAGGATTATGATGTGGGACTATGTAATGTCAAAATATAACACTAGAACATGTATTGGATTGCGGATGGAAAGCCATGCCAATCAATGCGTACAATTGTTAACACTTGCAGCAAATTTACCAAGTGATGTATATCTTGCAAAAAATATTTGCACCATGGGCAAGTAAAATATTGTTTAAGTCGAAATTAGAAAGCCAATAGGCAGTGTTTATCAACACTACAGTTTGCATACCAAGTAACTTCGTTTTCGGGCTAGGCCTGCATTAATGTGTAGATAACACTTCATTTTGTGATGTCTTTCATAATTATATTGATGAAAAATATGTTAAATGATTGACTTATAACTTAAGTGTGATGCAAAGGTGGATTCTAAAATTTCGCTTTCGGTCTAGCCTTCGCCTAATAATTTTGTATCTGAACTATGTTCTGCGTACCATTGCATGTGTGTGCGTGCGTGTTTGTGTGTGTGTATGTGTGCGTGTGCGTGTGTGTGCGTGTGTGTGTGTGCGTGTGGGTGTGTGCGTGTGCGAGTGTGTGTGTGCGTGCGTGCGTGCGTGCGTCCGTGAGTGCGTGCGTGCGTGCGTGTGAGTATCATTGTATCGTATTTTGTTTTTCAAGTGTGATGTTCTTTGCTCCTCATTTATTGGAGGAAAATAAAATATCTATCTACCCACAAAGGTCACTTATATTGTAAGCATTTTGAATGAAAATGTTGTAGACAGCAGTAAAAAAATTCAGAATCATTGGAACGTTCACACCAACCAGCAGATGAAACTGTGCGGAATATGCGTTTGAAATGATGACAAAGTTTGAAAATACCAGCTCGAAGATCATGAATGTATCTTATTCATGTAATTGCTTCATCTTTTGGTGATTGTATCAGTTAAAGAAAGTGGTTCTTAAACTATAAACTTAAATGATATTTGGTGATTTTGAATACTACTAAGAAGGTATATCAGGCCGATATTTTTAAGACACCGTTTTCGCGAAACTGTTTGAGCATCCAAGCATCCATACATTGCTAAGTGGATTCTGATTGATTATGGTCTATGTATAACAGGTTTTTTTACACTATGGTTTAAGTTTGGAAATATATGAATTTTCATGGCTGTTTATATTTTTGAAATGTTTGGCCCTCTTTGTTTGTGTCGAAGTATTTCAACAAGTACACATAGCATTTTCTAAACCGTTTGTGTTGCTATGTGTTTAAAGGTGGTCATATATTGATTGATGCACGTTTAATATGAGTAGATAAACGTGTTTACGTTTCGATATAAACATGCTTCGAGGTTTTTTAGTTAATACCGTAGGACTGTTACTAGTTCTTCACTCGAGGCTTTGTATTTGTTGAAAAAAGATTTGAAAATGAACGAAAGTCAAGAAAACAATTTGCAATACATGTCTTGTTCCCACCTATTCTAACCATGCATTGAATTTTCAGAGGGCTTTTGCTTAAAGCCGGTTTTCAATTTCTTAACCATATGTATTTTTCCATTTTCCACGTCGTGAATGGAAATTGTCTTCGATATGCTTCGGCAAAACGTAAATGTTACCGTTAACTTAATTATCAGTCGTTCCGGATGTTGGTATATCAATGCGGGTCGATATCGGGGCGATTGGGCAAATATGAAAGGCATCAGTCGTTCAGGATGTTGGTATATCAATGCGGGTCGATATCGGGGCGATTGGGCAAATATGAAAGGCATCAGCCGTTCCGGATGTTGGTATATCAATGCGGGTCGATATCGGGGCGATTGGGCAAATATGAAAGGCATCAGCCGTTCCGGTTGTTAGTATATCAATGCGGGTCGATACCGGGGCGATTAGGCAAATATGAAAGGCATCTGCCGTTCCGGATGTTAGTATATCAATGCGGGTCGATACCGGGGCGATTAGGCAAATACGAAAGGCATCAGCCGTTCCGGATGTTGGTATATCAATGCGGGTCGATATCGGGGCGATTGGGCAAATATGAAAAGTATCAGTCGTTCCGGATGTTGGTATATCAATGCGGGTCGATATCGGGGCGATTGGGCAAATATGAAAGGCATCAGTCGTTCCGGATGTTGGTATATCAATGCGGGTCGATATCGGTGCGATTGGGCAAATATGAAAGGCATCAGTCGTTCCGGATGTGTGTATATCAATGCGGGTCGATATCGGGGCGATTAGGCAAATATGAAAGGCACCAGTCGTTCCGGATGTTAGTATATCAATGCGGGTCGATATCGGGGCGATTGGGCAAATATGAAAGGCATCAGTCGTTCCGGATGTTTGTATATCAATGCGGGTCGATATCGGGGCGATTGGGCAAATATGAAAGGCATCAGTCGTTCCGGATGTTGGTATATCAATGCGGGTCGATATCGGGGCGATTGGGCAAATATGAAAGGCATCAGCCGTTCCGGATGTGTGTATATCAATGCGGGTCGATATCGGGGCGATTGGGCAAATATGAAAGGCATCAGCCGTTCCGGATGTTGGCATATCAATGCGGTTCGATACCGGGGCGATTGGGCAAATATAACATCCTGCATTGTTTGTGTTGTTGGGTATTTTGAGAAAAATAGATAATTGGTTGACTCACGTTTCAATTACGTAAGTTATAATTTTTCATTACAAATCAAATCAAAATACGTGCAATGATCAATCACTGGAGAGTTTTTCATTAGCAGTGCGAAACCTCCACTTTGTCTTATATAATTGACAAACAAAGAAGACAGAAACAATTGATAAAAATAGGATTTCTTTAAGTCTATATGACTTTTTATTTGGTGTCAAATCATATGAGAAACCGGGATAAAGAGAGATAACTTTTAGTTCCATACGCGATAACGCTGTCAAGGTACTCCATGCCAGCTAGTTTTGTAATTATAAGATGCACCTAGAAAGGCTTCCAATCAATATTTAATGATAGTTCAATACGTGTTCCCAATTTCAGGACATGTGGCAAAATCGGACTTGTCATGTATCCTACCCGGCTATTTATGGGAGTCTACCTTTTATGTACGACGCCACCGGAATACCCATGAGCGTCGGCGCCGGTAAGAGTCTTAGACGCGTTATATTGTTGAGCAAAGAGCACAGTCTATCCGGATTTCTTAACGTGCGCCGTCGTATTGAACTATCACAGCCTTATTTAACGTACCTCGCAGGAGACGGCTAGTAAAGTTTAAGCGTGGAACCGGGATGAAACCTGCGACACCTATATTGATGGTCGAGTGTGCTAACATTTGACGACGGATTCGCCACTGGTTATCTATGTATTTATGATTGTCATGATCACACCGATGATTGCTAGATGATGGAGTCAGATACCTACTTTACCTGCTAGACGAGGGAGTGGAGTTGTGTGTTCATATCGACAACACTGAAGGTAAATGTTAATCTCAGCTCATTTCCATCACCGTACATGTTTGCTCTTAAACGTTTCCGGTGAGTCCTTTTAATGCAAAATAATAAATTGAAATTGGTTTTGTACAATAAAGATCAAAACCGAATCCTAATGATAAATGATTGAGCTATTTTTAAACATCCTAGCTAAAGGGGATTTTGCGATGTCTTTCTTATTGTTTTCAATAAATCGAATGTACTTCGTGCGTAGATTCTTTGCTTAATTTAAACTCGGCTTGAGTAAACATAATGCTATAGTAAATTTATAACATAATTAAAACACTGGCGAAACCTACCAACACTTTTGTCAATAATGAACGCAGATCTCCATCACCGAAGTGCAGTGAGTGTTCACATTGTATTTTCAACCATATACTTCCTTTTGATATTTGACAAGTACGGTAATTTAAACAGTTATTGAGTAATACAATGTCTTCTTTAAAATTATTTATAAAGTAAACTGAAGGAATAATATCGTAGTTGTTCATACTAATTTTTAAAGCATATTGAATTATTAGCTGCATAAAAAACAATTGTTATAAATGTTCGATATATTTAAAAAAAAACAATAGACAATGACCAATCAATTAAACACTTCGTTTAAAGTAAAGAAAATTAGAATTTTGTCGATCATGTTTTTGGTTGCAAATTTCGAAAGATATCGCGAACTGCGTAATTAAGCTTTATTAAGGTGATCTTGTTTAAGGACCGCACGCTTTGACGTGAGAGGGATCCTTATCTGTGCATATTATTAATTTGTCATTCAAAAGGACTAGACGAAATTCTTATAGAGGTTTGTTCAACTTTCTTAAGTATAATTTCTTAATTTGTAAACTATTGAATTAGAATATACGTGTTGATTTATACTGAAAGTAAAATATAAATGTGAACAAATATAAACAGTTACTCCGCCATCTTCACAATGTTTAAGTATGATACCATTTAATTATTAGATGCTGCACCCACTGCATTGTACTAGTTGATGTTGTTATTGTTTTCGACCATGAATCAATAAGTGATGTCCTAACCTTTCATTAATTCATTGTGATTTAAAGGCGATCAGGCGAATACTAATAGTGTATGCAATATTAATTAACCAGTGATACGATGATTGATACCCGACACCTGTTTATCACGCATCTATGATTTTTATTTTTCAGGCTATGTTATTCCTCTTGTTTCTACACCTGGTCCTGGCACCAGGCGTGGTATACAGGTAATAATGTATGCTACGTATCGTACTTTGTTTGGGTAGATATATGTATTGGTTATTGACAAACCCCCTTTCTTTAAACCGTTCGTTGAGTTGCAAAGAATACCTATAAATGGGGCGGCAGGAACACACATGGGATAAAGACAAAAATGCAAAAGTTTGTAGTCTCCATAACACCCCTGCGCGAGCGAATTCTGTACCTGGGGTCGAGGATTACTGCGCATCAGAAATACTTAAAACTTGTGTGTATCATATATAATATATCAGGGAATGTTTTTAGCAAAATCGGTTTAATGCAGATGACAAAGGGTTTGATTTGGAAATAGTTTGCTTAATAAAAATGAGATAATGGCCCTATACGAAATGAAGGAAGTATAATGTTTCTTCCGAAGTTGACAAAAAAAAACTGCGCTAAACATGAGAGAAAAAAGAAACATACATCAGATCATGAATATTGTCTGTGTTATCAAATCAATAGAAATGAATTAATTTTAAAATCATCAGTATTTTTATTCAACGAATGACCTGATAATATAATCTTTTAGTGGTTTGCCGCCTTTGCAACTTTTAGTGGTTTGCCGCCTTTGCAACCGAGCAAATAACAAAAGCTGTTAGCTGTTTTGTTGCCTTGTGAATATAAAGTATAATATTGTAAAATAAGAGACATATTCACGGAGCCAAGGACGTGTGTCATATTTTGTAGTGTAAGTTTAATCAATTCATCTCGCGGTCACGTGACAACCACAATGGCGGCGCCCATTCACTCTTTGGAATTGGCATTGTCCATACCGACAAATAACACGCGTTTGTTATGCAAATGCGAATTTGGTTAATTCTAAAGGGCGATATAATTGTCTGCATTGTTCATAATCAATTTGAATGTATTCGTATAACGTTTAACTCGATTATCTCTTCTCAGCACGTACTATCTCTCCTTTCCAAACCGAATCACACCTGGAATGGACCTAGATCTCCATGCTTTGATCACAAATACGGCCCAGCCAGTAGATATGGTCGCAGTTCTGATGGACAATTCGTTGAAAGAGTATACACACACGAGTAGAAGACTTCAAGCTGGTATATATTATACTCTATATGCTACGTTATATGACTAAGTATGTAGTTTGGGTAAAGACGACAGGAAAGTCACTGAATAGTCTTAGTTAACAACTTAGGGTCAACCCGAGTTGTCAAACATTACCGAACTCGCTTTTTATAAGCACAGGATTAAGGCATATCGGACTTCCTCGGCCATTTCCGTCATGCGACGAGCCTTTGAACTATGCCAGTGCAATAGTAAACGTAGTTCGTGAAATCGAAAATACTCTGCGATCTGCTTGCTGCGTTGTTAAGTGTAAAGAATTCTAAAATTGTAAACCGAGGTTGTTTTCGATGGAAAATGGCCGAGGTGCTCCGATTGAACTGACACTTATCAAGAAACACAACACGTGAAAAGACAGCAAAGAAATACTGGACGTGAATCATTAGCGACACAGAACATGTTTGGCTGTTTTTTTTTGTCTGTATATAATGTACCATGTTTTATATTAAAATTGAAATGATGATGAGCCCCGCCACCATTGTATTTTTCTATGTTTCATATCAGTCATTGTAAATATCTGTATCGTGGTGCAGTGGGTGTTTTCCCCTATTGCAGTATGAGAGGACCAGAGGTCGGGTTCTGCCACTAGCACAATAAAACAGCTTTTCTTTATTTCTGTTTTGCTTAACTATTCTAAGAACAGGTCAGCTATATTACTCACTTCTATGGCGTCGGCGTCACACCCTTGTTACGGTTTTGCTTTTAAACGTTTCTAGATACTTTGAGCCTAGAGCAAATTATTGGCCTTTATTATTCGACTTGGAAATTCTGGTTAAAGTTTTGCAAATAAGCACACATACGTTACTATCTCAGCAACTACCTGATGCATTGCGTTGAGACCCAATGGCCCACAACTTTTCTACTTACCTAGATTGCCAAGTTCGATAGCTGCATTTTGCAAATGAATATGGTCATTAGAGAGTATTTTAAAGTCGGAAAACTTTATTAAGTTAAATTTAGAAGTTTTACGATTACGTCCCCAGTACTGACGCTTATGGGCCTTGAAATGAGTTGTTAAAATATGTTCCAATATTTTCAAACACTACGATTTCTTTTCAGTGGCAATCAAAAGGCTTATTCTATTAATATAGGGGTATTGAAATGGTGAACGTATTTATTGCATATTAGGAACACTCTTTTATAGTGACATAAAAGCAATATTTCCAATTGTTTAAATTATTTCGAATTTCAGGTTATCCGGAGCAGTTAGCCATGCAGGTATGCTATACGTGTACCTCCTTGTCCAAATGATCACTACTGCCGGCGTTAAATGCCACCATTTGGCAGATTGTATTTCGGCTCCACGTCGTAGTTTTTGTCCTTTACTGGTCCGTTTGACATTCAATATGACTATGTAGTTAGACTAAAGGTTTGGGTTGTGTAATGGATGTTAAAAGTGATGCCCCTATGACTACTGTATAGTATAAAGCAAACAACCATTGCTATTTTCACAATGCAAATTTTTAGTGTGCTTTAAAATAAACCCTTTTCCACAATGCTTTCATTTTAACAGTAAATATGCAGGATGAGATTTTTATGTCATTAGATTCTATCATCTGCTGTATTACGCATTGACATATAGTAAAACAGTAGATAAACAATTAAGATTGACCCATTCCTAATGAGTCTTGCCCAGACCATTGCGTTTAGAGTATGTAACACATATGTTTTAGAAATCAATAAGATATTGTATATAAACCATACTGTAACACACATTGAAGGTTTACTGAAAATAGCAAATTTGTCTAGGGTTAAGGTCAGAAAAGCGGTAAGGCATTCTTTAGACGTTAGTACCACAAGGTGCCCACGAGACCTTATACTGTTATTGCACACTTGTGTATGTACTAACATACGTATCAAAATGTTTTAAGGTTCCAACAGATCTCCCTAAAGGTCAATACAGAATGAAAGTGACAGGAACCGGCGGCCTAACTTTCCAAAACGAGTCGCGGTTGATATATGATGACAGCCTGTTGGTGTACATTCAGACAGATAAGTCACGTTACTCGGCAGGACAGCAAGGTCGTGTTATTAAGTTTTCATTCTTGTTCCCTTTTCAGACAATTATTATAGATAAGATTTGTACATATTAGGCTATATTAAGTCCAAATAGAATGTAAAATCCCTATCTGCGATGTGTCAGTACAGGCGCGGCATTTTATTTAGGTCACAACATTTCAGAAAATCAGACATCTGATATTGATTAAGAGTTCATAGAATGTATTTAGTTGAACTTAAAGAGGCTTAATTGTTTATTCCTTCATTCAATATAGATCCAAAACACATGACAACACAGTATATATTACAATTATTAACATATGTAAGGTTTTAATTGTAGTGAAATACCGTGCAGTATTTCTGTTGCCGAATGCAAAAGGATACACTGGTTCAGCAACTATTTCAATATACGTAAGTCCTAACGAGTGTCCTGACCTTATGTTCAATGATACTTAAGCAGTCTTTAACAATTTAAAACAATTCAATAACTTTATTGACTCCATAATAAGTGGATAGAAAAGCATAACAGTAGTACATTCATACATGGTAGGTGCAAATAACTGTATGCACAGAAAATGGTATTACATGTCATAAGGAACACACTTAATACAATTATTCATCTACAAGGATAGAAAAAGGCAAAAAAACATGTTCAGAGATAAATATGCACAAATAAACAAATAAATGTAATGCACCATAAAATGATTAAATTAATAGTGTCGAACCTTCACAAACAAAGCACAAGGATATGATTTATTAATTGGTAAATAGAAATACTTATTTACAGAGGAAGTTACCCATGATTCCCACGCTCAATACTCGTATTCGAAATGATTTATTTGCATAAAAATATAACCTAAGTCCGATTGTTTTTTAATGCTAAAATGCTATCAGGATGGTGGAAATAACCGAATCAAAGTTGTTGGTCCATTGAACATTCCAAATGGAGTGCTTGAGGAGAGGCTAACATTGAGCAACAGTCCAGCGTTCGGTGACTGGAAAATTGAAGTTAAAATGATGGTAAGATCAACGTTTGTTATATAGTTATGTTTTTTATAAAGTTCTACCAATTAATTGATATAAATGTTGAGATAACGATATCTTTACTGATAAAGTTCTTGTGTTATGCTGCAAAGGCCGATATAACATTAACGGTTCACTATGATTATGTGAATATTCAGAATTTCGGCCAGATAAACAATCTTCTATTTGATTCACATGTTAATATGTTCATAATTAGGAGGTATAGGAAATTCTAAGGGTACTTTACTCTGCAGGACAAGACCATCTCCAAAGGGTTTACGGTCGATGACTATGGTAAGTTGTTTCTTCTATTTGCATAGACAAAAATTTGTTTTAATCTATTTGTGTGGTAACATATTTATCAAACTATCCCCTATATCAGCAGTCATGTGGGTAAGTTGTTACGATACTTATGACACGTATAATGTACGATATTTGTTTTCTTTCACTCGCGTTCAAAATTCATGAATCATACTGTATAACATTTTCCGCCAATTTGTTATGGTTAACATATGTTTGTATAACGTTTCAATATTAAAACCCAAACAAAGTGTTGAATTTCTATCACCTTACTATTATTTCAGTCCTTCCGAAGTTCAACGTGGAACTTATACTTCCGGAAAAGATTTACACAACAAACACATCCATATCAGTCCAAGTGACGTCAAAGTCAGTACATACATTTGTGAATGTTAACCGCTTGGAATAAATAACTTACAAAGTAGTGTGAGGTTGTATAAGGTCAAACATGGGTTGTAACTATTATTATGATTTATGAACCATCATATGTCTAAAAGTGATTTACCAAGGCCAGTTGCTCACCTTTCCAAATCGAGTTTACGGATTTTACCCAGTACTGTTGCTTATTGTAGTATAAAACTAGCCTTGGTAAGAAACAGCTTTGCAACTGGACATAAACAAATGACAGCAGGATGTTAAAGAACAATAAATATAAACGGAAACGAAAGAAAGCTTAACGATTAAAGAACTCATTTGCAGGCAAAATATTGTCAGTTAATATTGCTGGCCAAATGGGTATGAGATAACAACATGAGATCGGAAAGTAACAAAATTCCCGCCGCTTTGAATGATGGAAGATGTCTGATACGGTTCCTCTCCATAATTTTCGGGGACACATTGACATATTGTATTTCATCTCAGTTTATATGTGTAGGTGGCCCATCCTTGGATCAATGCAGTTACCATATGTTCCAGGTTTACCTTCAATACCGACGTGTATGGATCGTGTAAACTGCAAATATATGACGAAAACAATTTACAACACTTCTATGAACAAATAAGAGAGGTAATTTTACGCTAAATTCTTGCACGGTACTCTAAAAAATTCATTAAGTAATGTCATTTATTATAATGGTTTATAATCAAACGGTTTTGCATAGCATGAAATTAGCATACACATTTGTTTAGCTTTAAATCATTTTATTGGACCTATTCGCGTATGTGAAATGTCTATCTTTACTTTTTAGATAATAGGAAACACATCATTCACAATACCCATGTCGGATATTCGATCTCAAAGTTTAATGTATGGAAGTATCAAAATCCGTGCACTTGTCACCGATAATGCAACAGCGCTAACAATGGCGACGGAAAAAGACCTGCCAATTGTTTCTCCTATAACGACAACCACTACAACTACAACAACAACTACAAGATTGAACAGATTCTCCATCGCGAAGGATTCGTACCAGGAGTCAATTATTCTACGATTGTATGTAGTCTTTTTACTCGAAAGTGTGTTTGTTAAGTCTAGACATATTTCAGGGAAAATAATGATTTTATTTCATATAGCCAGGTTGAAGATTGAAGGAAAATTAATATGGATAAATGGAAAGCACCGTCCAGTAATCGATTTATTTATAAGACACAGATATTAAGCCACTCACCAAAAGCACACTTAATAAATTGTTTGGTAAGTAAGAGGTAAAGTATTTTGTCTGCATTTTATAGATGTGACGTCTGTGCCTAGAAACAGTGGCAGTATTCAAAAAATGTACTAGGGATGTGACCAGTTTAACACCTTTGTTTTGAAACACCAAATCCAAAGCTGCGATTCTTATGTTTTTTAGGTTCGTCTTACAAACAATGCCGACTCGCCAGGGACGGTTGGACAAATGCGAGTAAACGCCACACTGTATAATGCAGCCCGGAAGCAATGTAGTACGTGGTTCTATGTTGAATTTACCCAATCGGACATATCTTTCACGACACAACATACAGAGCATGGATACGCTTTATTGTCATTTCCCGTACCTACGATTACTGAAAAGATCGAACTGCAGGTATAGATTGTTTAAAGTGGACTTGTTTAACTGCATGACTTTCAGGGCGGTCTTTTCATAATTCGCACCATCAAACATTTCAAGCATTCAATACGTCATTGACTTTATATTTAGTTCTCATATACAATATCTCAAACATGGTTTAAAAGTATATCAGTAAAATTGCAACTGTTTCTCTCCCAAGGTTTCAGCCGCGGGCGTTAGTTTCTCAGAAACCCTTTATGCCATTGCTAAAGGTAATGACCCGATGTTACGCATCGACATAAGCAACCCGGATGTAAGGGTACGTAAAATTGGTCCTACCTTAATAACTTTGTTACAATCATTAAGCATTTTTATACAGTTCATGCTTTTACACTCGCCCCAATTACTCGAATCTACTTAAGCCGAACAGGCTTAAGTAGCCTATTTCAACTAGCCAAATTAATACTTAATTTGAATTTTGTCAATGAAAAATGTTGTATTCTGATTTACATAAATTCCTATCTTGAATATGAAAACTCTTGAAGATGTACATATTATGCAAATTATTAAAAACAAAAATAGTGAGCTTAGCTTGATCCTGTTATAAGGAACTATAGACGTTTCGAAAAAAAATTGGCGTGCGCTGTTAGTTAGTTTGAAACATGCAGTCATAAATTGTTTAATTCATTAACTATAGCAAATTAAGCCAAACAGTAAACGCACAGTGACAGGGTTAAACCTATAATGATAATAAACAATAACAAAACACGAGATTGTAAATTTATTGTGTGTGTTTTCTTCACTATAATACTTGTACTAATTTACTGATAAAATGCAAGTATGTCACTTTCTACGAAGCTAAAATTAACATTTAGTTGCTTGTCTTTTCATGGCTATAATTGTATTAATAGCATAAACATTTAGCGAAGAAAAGACCTTTCTAAACTATTTTAGGCTGGACATGACCTCGTTGTGACGGCAGAGGCTAATGTTCCAATAAGTGGCGTGCTGACACTTGAGGTAAGCTCGGCATTTTAGTTCCACAATTACATATATGTTATTGGTGGGCGACCAAAATTGGTGTCCTAAGGTGAATCAGAAAATAACCAAAACAAGACATTTTAAGATTAAAGGAATTCAAGAATTGCATTAACATTATTCCTTTGACATGTTAAAAACTGTCATGAATGTAACCCTATATTTTTTTAATATATAGTTTTAGCTGTTAAATGAATTAACGCATACGGTATTGTGAGACTTTGAGGTAAGTAATAATCTACCAGGCAGATCGTCAAAGTTATCAGATTACAAAAGAAGCACACAATGCTTAGTGATTCGCTTCATCACACACATGACAAGACAAACATAGTATCACTACTTTTAGAATTTTCAGGTATTTCTATTGTTGAGTTGTATATAATAGTATTGCGACCGCAATTTGTTTTATATATATCTGTATAACCTCTAAATGGACTTGATGTATTTGGACACCGATGATGCCTACAGTGTCAGCCGGATTTAGCACTAATGCGATTTTTGTCATAAACATGTGTTAAATGTCACTTATTGGTTTGCTGTTTTGTCCAAAAATTCTACTTTTCCTATTCGCCTTCAATGTCTTGGTTAAGTGTGATTAAGCTTTGTACGAGAATACACCAACCTATGTGACGTACCCCGCAAATGTTGCATGTGCACAATATATCGACATGACGCTTTAGAAATATCTAAATATGTAGTTCATACCTATGTTTTAATTTAACATATTCAAACATGAACACAATATGTATGCGAAAAACTACAGAAACAAGCTCAGTAGCATAAAGTTAAAACATAAACCCGGTTTAATGGCACTGGGTAAACGCCAAAGACATTGAACATGAAATCACAAACAAGAAACATGGAAGAACAGCATTAAACTCCACAAACAGCACATTGCATACATACTAAATATAACAAAACTAGGTATGTTTATCAAGGATTGTTAGGTAAAAGAGAACACAAACACGAGAAAAACATTAAGGTGAATATCAATATTGTACAAACAAATTTTAATCCGACTTAAACTTTTACTTGAACGATTATGCATACAGCTAAACATATGCATACACGTTTACGTATACATACACGTACATGTAGTGTTTCGAATCCCTTTTGTTGTATGTGTTGGCTTCTCACTGTATAACAAATGTGTTTTAAACAAGGCGATATATTGGTCTTTCGATTGTAGATGTACAGTAGAGGGGACATGGTGGCGTTTATGCGATCATCTCTATCACGTGCCTCCTTTGTGGCATTCAATGTACACCTCACTGAAAAAATGGTTCCGCATGCTGTCATAATAGTGTCACATATAACTGCTACGGGGGAAATACTATCAGATAATGCAGTTGTTTATGTCAGTGGAAGTCCCCTTGCTAATCAGGTACTGCCTTTTTACTTCCCTTTGAGTCGAATTAGTTATTTTAAAAGATTTTTTATAATTATTGTCAGGTGACCGATAAAGTAGCATTATATATGATTTGACACATGTATCATTCGAGTATTTATATTTTTTCTAGATGGTGCGACTTATTATTGTTACTTTATTTTGTTTTCGTCTCAGATACTTATTTTTTAATCACCCTCGTTTATGATTTCAAATATAAACCAATCAAAGCTTGATGTAGACATGTTCTTTCCATATTCTCTTAATTCAATAGTTCATCTATTCATCATATATTACGGAAATGCCCCAGGTGTCCGTGTCTTTTAACACAACGAATGCTCAACCAGGTCAGCCCATTGCAATGACGTTTCGAGCTGCCCCGCATTCAACGGTGTATTACATGGCGGTGGATGAACGGAACCAACTTCTTGCAAGCGGAAACGATATCGACAGCTTTGAGGTTTGTAAACATTCTTATTTCTGATAAAATATAATCAATATTATAATTTTTGAACATTGTGACTGACAAATACTATGTAATTTACAGCGAATATGCAAGATGTATATACTCCCAAAATAACAGTTTAAGCAGATAATTGTGCTGAATTTTAAACACATATCAAGACATAAATTATACTTTGGTGTTCATTATTGATAGTTTTGCTAAATTTCGAACACTATGAGTATTTTAAAGTTAAAAAAGAATACATGTATTATAGTAAACAGGTTTTTATGGTCTTTATTGCTTATGAAAATTGCAATTACAATGACAATGTTTGAAGATAAAACGATTTCCAAGACATAGTCACTGAATAAAGACTGTTTGTTATAATGTATATGTTGTTCATCTACCAAATGTCAAGAATCGCTATAATTATAAATAAGCTGACATCTATCCTTGATGATGTTGAAAGCGTATTTATGTTACGGTCGCATATTCACCATGACGCGGCAGATTTCTATGACTTCAGGGGAATCAGACGGGTCTGCGGTTACCGTGTGTATAAGTAACATTCTATACGGGGCTTGCGCGGTGGCCTTTTTCAGCTCCAATCGCGGGACACCCGAATGTAAGGATCTGGGATACTTAAAGAACACCCAGGGATCGCCGCATGTCGTTCTTGCGGCATACCTAATTTTTGGCGATTTTTTCAGACCGTTTTGGGTTTGAAAAAGACTAAC
Source organism: Mya arenaria (assembly GCF_026914265.1). Classification (NCBI taxonomy): domain Eukaryota; kingdom Metazoa; phylum Mollusca; class Bivalvia; order Myida; family Myidae; genus Mya; species Mya arenaria. The sequence continues at coordinate 37,618,655 of NC_069137.1, read as the reverse complement.
ACGTACATCGTGAGATTCCATATGATTTGTAGGGCCCAAAATCTCGTTCAATATGTATGCGAAAAGCTACAGAAAGAAGCTCAGTAGCAACAAGTTTAAAAATAAACCCAGTTTAACGGCACTTGGTTAACGCCAAGCATAGAACATAAAATCACAAACAAGAAACATGGAAGAACAGCACAAAACTCCACAAACAGCACATACATACTATATATAAAAACACTAGGTATGTTTATCAAGGATTGTTAGGTTCCGCCTTGGAACGGTCAGTAAAATGTAAATTTACTGGGGGGTTGAACCAGTTTATGTTCGGCATTTGTGGGAATGCTGAGGGGACCTGAGGAAACCGTACGTTTCTTTTTGAGACATGCCTACGGGATTTCGGTCAATAAAAACTTCTACGACACATCGGAAACCGTGATCTTCGCGCTTTTAGCTCCCGGTGCGCTCATCGCACATTTTTCCCGAAATGTGCGACCTTACTAGCTCCTTATCCCGAATCTTAGGAAATGTGACCGACGTTTAACTTAATATTGAATGGGGTCACCTTTAACATAGAAGAAGTGCAACACATATGAACATAAATATTTCAACAGGTCACCGAAGATGTTCTGTCGCTTGCACAAAGTTGGATGCAAAATATAAACCAGTATCCAACCAACGAAAAAGTAAGCATATCAAAATATTATTATTGATGGCAGTATTAATTGAATAATACATTTGCAAAATAGTAACTTTTTTCACAACTGTAGTAAGACAGGTTAATATTATTATATCACAACTTCGTGTAAGTATATTACAGTAGTATGACAGATAATATGCGAAAAGATTTTAAATGTCGGAAACCCAGCATTCAGCCTATGTAAACATGGCGTAGTTGATACGGATTTCTGTTCAACTTCGTCCTGTAAAGACAGTGAATCAAGCATGAACATCCCATCACCGTGTGCGCAACTAAACAACTCTCCGGATGAATCATTTATGGGATTAATGACTGTGTGAAAAAATAATTTTAACATCAAGGACGACTGTAACATTACAAACGATCGAGTCGTCATTGAGGTAGATCAGTTGAACTAACGGTAATAACATTTTTAAATATTAAACGTAACTGATACGTTATAAATATATGTGCACACGGTCAGTGGAGGAAAGATCAATGCCTATGCAACAAGTCGTTGTTTATCGCGCTCAAGAACATACATAATAGTAACTGCTATAACTGATAAATTGTGTTTTCAAATTGCAGAGAAGTGTCAACCCGAACGACGCATTTAGATCTCTGGAAAGACGAAGCTTTCATGAAAAGTATTTAAGATATGTAAGTAATACTAAGTATGATAAACATGACTTTCATCAACTGAAAGTATATGGATAATCATAGCACATATATTACATCTGTTATAACTGGCTGAAACTGAAAGTGAAGAAAAGCACTCAAAAGACATCGCACAATAAGCCAATAATAAAAGATGAATCATAAAAATATCCAGATATTAAATTCCCGCTTTAATATTTACAAATTACATAGATAATCCTATTTGTAAATCCATTTACTTGTTGTAATAGGTTTACACCCTGTTCGGTGTATCACAAAGGACGGTATCGGTGCCATTTTGACGTTTAAAAAGCGGTTATATATGTCTTTCTTGTTTTCACAAGTGTAAACAGTAATCTTTTGTTTTTCTATCCATAAGTTCAAGCGAAAATCAAGTTCTCGTCGGAGTTATGGAAAATACGGGGACACGGACGACGGTTACATTGTAAGTAATTTTCTTATCAGTCTTTGTTCCGTCATTGTTAAATATCAATAAAATTTGCAGACTGATGGAATAACTACTTAATGATCATAATTATTCTTAGCAACAGTGTATAACAATATATATTTTTTATAAACATATATATATATATATATCAGCTGGTCCTTTGTTCGTTATTTATTGTTTAGGCTCTCTCTCTCTCTCTCTCTCTCTCTCTCTCTCTATATATATATATATATATATATATATATATATATATATATATATATATATATATATATATATATATATATATATATATATATATATAGATCTGTGTCATTTTACAGCAATCAGGAATTCATCTGTTAACAGACGCAAAAGTAATTGAAAGACAGGGGCTTATAGATCTCTTCATATTCAAAAATCCATTGACTGTGTGTAAGTTGTTTTCGTTTCATTTTGACAAAACCTTTAAAAATATTGTACTATTTATTAATCATGAATTTTTACCCCAAAACACCGTTTAAGCGGTTTATATTAAGGAATTCAATATCGTATAAAACATACCATGTATTTTACAATTTTTACAATGACTTGGACTCAATAATTATATTTAATTATATTTAATATAGGTAATTTATCAAAAAGTAATAATTTTGTAAAAAAAATCATCATTTAAAAAGGAAAGCTTCAGCCATGATTAATGGAAACACATAACTGAAACAACATCGAACAATTGATATTGGGCAATGTTGTTATATTCTTTTACAACATAGTTAACATCGACTTAATTCTGCCTTGTGTTCCCTATCAGTTATTTCCTTACACTAATTGGATAAGAAAGTGGAAACTATCAAATCGATAACAGACCCAAAGAATCAAAGCGCTTGTATTGTTAATGGTTATACACACATTACCTTCATCCTGCTATTAATAATGTTGATACACTTATATCCTGTATTGTAAGATATATCGTGAGCTTCGTGAGGCAACAAGGGTACCGATCTTCTAAAACATTTTTGTCAGGAAGGCAAATGTAGAAAAAATGCATTCCGCATTCAGCAAATAATGATGTGCTAATAATTTATTATACATAAAGACGGCCTATGCGAAACTTCATTAGTGACTATAATAAAGTAATGGCAGAAGATGACATCTCCCAAAAATACACTGGCTACCTAAAATGCATGAAAACCCTTATAAATCACGATTAATAGTTAATAGCATGCAAAACGACGTCCTTTTTAGACATGTCATAATATAAAAGTCCAAAAGGTCTCAGCTCACGGGTCAACATCCGACTATAGGGTTAAGTGGGTTATACTAATCGATACTGAAATGAAGTTTCTAATATCTAATATATTGGAATTTTACAGGGACTCTTTAACACAGTTACGATTGAGATTGTTCCCTACTTTAATGAACAAACTCCAATCATAAATTGGCAGACACAACAGAATTTCCTTATCCCCAGCCTAAAAATATTCAGTTTTTATTACAGTAACTTTTATTACAGTAAACGAACTTCATTTGTGTGATGTCTTATGTTTAAGAAATTCCCTATGAACTGTTAAAGGACACTAATTCGACATCTTTTCTGTTCTGTTTAAAGCATTTATTACACTTATCACTTAAAATTTATAATTTATTATGTTGATTATGAGTCAAGTTGGCATTGGCTGAAGATGTATTGTATCAAAGTCCTAGAGTGTTCCCATTTACGCATGCGCTGAGTTCTATGTGCATACAAGTCAAGATATTAAATCTGTTCTAAGTCGATGTATTGGTACGTAATAGGCCTGAAGTTTTCCCAGTCACGCATGCGCTGTCATCTATGTGTATGCAAGTCAAGATAAATACAAAGTCTGCACTAAGTCGATTCGAAAATCAAGATATTCCCTGAGTGGGGTAATGTTTAAATCTTTATAAAAAAAATGCAAGATTTGTCGAAACATGTTATCTAATTGAAGAATCTAAAGGTATTGTCCGGGATTCTGTTTTTAGGTATAATAACAACCACAACGACCACAACCACAACGACGTTACCTCCATGTAAGTGCTAAAGTCTATGTATTATGATTTATTCATTTCAAAAAGATAAAAAAAAAATATGTTTTTATTTTATTCGTTTGTTACATGATTAATTAAGAAATAAATTGCGGACTTGATGTCATTATTGGGGTATGAACACAATTTGGGCTGGTCAAAGTGTGTGGAGTCCGAAGGTATCCTCGATAATGAAATCAAGCCCGCAATTCATTACTTATATTTACACCTATAGTTCATTATTTTATTCAAGATTTGTTAAGAAATACTTCATTTCATTTAAGAAAACCTTTTAGTAATCCTTTTTTTACCCATTCTGTTAATAGAACCACCCGAAACATTTTGTCAAATGACGTCGCAATAACGCGGAAAAAGATCAACTACTAGTCTTGAAATTACTTTTAAACGTAAAATTTAGACACTAGTGCATATAACATTTCATGAATTTACACTTTTTAAAATGTTGATTCATTTGATGCGGGACCTCCTGACACAATACAAACAATAACAAGATACACAATTTCCATGTATATTGTTATGCGATGAATTGCGATCCGAACATATCCGAAGATGTTGCGTTCATCGGATGATAAACGCAATTGCCGAAAGACAGTTCATTGAAGGAATGGAAGTTGAGGTGTAAATATATGTTTATTAAAGAAACTTTCCAGTTTGTTATCAGTATGAACGTGCAAAGACATGTGTTGAATGAAAACTGACAGGATGGCAAAATAAAAACAGTGATAAAAAAGTGAATAACAAAAACATGACTGTAGTATAATTAATGTAGGTATTGATGTTTGTTATTCAATGTTTTGTATGTCATGTTACCAAAATGGTGTTTGTTTCAGATACGGGTACGGGACTCACCTATCCCACATGTAAGAACAATTACTTTTATGTCATGAAGAAAGTTGACGATTGTTTGTATAGCTGAAGTGTTAACTTTTATGAACTTGTCTGGAACTGAAACTGATTTCCAACAAATACATTGTCATGAATTTCGCATTGGTGTGGTATGTGTTGACTGCCGCAAATATAGTAACGTTTCTTGTGTTTGTCTATATAATTTATGCAGGCTCGTTATAATACGAGCTTTGTGTTTTAGACATTGCCCTGTACAGTAAATGATACCTTTTGAAATAAATTTAAATTAGGAGTGGGACAATACCTCAGATATAAATAATATATAGAATTTCATGTAAGGAAAGCACTCAATGATCGCCAAAATCCGTTTTCAAAGTACAATCTGATTACAAATGAGTTCAATTATATTTTGGGCTATTGTCTATAATATTTAACAATGATGTTTAGGGTCTTCTTGTACCATTCACTTAGAAAAACATTTAATTCCACAATTACTTTTATGAACTTTCATACTTCTGGTCGGCATATGTCTTCACAAATGAGTTCAATTGTATTTTGGGCTATTGTCTATAACATTTAACAATGATGTTTAGGGTTTTCTTGTACCATTCACTAAGAAAAACATGTTATTCCACACTTACTTTAATGAACTTTCATACTTCTGGTCGGCATATGTCTTCAACTACAAATCGCCTTTATTACACCACTTACCAACGTTAGTTCCACCACTTTACCTCGTGGTGATTTGACACGGTGTTTTGTAAGAGATTATGATTTAGCAATTATGAAATATGTTTCGGGTATATACTAAAAACGTATTTTGAATATAAATTAGGTAATTAAATTATAAACCCAACATTTCGAGATAACAAGTTATTGTAGTCTTGTCTTTTGACGTTGTTTAAACTCGCTAAGTGTATATTAGGTCTAGCTTCTTGCTTACAGTCGGTTACTTCATGAATGACATCGATTACTGCTCAAGGCGAATTTAGCAATTCACAAAAAAAAACAGAATCGGGTAACAATTATGGATTGAATATATCAATGAAATGAAGTTTAGTATTTTAATTACAGTGTCCATATCTCGCACATTTAACAATTAGAACAATGTGTGTTTTCAATGAATTCATTATGCTAAGATTTTCTGCGAAGGTTCAACGCCCATAAGAAGGCACTGTTACGTTTCCGAGAAAGAAATAATTTATAAATGTGCGTTCATTGTGTTGCAGACATCCCTGGAATGGTCCGTAAGTATTTTTAAATCAGGTCGATTTTCAAATTGTCAAAGAGTTCATGTAGGTAGGATCTGTAAGAAATGGAGATGTTTTTCATGTCATTGTCTGTAATTGTATTGCATACTGAAAGTAATTATATACACACACGCAGTACATGAACGTGGGTACCGTCCATGGAAAGGAGTGATACATATCTAATCAGTCAAAAATCTGTCGAAATATACAATTCTTTACAGTGTTTAATGATGTACTTGTATTTTGAATGATCAAGCTGAAGAAAAAAGTCATTAGAGATTTAATGTGATCTGTAAGTAAGATGATACTTTCAATATGTATAAAGTTGCAACTGAATAAACACTATTTCACTAGTTGAATATAAAAGAGTATGCATGTATAGGCTATAAAAATGATTTGTAAAGAAAACGACTGGTCATTGCAATATCCGTCATTCATTATTTGAATTGCAAATGTGTTGTGATTTTTTTTTCAGCAACACGTGCACCAGGTAAGAAAAATGCAAAGTTCATAGAAAAAGGGGTAATGGACATCATAAACAATTTTGAACAATTTAAATGAATAGCTGTTATAATCCTCCAATATTAATCGTATATGGCACAGTTATATTACACAAATAAACTGAATGGCTATGGCGTTCGTGTCTATTAAATTGTTTTATTTTATTTCAATATCCAGAAGATCAGAAGCTTGTTATTTGTAATCATAAGATTTTAAACGAATTATTTACCCTTAAACCGTTCTTCAGACAAACACGTAACATAACATTACATAACATGTATTCAGCATTTAACGTTTACAACATTCATAGCCAATCAAACTCTGTTTTGTATTGTTTACACTCTCGCAAATATGTTATGTTACATTTTGATTGTTATTGCAGTATAAACTCACATAACCATGTTTTAACCTTATAATTCTATTTTTATCCAGGATTTACATGTAAGTTACATAAGCTATACTTTAACAACCATCGTACAATGAGCATACACGGACAAGCCTAGTAGTCATACTTTAGATGCATACTATTTAAAAGTAAGTCATATATATATATAGAACAAGAGAGACAATACGTCACAAATAAACACAAACAGACTACAGTAAAACTGCAATCGTTCGAGGACGCCGATGCCCGAGCTAAAACCTCGAGTGTTTCCATGTTTTTAACGAACAAAATTTCCTTTTAAGTCCGTAATGGAATGTCAAACAAACTGTTTTCAAAGGCACAGGTTGTTTACTTCGCCACCGATTATGTATTGCGTTGTTAAAATCGCTCAAATGTTCAGAAGTTGTCGTTTACTTAATGGGAGCAAATAGCTTGTTTTTTCACAAATAAACAGTTTCTAAAGAAGGAACAATGATATATGACAATGCATATTATGGCATACTAAGTATCGTAAAACCAAGGAAGGATAATTGGCGCTTCGGTCATGGGTAAATGGTGGCAATCAATTGTTCACACCTTATCATATTTCATTTCATCTGTCATTGCAATTTTTACAATTTGCTATTTTTTAACACCTGCAGTTGTTTTGGAACACACCTTCAGCAAGATAATTTATAATAAATTATGACCTCGAGGTTATTTGTGGATTTGGGACCGGCAATGGTGCTCGAGTCCTCGACTTATTTAAGTTTCGATTCAGAGTTACAAAACTCTTTATAAATATAGAAGGGCGGGACTCAGCCTCGACCAATTCGCTAGTTCTCGCCTGCTAGAACGATCGCAGTTTTTCTTTATATTGTTATATTGATAAAAGTTGTAATTACCGCCTCCTCAGAACGGTCAGTGAAACAGGAGTTTAATCTCATTACCGTATACATTTACCTTTTCGATTAATTTACATGTAAGAAGCAAATTTTTAACTCTTACAATTATTTTGTTCCTGTTTCTTCACCTACATGCAAGTATGTTAGTTTCAACATGACAATATGTAATTTAAATTAACATGAATGTACAGTAAACACTGTTGTTAATACTTACATATTAAATAACTGCACATATTTCATCATTTTATTATTTTACTGTTTCGATGTCAACGTTTGTTTCACGCACTTACATTTATATTTGTACACTGGGCCACAGAGAAGACTACGAATTCAATTAGTACAAACTTTGTTAAAAAATAGTAACTCATATAATTTACTATTGCTTTTTCGTTTAGATCCTCCTTACATCATACGTAAGTACTTTTACGCTAAATATATTGCGCGAAATGAAGCTCCATTCGAATTTGATTTTTTTTACTATACCGCTCTTGTAATATATGCCAGTTTTAAGCGTTCTGTTGGTTATTCAAATCTTTTTTGATTTATGATAACGCTACATTCTGTTTGAAATCGCCAAAGAGTACGATATATTGCATGTTTATATTGCAATGAAAACTGCACGTTCACGATGCTTCCAATTCAATTATAATCATTGTCTTTAATTGTGTGTATCGCCTAGAAGATATACTGTCGTATATTAAGAAACAACATACACACCAGCAAATGCTAATAATACTACCATATGTATACATGTATGCATCCTTATAGAATATGCACATTCTGTTGGTACCCAATAAAACTTATAATAAAATATGAAATAAACATAGACTTATATTTAAGATACAAGACGATGACCGTTGTTAAAATATTAAAAAAGATCATTGTTTTTACTTGAACATACGAGTATTAGTATCGTCTGATATGTTCTATGTATTGTTAATATTTTTAATGTTAATTATTTGTATAATAAAAAATATTAATTGTTGTTGATGTTTTTCTTCAGCAACATCTGCAACCGGTAAGACATTATATATGTTTATGTAAAACTGAAACTGATTTGGCTGAGACATAATTTGGAATGAAGGGATTTGTTGTCACTTAAAATAAATATTATATGATTATATTTGTAACATAATAGGTACTAATTAATGTGATGATTTGTTTAGAACAATTCTGTTTAAAGAGCTTTGTGCTTTATCTTGAATGCTTTAAAGTTGCATTCACAGACTGTGCACAAACTGTTTGTAAAATCGATTGAAGTATATTCTTTGAGAGTGATTATGTACTATAGCTTGATAACAATAACTCACCTATTCCTATGTTAATATTATTAGAAATACGTTTTCCTTTTTATGTGTAAACGGTCTCGCTAAATGGTTATTTAACATTGTGTTTTAGTTTTCGTAAAGCTTTCATTGTCATATGCTTATCTTATAAATCCTCTTTTTGCAGGTTTAACATGTAAGTAACCTATTTTCACTCTTAAAACATGAGAAACAATACCTTTATATGTGATTCATACGATAGATATTCAAAATATAAACACTAATGTTTTGTGACACCACAACTGTGATCAATGCGGTATTAAGGTTTTAAAGCATAAGGAATTTTATGTTTCTTTAATTTTATCTACAAATCATTGTGATGTGATAACTTGTAATTTGAATGCATTTAACAGTTAAAAGATAAAACTTTACGTTAGACATCGTTCAAATATAATGCACCCGAGTCAATTGTTGGGCGGGGATATTACCTTAAATTAGCTGGACCAAAAGTAAAAGTCCCCGCTATTCCCCGGACCGTGGGGACGTGGTTACATTTTGACTGTTGCACAATAAACACGTATTGACTGTTAATATAAAGAAAGAGGACAGACCCGTGCTCTCTGTACATGTATAGAATGAAGATTTTTTACGGTGATCTATCACTTCTGTTTCAGATGCGCCTGGATTCTTCCCCACATGTAAGAATAATTATTTTAAACCAATCGCATTACAGTCAATAATAAGATAGGTTACAGCTTAAGATATTGTAAATATCATTATTCTGTATTGAAAGATATGATTAATCATAGAATGCATTATATTACAATATTGTGTTTGGCATATTGCTTAAGCCCTACATAACACTTAGAACAACAATTGTGCGCAGTGTGAACTATTGTGATGGCAAGTTTTCCTTTGCCTGCCGTAATATAAACAGCCGTGTTATTTTGGTCATCGCACATATTCTTTACCAAAGCCTTCAGAAATGTAGATCACTTCTTTTAACACCTAAAAGCTCGGATGAAATTGTCCTTGTCAAGTATCCCTTTAATTAAAACAGTCACTGGAATACTAAACAATATTTTCTTGTGAGTCATTTTCGCTACACTCATGCAGAACATGTAATTGATATGTCTGATAGTTTGACGCCGTATGAGTACATAATGGTGATGATTAAATTTTAACGTATCTCAAGTATTTATTTATGGAATAAAAGGCAATTCATTTAACATGTATACCTAAATATGAAATTGTCTTACTTTTAAATGCACTTCCTAATGCATATTTGATAATGGAGAAAAATTCCCAATATATAAATCTATACACATGATAGCTAGATCAAGTCTAAATTCTATGAATTAATCAATATATTAAATCCTTACAATAGACCACCTAGAATATATATGAAGCATTGGGGGTATTACTAAAGAATTAAATATATGTTTACAATATTATTAAAATTTTACAATATATTATTTATAGCCGTGTGTTCATTGTTGTAGATTTTCCAGGAATGGTCCGTAAGTATATTTTTATCCGGTTCATTTTTAATTTTTGAGTCAAAGAGTTCTCATGTTGTCATATATGTAGGACTATATATACTTAAACATGGATCTATTTATACATTCCGTTTGAAATCGCCAAAGAGTACGATATATTGCATGTTTATATTGCAATGAAAACTGTACGTTCACGATGCTTCCAATTCAATTATATTCATTGTCTTTCATTGTGTATATATCCATCTACAGAAGATATACTGTCGTATATTAAGAAACAACATACATACCAGCAAATACTAATAATACTAGCATATGAATACATGTATGCATCCTTATAGAATATGCACGTTCTGTTGGTACCCAATAAAACTTATTATAAAATATGAAATAAACATAGACTTATATTTAAGATACAAGACAATGGCCGTTGTTATACGAACTAAGTTCAAATCAATTCAATGAATTTGTATGACAATTTAGAAAAAGTTGAATCAATAATTTAATATGGCTATGTTATTATAATGAGTACGTTGTAATGGTTACATGATGCATACGATATTGATGATAATATGCAGAGTTTAAAGTGCGGTAAATACCATATAAACTAAAATATTAAAAAAAACAGAACATTGTTTTTACTTGAACATATTGGTATCTTCTGATATGTACTATGTATTGTTAATATTTGTATAATAAAACATATTAATTGTTGTTGATGTTTTTCTTCAGCAACACCTGCACCCGGTAAGACATTATATATGTTTATGTAAAACTGAAACTGATTTGGCTGAGACATAATTTGGAATGAAGGGATTTGTTGTCACTTAAAATAAATATTATATGATTATATTTGTAACATAATAGGTACTAATTAATGTGGTGATTTGTTTTGAACAATTCTGTTTAAAGAGCTTTGTGCTTTATCTTGAATGCTTTAAAGTTGCATTCACAGACTGTGCACATACTATTTGTAAAACCGATTGAAGTATATTCTTTGAGACTGATTATATACCATAGCTTGATAACAATAACTCACCTATTCCTATGTTAATATTATTAGAAATACGTTTTCCTTTTTATTTGTGAACGGTCTCGCTAAATGGTTATTTAACATTGTGTTTTAGAAGCTTTCGTTTGCCATATGCTTATCTTATAAATCATATTTTTGCAGGTTCAACATGTAAGTAACCTATTTTTACTCTTAAAACATGAGAAACAATACCTTTATATGTGATTCATACGATTGATATTCAAAATATAAACACTAATGTTTTGAGACACCACAACTGTGATCAATGCGGTATTAAGATTTTAAAGCATAAGGAATTTTATTTTTCTTCTATTTTATCTACAAATCCTTGTGATGTGATTACTTGTAATTTGAATGTATTTAACAGTAAAAAGATAAAACTTAACGTTAGACATCGTTCAAATATAATGCACTCGAGTCAATTGTTGGGCGGGGATATTACTTTAAAATAGCTGGACCAAAGGTCAAAGTCCCCGCTATTCCTCGGACGATTGGGACGTGGTTATAATTGACTGGTGCACAATTAACACGTTTTGACTGTTAATATAAAGACAGAGGACAGACCCGTGCTCTCTGTATATGTATAGAATTAAGATTTTTACGGTGATCTATCACTTCTGTTTCAGATGCGCCTTTACAGTTTCCCACATGTAAGAATACTTATTTAAAACCAATGGTATAACAGTTAGGAATAAGATAGGTTACAGCTTGAGTCATTGTAAATATCATTATTCCGTACTGAAAGATATGATTAATCATAGAATGCATTATATTACAATATTGTGTTTGGCATATTGCTAAAGCCCTACATAAGACTTAGAACAACAATTGTGCTCAATGTGAACTATTGTGATGGCAAGGTTTTCATTGCCTGCGGTGATATTAACAGCCGTGTTCTTAGAAAAATTTAATCCACACTGCGAATACATACTCCATTTTTGTGTCATCATTATTATTTGACTCTTTGTTGAATGTCATATGAATAAGATATCAATAAACAAATGGCAATACAAAATATGATATTATGGTCATCGCACATATTCTTTAGCAAAGCCTTAAGAAATGTAGGTTGCTTTATTTAACACCTAAAAGCTTGAATGAAAGTGTCATTGTCAAGTAGCCCTTTATTTAATACAGTCACTTGAAGACTAAACAATATTTTCTTGCGAGTCATTGTCATGCAGATCATGTAATTGATATGTCTAAAAGTTTGACGCCGTATGAGTACATAATGGTGATGATCAAATTTTAACGTATCTCAAGTATTTATTTATGGAAGAAAAAGACAATTCATTTAACATGTATACCTAAATATGAAATTGTTTTACTTTTAATTGCACTTCCTAATGCATATTTGATAATGAAGAAATAATTCCCAATATATAAATCTATACACCTGATAGCTAGATAAGTCTAAATTCTATGAATTAATCAATATCTTAAATACTTACAATAGACCACCTAGTATATATATGAAGCATTGGGGGATTTACTTAAGAATTAAATATATGTTTACAATATTATTAAAATTTTACAATATATTATTTATAGCCGTGCGTTCATTGTTGTAGATGTTCCTGGAATGGTCCGTAAGTATATTTTAATCCGGTTCATTTTTAATTTTTGAGTCAAAGAGTTCTCATGTTGTCATATATGCAGGACTTAACAGAAAGGGATATGTCTAAATGTCATTGTATAGAATTGTATTGCATAGCAGATCTTACAACAAAAAAGCTATGCAAACACAAGCATGTTTGGAAGTGAATACCATACACCGAATAAATGATATATATCTAAACAGGCGAAAACACTTTTTAATGATATAATCCTATTATGTATTGCCTAGCCTGAATTGAATTGCATTATATAGCAATTGTGAACCCTACGTTTGTAGTAAGTTTTAACTATTTTTTAAATATCAAGTTAATGAACACAATGTACTATTTATGTAGGGGGAATATATAAGAAAACGAATGTTTTGACTATATGTTTTGTTAAGAAAACGACTGTCTTGCCAAAGCTGTAAACGTCATCGGCTTAATGCACTATTGTTGATTTTTTTTTTCAGCAACACCTGCACCCGGTAAGAAAATTATAATGTTTAAATGTTGGACTGGTAGAGAATGGAGTATTTTGTTTTGTTTGTATTTGTCATCTATTAATAATATCGCATAATTGTTATTTTACATTTAAGTTGTTATTACGCTGAATGAACTCCCCTAACCATATATAAACCTTGCAAATCTAATTTTTATTCAGGGGTGACATGTAAGTAACATATTTCATACTGTTATTCTAACAACTAACCATACTTCAAAGGGAACTACATGCCATAAGGCCATAAGACACACTTTAATGCCATACCCTGTTTAAAAGAACAAGACTATGGCATGTATAGACACTTAACTTTACGAGTGACACACATCATTACCAAATAAAACGAACCAACAATGCTTTCAATATATATATATTAATGGTGTGGTTACACCTTTATATCCTTAAGCAAAACAGGAGTATCATATTAGTGCCATAAACAAGCTACCGTTTCTAAGATTTGCACGTAAGTAGCTGCAGCCTTTGATATACTGGTAAATACGTACTCGATAAATAACTGCACACATTTTAACTATCATTTGAATGTATTAATTTCTCACCTCTATTTCTTTCTCTGTATATAGAACCGAAGATAATATTAGTATACGAATGAATTAAGTACAAACCTTTTTTAAATAAATAAGTGACATCATTTTGTATTTTTACTGTTTTAGTTGCTCCCTGGATGATCGGTAAGTACATTTACGTTATGTATAGTGCAGCAAACATCTGTAAACATTTTTTCTCAATTTCAGTCATTCGAACATAAGATTTCTATGTTTGTTTGTAGCACAACGAAACACCTTTGTTTGTCACCGCCTGTAGTTCGTCCGTGTTCTGTTAACTCAATCAATCGTCTCTTAATCAAAAGTTTTAAACAAAGAAAACTTATTCAACATAATATCATATATCAAACCACATGCCTTAGGATATGATATATTGAAATGAAAAGTGTTGACTGGACACACTTTAAAACTAATATAACTGGAAATCAACTGCATCAATTACCTTGTCAGGCATGAAATTAATAAGAAACATTTTGAAAACATATGGTCTTTGTATGCCCTTCTTTAATTTGCCACATGACAAACAAACCTAGGTGTGACATTTTTCCAATGTACGCTATGATTAAATTAGCAGCTGGAAATAGTGCAACATATTCCACGTTATAAAATGCCTGATTTTAATATTCTCAAGGTACTACAACAGCTCCTCCACAAGTCTCTCTCTCTTCACTGCTTCGAAGTAAATTTCCAGAAACATGGCTATGGGAGAAGATCACGGTCGGGTCAGTAAATAATTGTTTGATTCCTAATCAGTGATCGAACTAATTTTTAGTAAGATAAACAATCAAAATAAACCATTCAATTATTGCATTTCAGTGATGTCGATATGCTGATTTATCAACTTGATGAAACAATGTTATAAATTGAATGATAAGAACCACTTAGTATTTCATATGAAATTTAACAAAACTTTCAGTTGTAATCCTACCCTTGTAAATAAAATATAAGCCAAATATTGACGATTTTTCCTGAATGTATATATCTGACAACTCCCAATTTACTGTACTTTTATACAGAGATAATATATATCCCGTCGTTGACATAATTATTTTGGTTCATTTGATGTGTCTTAACGACATTTCATTTAACCTATAAGCTGTATTCTTTTAGAGTTGCGAGCGAAACGGTAGAGCAATGTCATGTTGTTTCATAAAAGGAAGTTCTGTAATATATTCAATCTCGAAAGGGGTTAATGTAGAAATGTCTTCAATCACAAATTCATACTTAAGCGAATTCGCGCCTGGGTAGTTTCGCTTCCAAACATTATTTTGAAACATGGCGCTAAAACAAGAATCAATTTGGTGTGATCTAATTATTACAGGCAGGCATTTTGTTTCATACAAGTCTCACAGTCATTGCTGTATCTATACGATTCGGTTCGATTTTACCCGAATATCGTTCACTACGTTTGCCTGAACAATTATGAAGAACAATAGCCCTTAACATACATCATGCTGACTCATCATGTTTTAATCAATTTCATAATCAATCAAATATTTTAAGGTCCTCGGGCGAAACAAGCGTTACCAAAACAGTTCCGGACACTATGACGTCATGGATATCTTCTGCTTTCGCAATGAGTTCAAATGATGGTTTCGGCATGGCTGACAATATACCGAAGGTAAACGAACGTATTTATGGTAATTATTTGCTATTTTTTATAGCAGAAGTCAGTATCGGATATGATTAGATCATCTAAACTATAAGAGTTTTTCTTTACATCTAACATAAGGCTTTAGTATAATACTCAACATTCTTTTTTAAAATAACTTTTCGAGTGTAATACTTATTATGTTATGCAGATCATAGTAAGGAAGGACTTCTTCATTACTTTGGATGCACCAACAAGCATTATCCTTGGGGAAGAGTTTCTCCTTCAAGTAACAGCGTTTTCCTATTTACCTGGCAGGCAGACGGTAAGATTCATTTGTCTATTCAATGCGGCGAAACACTAATTAAAGGACATACTGTTCAGTTTAAAATGAATTTTGTGGGTAACAAAATAGCCACGTTCTTTTTATATGTGTACGCACTTATAAGCCTAACTTTGGGAAACCTCTGCTCGCTCCTTTAAAAAGTGTATAATGCTAACAAATGCGACACACAAAAGCTTGCATAGAGGTATTCATATAATATTAGGAAGATATAGATTATAGTTGTTAACTGTTTATTTCAGTGTAAGACCGTATCTTCTTTCACGATTGATTACACATTTTGGTTCCAATTATGCTTAATATCACTAACGTAGCGTTCACTATGCCAGGGATTTTTTGATATGATGTAATCATAAGGTTGTGTTTATAGTCAACCAAATTAATGTTGTTGTTTTTTTAAATTTGGTGTAGGATCTAGATGTTTTTCACTACTGATCAAAGAAAATTATATTTTCATTCGTGTTTATATTTTCACTTTCGATAAAAAACATTTTGATTTTACACCGACTCGATCATTTATATTAACACATTTATTTTTGATGTAACCAATCTGACGGTATTTTCTAATTTCAAGGTCAATGTCATGGTGGAATATAAAGACGGTAGTATTCATCAAGTACCTGCAGTGACGCTGGTAAGACTATTTGGAAATCGCACATATATGCTTTAATAGCTGAAGTACGGCCAGCAATTTGCTTCTTGTGAGGGTGATTGAATTTGCAATAGTAATCATTGGTAATAATTCTCGCTGAGTTGCTTTTGTCAGAACGTGATTCCATTACATTGTCAGTTATTCTGCCCGCTCACTTACTCTTTACCCGATATTTTTTAACTTCGCTCAAATGAGCACCAACTCTTCCCGAATTCTCTATTTCTTTTTAACTTAGGAGTCACTATGCTCCAATAAGTATAAGGTTGCCGTTTTGTCCTGCATCAGACCTTATTAACCACAGACAACATTTACCACTTAAGTCCAAACAACTTCGACATGTTATGGTCTAAACGCGAATGTGTTACACTTGGGCTTGTCCTTGTAGCATTATTTGTATTATTGAAAAAGTTTCGACCGCCACTCTTTAGTGCCGAATGGACATGTATGTGTTTTTTTTCTTATGTTTGGGCTTAATAACTGCTGTACTTTATAAAAACATGATACTCGTACTTTTTATTGCGCGTCCGAAGTAGTATTCCAAATTCTTTGTTTACTTTCCTTCTAAATTATACTTCTAGAAGCATATACATACTTTGCAGCATTATCTTTGCTTTATTTACCTTTCTGTTTTGCAAGTATTCATTATGCCAACTTATAAATTTATAAACAGGTCAATTCAGGACAGGGTCATTCTACCTATGTCAAAGTTCTGCCATCACAAATTGGAGATCTAGATGTATCGGTTATGGCAAAGATCGGTGACTTTTTCCAGACTATCGCATATGACAAGGTTCAAAGAACAATTCAAGTAAAGGTAAAGAAAACATATAGAGTCTTTGATCAATTGTGACGTAACATTTCACCATTACATGTAGCTACACCCTTATAGTTCATGTTCAATGTGACAGCATTAACTCTTATAAGAATTACTCATTGTATAGATAGATATTTGTACATCGTCACACAAGTCAAATACTGCTTTTATTCCGATATTCCTTATTTAGCCGAATGGCGTGTACAAAACGATGAACGAACAGCATTTAGTGCATGTGCAACAGTCAAGTTTCTCGAACACCTTTCGGCTTACCGATCCACCAAACATTGTTCGGGGCTCCAAGAAATCATCAATGACGATATCAGGTATCAATGTGTGTCTAATAATAATGCCACGGTAATGTTTGCAATATCAATTAAGTGTTTTATACTTGAAAGTGTCCATTTAAAATACTACATGATTTAAATACAAATACAAATACAAATACAAAGCATTTATATAGCGCAAAAATGTATAAAATATTCGGTTGCGCTGTTCAATATCAGAACAAAACATCGCATACATACATAAACAAAATTAGCAATGATATTAAAGAAATATTATATGCGATATGATTTTAAAAGCACTTCGTATAGTCACTCTTGAGTTTAGTATCTTTGATATAGTCATTTACACAACATTCTAATCGCGTACTGTGTTTACTGGTCCCAGATCATACAAACGCCCTTTTCCCTGCATATTTACCTACGCAATACTTACAAAAGGAAATATACTTTTGTCGTAAGAATTTAAGTGTTGTTAAACGAAAACTTTATGTTGTTTTGTAGACATAATTACTTTTTAAAATATGATTATGTCAGTTGTTATATGGGATTGTATCTTTTCTCCTTGCTAACGTGAAATCATTTTGATACGGATTCTTCGCAAGAAAATCGAAATAATACAACGTCACAGATAACCTATAAACTTATTAATCGTATTTATATCCAAAATAAGGGTAAGGGCATTGATACATTTTATGTTTTGATATCCTTTGAAAGGGTTCTGTGTGTGAGGAGTTTATCAAATAAAAAAAACAAAAACACGACCTCTGGGTCGTGCATAATTTAACAATTAGTCAATTTAAGCTCAATTTCAGTTCAATCATTCATGTAAATACCTTTAATTCTTAAGGTTGGCAAAACTATTTCCGAAATTTTGATTTCGTTTCCAGGTGACTTTATGGTCCCAAGCATAGACGGTCTGAGCAGCCTTTTACAACAGCCCTACGGGTGTGGTGAGCAAAATATGATGAATTTTGCACCCGATGTATACATCACAAAATATCTTAAGGTCGTCGGCAAACTCACCAGTGATATTCAGAGAAAGGCAAAAGGACAAATGGAATTCGGTAAGTTTTTTTAATACGGTCATTGAATTTTTAAATTTGGTGGTGAGATGAGTTCTAGTAAGTGTTATTAAGGATTGTTGGGATAAGAGTGAGGTTTGTGCACATAAACTGGTTTAAACCCCCAGTAAATTTACATTTTACTGACCGTTCCAAGGCGGTACCTAACAATTCTTGATAAACATACCAATTATTTATATATATATATATATATATATATATATATATATATATATATATATATATATATATATATATATATATATATATAGTATTTATGCACTGTGCTGTTTGTAGAGTTTTGTGCTGTTCTATGTTTCTTGTTTGTGATTTTGTGTTCTAAGTCTTTGGCGTAAGCCCATTGCCACTAAATCCGGTTTATGTTTAAACTTTTTGCTACTGAGCGTGTTTCTGTAGCTTTTTGCATTAATATTAAGTGGAAAACGTTTTAAACAGCTTCAATGATCGAGACATAGTGTGTCGAGGTTAGGACACCATCAAATACGGTATAACAGTTTATTTGAAATGACTTGAAACTCAAAGTATACAGTTGTGATAATGTATAGTGTTTTATAACATGTCGTATAATTTTGTAAGGGTACCAAAATGAGATGACCAAAGTTCACTACGATGGATCATTTAGTGCTTTTGGAAACAGCGACAGTTCAGGAAGCACTTGGTATGTATGGAAATAATTTATATTACAATTGTTGCCACTTTGGTTTAATTGCGAAATTATATGTCGAAAGGAAAAACATTGTTGAAATGTTTAAGAATGCGACTTTTCTAAAAACATTTTGTGAACCAAGGTTGACTGCTTTTGTCCTGAAATGCTTCGGCCAAGCAAAGGATCTAATAACTATTGACGACAACGTTATGGGAAAAGCAATGATGTGGCTGCTCACCCATCAGATGGCAGATGGTTCGTTTAGTGAACCCGAAAGAATAATACATACCAACATGCAGGTAATGCAAAATGTGTTTTAAATTAGAGGTGGATCCAGGATTTTGCGTTCAAGGGGGTGCAACTTCGGGGTGCAAATTTAGACTTGCGCCCCAACCTATATTAGCAAATTATCAGGTTTAAATTTGGTTTGGGATTTTTGTTGTTGTTTTTCGGCTAATTCTATACTGACATTGTGCATTTGGGTGTATTATCATAAAAACACATCAGTATTGCCACTTAAAGAATCAGTTACACAATGTTAGTGGTTAGTGGTTAATGTATATTTAATATCCAGCCTTTGTAGAAAATGCAAGTGGTTGAAGGCCTAGTTTAAGGAATGTTTGGCATGACAATCCTCTGCTGTGCGTCTCCTGCTAATTGCACTGGTGTCACAGTAGGGGCCAATTTCCTATGTATTCGTTTATTGGCTCAATGCCATTTAGGGTCCTTTTCTATAATAAAACTTATCAGCTTATAGTTTAGATATGACATGTGTTTTCTTTCATTGCTTTATTTTGTTTATCAAAATCTTTTTACATTGTATCTTACTTAACTCCACTCGTCTAATTCACAAGAATCCAGCGTTATATAATATTGACAGATATCATATTTATATATACCTGTGTTTTCATTTTAGTCCGGATCGGGTCACGGTGTCCCAATGACAGCTTTTACGCTAGTGTCTCTCCTTGAAAACCAACAACTGCATTTGATACAGGTACTAGAAAGGGCATTGTTATGAAGATTGGATCGATATTTATGTGGCCTTATATCATCTATTTCAAAAGTAGTAGTAGTAGGTGGAAAATAATTCACTATATAATGTCGTACGCAAGTTGATCCAAGTGTTGCAAATGGATTAAACACATTGCTTGCAGAATCAAATGAACTATATTTGAACTGAAAGAAAACAATTTCACTTTGAAAAATATATTGTCTTAATTTCACGGAAGAGTGGTTCTACAGTACGTACGAGCGTTGTTCATTTCTAGGCATATAATAAAAAGGAGATATTATGATAGTATATGACGCCCAGTATGACGTCAGTTCGGTGTGTAAACGCGTATTCGTCGAGGCGACGGATGCATGTTTATACACCGAAGAAGACGATTAGCTATATTTTCATTTCAAAGTACACCGATCAAAGCTCAACTAACACTCAACAAAATACAACCTCCAAAGACTCCCATTATACTTTATGGAACTATTAAGACAAATCCCGGTTTACAAAGGGTATAAGTTATCGTAACTGACTGACAATACAATAATGCTATATCTGTTTTTCAGGGTAGAACAGTTGATCAGGCAATTAAAAAAAGTGTCCAATACCTCGAGACTAGGCTGAACACGTTACACGACGCCTATTCCACCGCGGTAACCTGCTATGCACTTGCTAAGGCCAATAGCAGTCTGGCCAACACCTGTTTTACAAAACTTCAGAACGCTGCTAGTCATGAAGGTAACACCTGACACAGCGATTTGTAAACTGAATTATTTATAACAAAAGTTAAAATGTATATTAAGCATCATATTGTTGGTGAAATAAAAACGACAAAATAAACGCGGGGCGAAACATTATGTCCAATATACTCTAGCATTGGAAAATGAAATGGCTTATTTTCAAAAACAGCT
This sequence comes from Mya arenaria, assembly GCF_026914265.1. Classification (NCBI taxonomy): domain Eukaryota; kingdom Metazoa; phylum Mollusca; class Bivalvia; order Myida; family Myidae; genus Mya; species Mya arenaria. The sequence goes on along the minus strand of NC_069137.1, from coordinate 37,597,197 downwards.
TTTTTCTTGTCTTTTTTATATTATCATAACATGTTTTAACAACTTACTGAGAAATTATCTGACACAAAAGGAGAAAAGATGTATTGGAAAAAGACCAGTCACATTTCCAAAAGAGTGGGTAATAATCAGCTTTCCGCCCGTGCTCCACCGCAAGACGTTGAGACCACCTCATATGCGCTGCTCACGTACATTCAAATGGGGAAGGTCACGGAAGCCTTTTCGATAGTAAAATGGTTGATATCTCAACGAAACCCAACCGGAGGGTTTGTTTCAACACAGGTTTGTTCTGTTACATTTCTGTCATTAAAGTTAAAGGTTTCGTAATACTGCACGCTGGTGGTGCGATTTATATGACTGGTAATGTAAAGTTTCAGTACCCACAGAAATAAATTTAATACCATTATCATAATTATTATTAGTAGTAGTATTAGTATTATAATTATTATTATCACTATTGTTGTTGGTGGTGATGTTGTTGTTCTTGTTGTTGTTGTTTTAATTATTATTATGATTATTATTATTATTATTATTATTATTATTGTTGTTGTTGTTGTTGTTGTTGTTGGTGGTGGTGGTGGTGGTGGTGGTGGTGGTGTTGTTGTTGTTGTTGGTTGTGGTGGTGTTATTATTGTATTTTACCATATGTAAATCTTTATATAGAGACGAACCTAAGTCATTGTAATATATCTCACCTCCTACATAAAGTTTTATCCTACTGCTTTACAACATGCATAATGGATGCACCCCCAGTGGATACACCAACAATTTCTATAATGTTTAGTGGTCAAAACTTGGCCAAGCACCGGGTTGTCTTTGACATACCAGGGTTAGTCGATCGTTACACACCCTCAGCTACTTATATTGTAACTTATCATAAACGTAAATACACGTATAGCGATCTTGCGAAGCCTTCGCTACTCACAAAGACAAAAGGTTAAACGGTACTTTAACAATTTCCCATATGTTTCTCAACCTCCCACGCAGTAATCTCCCTTGGCGAGCAGCGAAAAGGGGAGTTTCGAAAAAGTAACATTAAGCTTAATTGTTTGTTTTGCAAATGTCATTTGAAATAATGAAAGCTTGTTCCCTTATAACGTATAGTCGTTTTTATCCCCGTTCTATTTACTCATAACAGTTCAGTGTTTTCACAAACACAATTTTAAAAGTATTATCAGCAATAATGTATTTTGAACAAATGTATTCCTAGCATGTTATCATTGAAGTAAATAACAAACGTTTTCGGTGATCTACATGCATGTTTTTTCTTCTACATTGTGTACTTTATTGCGCTGATTTGATGTTATACATCAATTTTTTCTTGCACATGATTGTATTTCCTTTTTTTTCAGGACACAATGGTTTCTTTACAAGCCTTGTCAGAGTTTTCGTCACGGTTTGCGTTAGGTCCGTCCACTACACCTGGATATGGAGTTCATTTCCACGCGACTGGTTCTAATTTTGCCCATATTTACGACGTCAGTTCACAAACGTATGACGTCAGTCACAAGGTTGAGGTACGTAGGTCTATGATAAGAGGGCATTTGGCATGTATATCTTATATAGTCAAGTTACTGTCCAGAATAAGTTCGAAATAACATGTAACTGTTAAGATTTACTGATTGTTTTTTATCTCAACAACTCTGGTCTAACATAATCAGCAGCTTTTTATGTATAGAAGCATAGAAATAGAGCAAAATACTTCTAATGTATTAAATATTTTCGTTTAAAAAATGACGAGACTAAATGAAAAAAAATCAGCATGTTTAGAGTGTGAAATTTCCGTAAAACCTGTTATTTTTTCTGATGAAAAGATACCTACAAGCGTTCCTCAGATCGACGTCCAAGTCTCGGGATTGGGAGTGGCGGTTCTTGACGTAAGTAGTTGACACTCATCTTCGAAAGCTTGCGATCAAGTTAAACATATTATTGTGCAATTTAAATAAATGTCTATCTTTTTAAATACCTCGTAAGAACATTTTGTGTGCTTCCTTTAAACCGTCATGACATTGAAGTAAAGAAACATATATATGTGTATTTATAATGTTATTGCTAGGCTTATTAACGAAATACATGTAGTAATGGTAACCGATACGGAAAACTGCCTCTTTAATATATGACCTTTGGAGATGAATTGGTATATGAAATTGATTTCAGTTATTTCTTAAGATAGGCCTATATTACAAACAAGAAACTTTCTCTATTAAAATTCCAGAAAAGTAAAATAGATGTCAATGACTATCTAATTTCATTTCTTCTTTTTGAACTCAGAAACGGTCTTCGCTAAACAACAATATGAAATTAAACATGAACTGCATTGTAAACATTCCATTAGCAAAATTAATGTTTAAAGGTACGCGCTCATGTTTTTTGGCCAAAAATAGTTTTCCAGGTTATGAATCTAAATACACTTAATTTATCGTTATTTTACACTTTAATGTCGAAATTGCAGAAAAAATATAATATTATACATGTACTATAAAAAAACGTGCCACGAAGTACTGTATGAGTAAACTAACAACGCATGCAAACAGTATTACATATCTTAAAGATGGCGACGAGATGAGAAATAAATTTTCAATATCATATTATGCATTAATCAAAGCATTGGTAGATATACCAGACAAAAGTTGCTATAGGTCTCAGTTTGGTTCTACTCTATGGTCCGATACCACGTCCCTATCACCCCACCACCGCAGCATGGGTTCATATGAATTTTGAATCAATTGTATTGTCAAACACAAAATGACAGAATTAACTATATATGTTGGTTATGTATACCAAACCATCCAATTAGCTATATCAATCCAATTAAGACTTTTATTGAATATCACTCCATAATGAACGATTATCAAAATAATGTGTAACTTTGATAAAGGTCACGTCTGAGTACTACGTCCAGGGATCGCAGACTGACAATCATATTAACGTGACAGTTGGCATTACACATGAGACTCTTAATAGCATCACGGTTAAATCTTGTATGAGGTACGTATATAGTTAAATACTTGTTGAAATAGAACAATGCCACAAACCCTACAAATTGGAAGGTATATATAAAATACCACAATAATGTTTTACTCATGACTATGTTTGTTTGTTTTTTTCTTTTAATGAAAGTGCTGTGCCTGCTTGTTTAAACACCTGCCTATGTTTTGATACGCTGTTAGTCAATAATAAATATCATAATACCTTAATCGGTTTAAGTTTGTCTAAGGGTTAAGCAGTCAGAGAGACATGAAAAATATAACGCAAATAGTGTGAAAGAGTAACGTTCTTTGAATATCTTAGGTGGACAGATCCCAGCGATAGTGGCATGCTGCTTATGGAGGTTGAATTACCTACTGGTGAGCTTTGGGTAACTCTTATCAACTATACAAGATGCACTCTTACTCCCAAATTAGATGTACCTAAATAAATACAATTGTTTTAATATACCGAAAAGGGTAAATAAATATAAAAAAACAATGGTTCTTATGAAGGATACCGTTTTTAATTTGTAAAGAAAACGTGCAGCAAACACAGTTATGTCTTCCTTATAAGACGATAGTTGATCACAGTTAATCTTTTAGCATTCAACAGTCATTTCATAATTGTGCGTTTTCGACTATTAAATATACGGTTACCATCTTGTTATCAATCATGAATGTTTTCCATAAATTCATTATTTGGTAAGTAATTAAACGTTTATCATTCAAGATGTACGTTTGTTATACATGTGTATGATTTGATTTTCAATACGAGTGTCATTTTTAATATTTAAAACAAATATTTGCGCGGCAAAATGTATACCTATTGTTCGGGTATTTAATGCAAGTTGTGGTATTTGCGTGACGAAACTATTAATACACAGATTCACGGTTTTGAAATTGGTAATAGGTTGTTGTTTGTCGTGCGATCATGAACTGATATCTTTGAATAAACTTGTTCATCTTGTATCACATTTTGTGCAATGCAATTTAATAATAATCACGTACAGTGTATCTGACCATGTGTTCCAGGTTTCAACCCTGATGTGGACACACTGAAGGCCCAGGCTGCCATCAAACAGTTTGAACAGCGAGGGAGATACGTACCACTATATTTCGATGGCGTAAATAATTTTCTGTTTATTAAAATAAAAACAAATACAATAGTGTAAACACGTTAATCACGGTCTAATTTCAGGTTTCCCTACATTAATTCGTAGTTGTATTAAACAAAACTCGTAACACCAATGCCGTAGGATATTCTAATGACCGCCATCTTTACTGGTATCTTCATCGTGAACCAAATTTCAAACATTTCTATTCACAAACATACATATCAAACAACTCTACAATAATCTTACATTTTCTGTAAGTAAAATGTTTTATTTTAGTTCATTTATTGTCTATTTTTGTTCATTTAAACACGGTATTAGCTAGGATTTAGGCTACTTGGCCTGTCCCTGAAGTTTTAAATGTATAACGGAAGTCCAGTTTTAGTTTTTAATTATGTTTACATGTGAATCATATGTCTGCTCTGATATTCCAAATGTTTTCAGCAAAACCACATGTCATTGCCTTCCTTATTTCCGACCAAAATAGTTGGATACAACACAGGGTTGGCCATTAATGTTTTATTGTTGTGTTTGTTTTCTGTTCTTTTATGATCTTACTAAATGTTTTCTTTCAGTTACGATCACAAGAACAGGTTTGTGTCAACGTGAAGATTAACAGAGCTGATCCAGTTGTCAGAAGTCAACCCTGCCACGTGATCGCTTACGACTATTACGAGCCAAGTTAGTTGAACTTTATTTAAATGTTGTAAAGGTTTCGTTCCCGTACCCGGCGCAGAAGTTTTCAGTGGTTTGAAAGGTTGTGGATTACTTAGTGACAGCATGGGTCACTAGATTGTGGTTTTTTTTTTATACGTTTCCTCCGGCTTCTGCTAAGAAGAGATTTTTTCAAGAATGTTTTACGTAACATTTGCTATACTCATTTGCCAAAAATAATGTGAATCGGTTCCTTATGCTTTACGGGCCATCACGATATCGTAAGATCAAGTCTTACTTTTTTATTCTAAATACGCGCAACAAATAGAATTGAAGGTTTAACTTGCAAAATCAAATGAAATGTATCCAAACTGACCAATGGTTTCTTTGAAAGTTTGAAAGAAGATGGTGCGAGGTGCCTCCACACCCGCCCGATCCATCCCCACAACCCCAACTTAATCTTCAATAATTTTATTTCAATAATGAATGTTATACATTTCAGCTCGCCAGTCGGTTGCAGTCTACGAGTCAGGTGTTCTGAAGAGTTCCAACATATGTGATGTGTGCCCGGCTTGCAGCTTTTGTACAAGCGGTAACCGACCTCCGGTAAGGCAATTTGGGCATCACCCTAACGGCCATATTTTAATTTCAAAATAATGTGTGTGTTTTTTAATATACATTTTTGTGTATAACCACTGAATAAAGATTCTTATTCGATAGCTAAAATATGCGATGGCAAAGAGGTGACATGTGTGATTTTTAGAATATCGTAGACACAACTCAGAGATAATAAAGTCGCGGGAACGAGATAGTAAGTAGTGGCAACTAGATCACTAAGGTGTGCGAACGAGATAGAATTCCTGACTACGACATAGAAAGTAATTGGAACGAGTTATTAAGTCGTGGGGACGACATAAAAACACACCTGTCACCTCTATGCTACCATAGAAATGCTTTTTTTATTTTTTTTATTTTAGGTAGATAGTTTTGTATTGAATAACATCACTACGTACATATCATAATTGTATCAAATTTGTAGATCCTATGCTTTGAGTTATAATCACTTAAAGGTATTCGCTCATGTTTTTGCAAAATGCACTTTACTGTAAAACGAAATAAAGTGTGACAAATCATAAGGTAACCCTTCAGCAAATGTTGATATTTTTTTCAAATATCGTCTTTGTAGATTACAATTTCCAATAGCGTTAACAACGTGATAACCAATCATGCCACAACAACAGCTTTATTGTGGCGTGATTGGTTATCACGTGATGTTACCAATGTATTGTTAAGAGGTCAAACTGTATACTACTTTTGTTCAAGTCCCTATAGTATTGTGATTAAGCCGTCGGTTTTCTATTTTTTCTTGACGTAACCGGCGTGGGTTCGCACCCCACTTTAACTCAATACTTGTTATACTTCATATATAATCGTATCGTTTTATGCAATTTCGATATCATAGATCAAAACAACGATAAAAATAAGAGTATTCAGATTCATAACCGGGAAGACTAATTTAAAGTCCAAAAACATGAGCGAGTACCTTTAAACATTTGCTAATAAGGAGTATGTTTACTTTCAGATTGTTGGTTAGCGAACACCGTTTCTGAGCTCAAAAAGAAACCATTGGAATGTAATGACTTGTAATTTACTTTTCTGAAATTTCAACATATTAAATGCATTAGCATGTCTTTATTTTGGAATATCCTCGTGTATAGTGTATAGAACAGTAAATACTTAAAAATTTATACATGGCGAAGCCGGGAAGAATAGAGGCAAGCGCAGTAGTTAGGTATGAACGGGCTCAATACGAGAGTATCATACTATTGAATGAATTATAAATAAGATGTATGTATTACTATTTATGTCAGATAGAGAGGATGGCAAAAAGGACGATGAGATGGGAATAAGCCAATGATAAAAGATGTGCCTATGCAACAAAAAATATTGCCTTTTTACCATACCGACTTTCAAATCTAGCATTAATTATCGAATTCCATAACAGATTTCCTATACAAAGTACTAAATATTTGAAAGAAACAGAGCGAAAATGTAACAAAGGAATGGCGCGTTTTTCTGTCTTGAGTAATCAATAAGCTGTGATGCGGGATCGCGATGGCCCTAAAAGGAATTCGTATTAGGCGAAGGTTAAAGAAGGCGGAAGGGTGTATAGGGGGAGGAGGGTGGAGAAATTTGGGGGAAAGAGATTAAAACAATGAGGAATAAGAAGGTAGATGTCAATGCGACATATACGGAGAGAGAGAAAATTATTACAGCAGACAAATAGGGCTAGAGGGAAGAGTGAGTCAAATGAATAGCGGGGAAAGTGAATTAGGTGAGTGGGGAATTGGGGGAGATCAAATGAGGAACATAGAGGGAGTTGTCGAAGAGGGCAGGTGGGGATGGAGAAAGAAATATATAAGTAGAAATAGAGGATTAAGGGCGAGTAAGGATAAGTGGGGGTGTGAATTGGGGTAAAGTTTTCAGTTCTCGTGACAAGCCGGGCTCGAGAACCATCATGGCCAGTTCATTACAGACTTACTAATTATTTCCAGCATGGCCTTCACACAAAAAGGATTACAAAAACATATATACTAACTTACATATTAAGCAACTTACAAAACATACAATCACACTATCATATTTTTCTCATGTAATTAAACATAATTATAGATGAATTCAACATTTCTTCGACAAACACATCTCGGTTTAATATGATGATTATAAATTACAATAATTTCATCCTGTAAATAATGTAGATATATTTAGTAAAACCACATTCAATCAATACATTTTCAACATTTACACATTTGGTACTATCCATTATAAGTTGTTGAAAGAATGTCATATACGTACATTAACAAAAATTATGTAAACAATGAACTTCATATTATAATGTGAATTAAACAAAGTGATTGTTTTATAATATTATTCTGCCAATACTATAAGCCTTTTAATGCACGTTTAAAGCTGGCAGCTTTTCTTGACATTTAATGTATGTAAGAAGAGACTTCCAAATTTTCATTGCTTTATAGGCAAATGTATTTTAATATAGTTTGTTCTAGGTTTTACAACAAAAAGATCCTTGTTTTCTGAAGAACGCAAGCTAAAATGCTCATTTTTGGCAAATGTTCACAATTCTGTGAAGGACGAAGGAGTCAAACATTTCATGCTTTTGAAAACAAGTAATGAAAGATGATAATAGCACCTGTCTTCAAAAGATAGCAACCCTGACTGTTTGAATATCTTTCCACAGTGGCTAGTTACCGAATTATTCGCTTACTCGCTCTTTTCTGTATATAAGTGAATTTTGTGGTATCTGAGGAATGTGTAAGTCCTCAGACACTACAACAGTACTCCATGTTTGACATGATATATACATTATAATATAATATTTTCATAATGTTTACTATTCGGAATTCAACAGAAGAAAACCATGTTGAATTATAAATTTAACAAAAATAAACAATAACTGTAATATATTATTGATCAGTGGTTTATTCAAGTGGTTTATGTTATAACATAAATAATAATTGTTGACTGTCTAAACTATTCATCTGACATGCTTGATTTAGCCATATATTCAAAGTGTCTTTTACCATTCGTCTGGAGTTCATAAGTTATAAGCACCCTGTATGAAATAAAATGTTTTTTCCGCGCCTCTACCTGTGTTCTATTGAAATTATGTGATTAAAATTGTAATATAAATTTATATAGGGAAAAATGAGAAGGGAGAGAAAATGTGGATGAAGGGGTCGGAAAGGAGATAGGGGGTAAAGAGGGGTGAAAAAGGTGAGAGAAAGAGAAGAAGGGGGAAAGAGGAGGGGAAAAGGGGAGAGAGATAAAGGGGGAAAGAGAAGGGGAAGAAAGAGAGGAGAGAAAGAGGAGAGAAGTAAGAGAGGGAAGAGAAAAGGGGAAGAAAGAGAAGAGAAGAGGGGGAGCGAAAGAGGGGGAGCGAATGAGTAGTGGAGAAAGAAGGGGGAAAAGAGAGAGGGGAGAAAGGGGAATGGAAAACAGGAGGGAGAGAAAGGGGAGGTTGAAGGGTAAAGAGGGGAAGAACGTGGTGGGGAGAGAGATATGAGTTTGAAGGGAATTGAATGAGAAAGAGAAGAGAATGCGGTAAAGATATTGTTGGAGGTATGAGAGAGATACAGGCGAAAGTATGAAGTGACAGGGAAAGAAGAGGGAGGAAGGAGATAAGATGCGGAAGTTAAGAGGTTGAAAGCACATAAGAAAGTTTTTGAGATTTAAGAAGAGGGAAGGGGGTATAAGGGGAAACTAAAGTTCGGGGAAGGGAGGCAACGATAAGAAAGTAATCAAGTTTTTATAGATCTCGAAACATGTGCGACCACATACACATGTACGATGGAGGCTCATAGAGCCAGAAGGAAAGACAGAAGAGAGAGGAGACAGATCTCGTACCATGCACGACCACACGTACGAGCGGTGGCTCTGAGAGCCAGGCTCGAGAACCAGCACCGCTAGTTCCCGTACAAATTTACCCAAGATTTGAAACCCTGGTATTTTATCATAATACAAAACTTGAAGGTTTAAATGGTAGATTTATATTACATTTCCGTGGAAAATTTATTTGTATAAATACATGCAGTGGGACGAAAAAAAATCTACATGTTATAATATTATATTTTAAGAGCTTTAAATTGGAATGACAATTCTTCAAAAATGAGTTAATTGCCTTTAATTAGCTATTTAGTATTATTTTTATGCCTTCCGTTTATTGCTTATTCAGTCTATTTATATCATTATTAACTATTCTATAAATAGGTGTATTATTATAATATCAATGATATACAGTAACGCCTTTTGCCATCACAATAAAAGGTGCGAACGTATGGCCATGAATGAAAATATTACTGTAAGTTGTATACCCGCAGAAAATAAAAGATTAACTCTTGAAATATAAATGGTCTGAAAGAGTGCCGAATACATTGCGACATGGAGGCACCCCGCCGCCGCATACAGTATGCCACAGACAAATTACTGCATTTAGGTCGCGTTACATTGCCCCGCAAAAAGCACCATTTGAAATACTTAGACACCGTATGAAGATGTTCGTTTATTTATTACTGACTGTTTTGGGTCAATAGTTGATACAGTTTTGGGCAAATAACTGATACAAACATGAAGGAAATGAAAAAGAAATATAGAGGCTGAGAAACTAAACAATAAATTTGCTTAGCATAATGCAGAAAATGCATCATTACAGGAAAACGGAAATGAGATATGTAAAGAATTGTCCTATGTTCATTATGATTCGAAATCGGACGCCAAAATTGTGAATTTTAGTTCACATCATATCTAGCAGGCTTAATAACATAAACTAGTTGTGTAAAACTCCATTCTTGTATACAATCCTACCATGCAAAAGGTTACCACGCTCGCTGAGCCTGAATCGGAGGCTTTTTGTGATGATCTAGCCGTGCAAGACTACGGTGGCAACCCTAGAAAAGCACGGCTTCTTCGTTATCGCAGGTGAATCATGGCTTCCTCGTTATCGCAGGTGAATCATGGCTTCCTCGTTATCGCAGGTGAATCATGGCTTCCTCGTTATCGCAGGTGAATCATGGCTTCCTCGTTATCTTAGGTGAATCATGGCTTCCTCGTTATCGTAGGTGAATCATGGCTTCTTTGTTATCGTAGGTGAATCATGGCTTCCTCGTTATCGTAAGTGAACCGCGGCTTCTGTGCTATCTTAGGTGATTCACGGCTTCTGTGCTGTCGTAGGTGAATCACGGCTTCCTCATTATCCTAGGTGAATCATGTCTTCTGCGGTATCTTAGGTGAATCACGGCTACTTCATTACTGTAGATGAATCACGGCTTCCTCGTTATCGCAGGTGAATCATGGCTCCCTCGTTATAGTATGTGAATCATGGCTTCCTCGTAATCGTAGGTGAATCACGGCTTCTGCGTTATCGTAGGTGAATTACGGCTTCCTCGGCTTTCTCGTTATCGTAGGTGAATCACGTCTGGAGAAGCACGTCTACCGCGCTGTCTTAGGTGATGCACGGCTTCCGCGTTATCGTAGGTGAAACACTGATTCCTCGCTTTCGTAGGTGAATCACGTCTTCTGCAGTATTTTAGGTGAATAACGGCTACCTTGTTACAGTAGATGAATCACAGCTACCTCGTTATAGAAGGTGAATCACGGATTCCTCGCTTTCGTAGATGAATCACGGCTTCCTCGTTATAGAAGGTGAATCACGGCTTCCTCGCTTTCGTAGATGAATCACGGCTTCCTCGTTATAGAAGGTGAATCACGGATTCCTCGCTTTCGTAGATGAATCACGGCTACCTCATTATAGAAGGTGAATCACGGCTTCCTCGCTTTCGTAGGTGAATCACGGCTTCATCGTTATCTAAGGTGAATCACGGCTTCTGCGTTATCGTTGGTGAATCACGGCTTCCGTGCTATCGTAGGTGAATCGCGACTTACGCGTTAGTATAGTTAAATCACGGCTTCCTCGCTAAAACAGAACCCTTCTTCCGCGTGTTATAGTACACACACATGGATAAGGAAAAACAATCGACGCATTTTCATCGTTATTAAAGTGTGCCATAGATTAATTAAATTTGGGACGAACGTGGGTTCTTAAAAATACCAGAATGAACAAGTAAGCATTTTCTTACATGTGCTGATCTATCTCCAAAAATTTGCCATCTGCACTCGGAAAACAATAACAATACCCTTGATTGACCAACACCCGGTATCAGATGAGAATTACACGAAAGAGAACAGTATAAAATCGTTCTTTTGAAAAAATAAAGTGCAATTAGTGAGTCGGTAAGCCTATTAAGAACGTGTGTTGTTTTCACGAGATATTTTGATACGGCCATGCTCTTCATCTGAAACAAGACTCATCGTTAATGAGCAAGTGCTCTTCATCCGGTGCACAAGGTCGTTTCTAAAAATATCGTTTTAACATAAAAAAAACAATGGTTATATTGACCGAATCGAGGACGTTTTTCACCCCAACCAATGAACCAGGAAACCTGGACGCACCTGACATTATAACCCTTGTAATTACAAACTATACCAAAAAAGGTTTAAAAACGGAATGCATCAGGCCGGGATTCCCGGTATTTGCAGGTAATACCGGATCCACTACATCATAGAGACAAGTTATTGAAGATTTTTTTATGAAATATTTAGACAATTAAAACCTATTTGTAATTTTGGGAGAGTTTGTTAAGTTTTTAGGCAAGTGTTTACATTCACCGCATCTGTATAAGAGAGTGACCTCCCTTGTTAAAATGAACTTCACGAGAATTTACCTGAAAGAAAAATTAACATTTACTCGACCCTTGCCACAAATTTTGTGGACAACCACTATCGATTTTCGCCGACATAGCATTGTTAGCGACGATTTATCGATTGTACCCGATAATAGTTTCATCACTAATATGAACCAAATCCGTTACGCACACAAACAAATACTGCGTTCTGATCGGCCTATTAAATGCGATGAGAATTCAAAAATGAGCTTAATTAACAGAGATTGTTTACGAATTTCACACAGACAGAAATTTCACTAGCGATGTTGCATTACTGTAAGGGCCTTACCCACTACAAATGTCGTATCGATGACCAAAACGAAAATTTACAAGCATTATACATAAATCTTTTGCAACATGTGTAGAAATGTTTTTAGAGTTGAGCAACTGTTAACGAAAGAAGATTTAATCAGAATTCCATTAAAAAGCGTTTACATTTTTCCGAAAATGCTTTTTATACAATAAAATTTTGTTATTCGTCAAATTAGCCAGTCTTACCCAATCATCATCGTATTGTGGCTTTTTGGTGATCGCAGCTGTTTTAAGCATGAAAAATGTATGTTTAACCAGGAAATGAATTAATACATTAGTTTTCATTATTTTATTGAATATGTTTCTTCTTTGAAAATAAGTTATCATATATCCACAAGACATTATTGATATGGTAGTCACGGGCATTAGGCACAACAAAAATAGTTATATTGTCGACAGACATTTTTGATAAAATGCATATCGTTTGTGATAAAAAATATGATAAAATTTTCTATTGTAAGATTTGGTCAACACGTTATTACCACAAAACATTTCGCGAAGAATGTATATTTTACTCCCGAAAAAAGAGTTTTCCTCAAAACGAAAAAGTGTTCTTGAAACGTTTCAATTTTTGGTCTTTCCCATGCACTTTTGCACAGTCAAAGGCCCTTAATTTGTAACCGACTTATATTATTGGTGTCAACGCCCAATATATGAATGAATTCAGTCACGTACATCATGCAATACAGCGTTCTGATTGACAAGCGTAAAGGGGATGAGAATACACAGGCTTTACAATTGACTTTCGTTGTCACAATTGTTCTTTTCGATAACTCGTTTTTCAACCCCTGAATACTCTTCAACCAGGAAATAAAGTCCCCGGAAGGAGAAAAGTTACAATTCAAATAGTTTTGGGTGAAGCTAATGTTTCTTGCATACTTCTTTGTTTAAATTCATATAATCATGCAAGAAACTTTGGCTTCATCCAAAGAAGCCAAAATTAAAGCAAATCTAAATTATTAGTTTTGTCCTTCCGGGGACTAAATTTCCCGGATGAAGTGTGTTCAATGATAGATGAATGAGTTATCGGAAAGGACAACAAAATGTATTGTTGTAAATGGAGTGAAGATAAACATGTACTACACACATTTTATTATTACTTTTCAGGTCATGTATTTTGTATTAATCGTAGCATGTGTAGGAGTGGTTTACTGACCGCTTAATGTACAATACATGTAGTTTAATAAGATGCCTGACCACTGAAATATTCACGTTAATATTTCACTCACCTTTGGTGTATAAAACATATGTTAGACGTCAACGTGTCATCAAAAATAGCAATGTCATGATAAAAAGAGGAGTGAACTGTTAAAGGATTGCACTTTTTATAAACACATTATTTTCTAATGCATTATCATGTTTTACTATTTTTTTTTCTTAATGATCAAAACAAAACAAAAACACAAAAAACAATTAACGGTTAAAAGTTTAAACCTTTATAAATATTTTTTTCCAATTAATAGCTACGTGGCCACAAATTCCCCCGTTAAAAGAGCGCAAAAATATAGTTAATATTTTAAACTGTTTACAAATCATTTTCTTTTTCGTTTAAATCATTTAAGAAAAACAAGTTCAACCAAATAATCTATTAAATTATGAAAATCAAGTGTAACATAAATTATGGCCCTTTCAGCTTCAATCAATCGTGCGTCAAAATGAGCTCAAATTTGCGGTGTCTCTAAAGTGACATCCGACACTTATTTTTATTTCGTATTACGTTATTTCGTTTTTAAGAAACAACATTTTGTACATACGAAATAACAAAAATCTTTAATAAGTGTACAGATAAAAATATATAAATTGGGTTTTCAATTAATAGCTACGTGGCCACGATTTCCTCAGTTAAAAAATCGCCAAAATATCGCATTGCATGCTGGGACGTTTTCAAAGTATCACATGACCGGAAACTTCAGCAGTCTTGTGCCATGTTTCGGAGGTATTCTGGCGCATTCAAAACCAATGTGTATATACCACGTGATAAATTGCGTCATAAATGCTACGTCGGAGGGCAATATTTGCTTCGAATGAAGACTTAAAACAAAGATAACTTCACTATTTCTTCACCATTTTATGTGAAACATAGCGAAGTCTACCCTTCTTAAGGAACCCCACCTTCGGGTTTTTTACCACAGTTTGATCGAGAGTCTAATTTCTTCAAACACTTCGAAAAACCTTTTCACAATACGGCCGTCTGACGGAGCGCTGTCAAATTATTATATTTGAAACAGGTTTGTTGAAGTGTTTGAGGAAAATAATCATCTAATCAAACTTCGGTAATAAAACGAAGTCGGGGCTCTTTGAGTGGCATAGACTGCCCTTTGTTTTATTTAATTTGGTGTAGTAAAAGAAAAGTTATCTTTGATTTAAGTCTATAATTTATTCAAAATGTTGCCTTCTGACGTAGCATATATGACGTAATTTATCACGTGGTATACACACACTGAAAACTGGGGAATAAGTAGCCACTTCCTTGTCGACTCCACAAAATATAATTTATTCACATAGCTCAGCCGCCAGTTGTTATACATACAATGCAGAAAGTGTCAACAAACTATGTTTTATGTTATCTAGTCAGAATTTGATCGACTGTTGTCCCTAAATAACGACAAATAACAATGTTTTCCCTTACATACCCACCCACCGAAGGCTGCAACCAGTGGCCTTCTAAATGTTTTAGAACGGAAGGAAAATCGCTCGTCTCCTAATCAGAAACCTGCTCCTCATATAATGCTTTATAATTAGCATAGGACTGGCATTTCACCCGACAACCTCGCCGAGTCCGGTAGCATCAGTGGTCAGAATATATAGCGCGGTAGATCCGGATAATCCGGACCGTGAGTCAATGAGTATTTGTTTCAAAAAGGACCTAGAGGTGGCTGCTGTCAAAATGGTTCAACAATTTAAGGATCACATGAATTACAAGTCTATTATTAATGTCATGTATAAGATATTTTCTAGTAAGGCTGACATTGACGAGTTAGGATCTCGTTTCGGCTATTTTGCAATGGAGAATATATTTTGTCTCCAAGCAATGGTTAAGAAATTTATTTCTAAAGATAAAGGTAGGTTCTATTGATTGTATGTCGACGCCAAATACTGTATCCAGATTTACCGAAAAAGGCATTAATGGTTATTCTTACATGTTTGAAAGCAATTGTTAACCACATTGTACTATTGTGTTAAATTTCAAAATACCTGACTTGGGACTTGAGAGGTGGCATAAAGGAATACATTTAATTCCTGATAACGGTCACTGCGTTATTTAAATGTAATATAGGGACCCGGCAAGGAGATCAAGAAGGCTGATTTTTTTCACTGTATATAATCGAACTATAAAGGATGAAACGAGAGTGTTGTGGATCAGAGATATTTCTTACAAACGAAATTTGTGATATGATATGGCTACTGTGGTTGGCAATGTAGCTAGCTGCGCTGAAACAGGGATATAAATCCGAAAACGGTCTAATGATAGCGTTCACAAATACGGGTATGGAAGCATAAAGTCGGACAAATCAGAACTTATTGTTTTTACGAATGGTGAAGCCGGAGTATTACAAACAGTCTCAAAGACTTGTCTTAAGCGGTTTAGTTTCCAAGTTTCCAAGTTTCCAAGTTTATTTAATATCTTTAATGTCATAAGTACATGACAAAAAGAGCATGGGTACATATACAATACAACATAATGAGGCATTACAAAATATATTGGAAATAATAATACAGATTTTCTAAATATGAATATTTTTTATGTTATTGAAACTTTAATATCAAACATATATAAATATATGTGTATGTGGATGAGAACAAAGTGTTACATCCTTATACTTTAGAAACATTGGTTTTCCCTCATTTGTTTTATTTTATTGTTTTTTTGGTATTTACTTGTTTATGGTAGTTTCGTTTTAGAGGCTGACGAGTATCAACACAGAATGCTTGGACACGCAAGTATATATTATATTGCTAAATGAAAATATTGACTTTACATATCAATGACTTTTGCAGTTTTAACATTTGTAAATCCAGACATTAATATTATTTATACTTATTTTACTGCATTGAGTGATGACATTTATAGCCATTTGTATGTAACAATAGGTGTATTTTTAGGGTTTAAGCCTGATATGAACTGTTTATGGTTGTTTTTGCATTCATAACGAACCAGGCAGGTCTTATGTAAAGGGCAAATACGAGATAAAACTCTGCAGGCAAATAAATAAAACTTGGATATCTTTGGTAAGTTTGGACGTTTAAATTATTTTGATTAGATGAAAGATATTATTGGATAAATATTGGCCAATCAAAAAACGTTTTGGCTAACTTTGACCAAGCTAAACAATCAACCAATTTATATAATTGTCTACTGCTGCCAATTATATAAAACTGTTAACGACTTAAGTTTCAGACACCCATGAGGACACAAGGCAACCCTAAAGAGACCCATGCCTAGTTCTTTTGTCGGTTAATTATTTTATGGTTTTATTTAATTTTTCTGACATCACCTAAGCGGTTAAAATTCTAAATAAGAGGTCCATGTTGTAACATTTCAGTTTAACGATATATCCACCGCCGATGTTTAAACGGTATTCAAACTTATTCGGGTAATTAACAACGATGTTTTACTCATTGAGTACGTCATGAAAGGGGCACGGTCAAACTGTTAATTTGTAAGTCCTGATTTATTTATTTATTAAAAAAAAAAAAAAAAAAAAATGATTTTTTTTTATTCATTTTTTTATTTATTTATTTTTTTTTGGGGGGGAGAAGGGGGGGGTGGAGTCTTTCGGTAAATGTGTACTTTCTATTTGGGGTATGGTCTCACGGTCAATGTGTACGTCATAAATGGGTCGTGGTCTAAAGATGTATATGTACGCAGCAATTTGGGGGTGGCCTTACGGCCAACGAGTACGTTCTAATTTGGGCGTGTTCCAACGGTTTATGTGCACTTCTAGATCGGAGCGTTGTCTAACTGCAAATCTGTACTTCCTTATTGGATTGAGGTTACTGATTGGGTTGTGGTCTAACGGTGAATGTGCACTTCTGTGTGTGTATGGTTTAACGGTCAATGTGTACGTCTTGATTGAGGGGTTGTCTATGTAAAGGTGAATGTGATTTGGGCATTGTCTTCGGTCAGTTTGTACATTCTGAATGGGGCGTGGTCAGTTTCGTAACGTCCTTGTTCGTATTGAATAAACAGCGGCGTCTGTTGTGTTAATTTGACAGCGAATTATCTACACATGAACTTAATGATTACATGTTTATCTTAAGGAGATGAAACTAGATAAATTGAAGGTGCCATGGTCACTTATCCGTTACGTTTGTGCATTACCTAAAGATGGTATCTCTATGCACAAACATACATGGTTGTCCAAATGTACCAAGAGTTTTTAATTTAAAAAAAACGTTCCAAAACTTTGTCATTCAATTAAAACCTTCTCACTTTATTTATTGTATATATTTATACTGCAATCTACTTTACAAAAACATGTGCTGTGGTAATACCGGTACCTTTCTGAAAAGTTTGATGTACATCGGGTTCGATGCAGGCTGTGCTAATTCCTCCCAGAAACAATTGAGAATAAATAGCGTGAAACATACAGTTTTTGTGATGAATGTATTATTCCGTTCAATAAATTATTTACATAATGTTGGCGTAACAACTTTAAAGTTCTGATTTGACAATTTACATAGAATATATACTAGCATAAGTATGCATAAGGCCAAATAACAGTTCTTTGTTTCCACTAACATATCCACAAAGTAGGGTTGGTAGGCAGGCTTAGCTTTTTTTCTCTGTTTTTGGAGAACCGGGTTCTGAAACAAAACGACTTATATCAGGGTATATCACTTCGAGAAAAATTTAAATATAAAATGGTCAAATTTAATCATCATCATCATCATCATCATCATCATCATCATCATCATCATCATCGTCATCCTCCATCATCATCATCATCATCATCATCATCATCATCATCATCATCATCATCATCATCATCATCATTATCATCATTGTCGTCGTCGTCGGCGTTGTTGTCGTCGCCGTCATCATCATTATCATCATCATCATAACAGCACCACCACCACCATCACCAGCATCGCCACCATGACCACCACCGCCGAAGCATTTGGAGAGTAGATACATCGTACACTTTTTACAAGTTATTTTACGATATTTCCTGATTTGTTGAGATGTCCGATTAAGAAACTCTGTGCAGTAAAGCTCTTTGTTGGTTAAAAAATACATTGTAATGGGGGAAATCAAGAAACATTTGTTAAGTGAATTTAGGATATTATCACATGATTTACACATTGGACGTGTCCGATACATATATATACCAAAACTTAAAAGGATGATTGACTGTAAAAACCACTTTCCATTCATATTCGCAAAATATTCAGACTTAAGAGCCAATAAATACATAAAATGATATTATGACACGTGGCCAATAAAGCAAAACTTGTTATCTGAAAAAAAATCACTGAATAAACAACCAAAATCATTTTACTATGCAAACATCTTAAATTTGTACTTTTTCCATTTCTCTATAAAAATATTGTTTTCCCTTCTGCAAAAAAACTGCTTGATATTGCTTAAATTCATGCCTTTACATAAGTTGTATTATTTATAACCATGTGTAAATGTCTTACGCAAATAATTGAACAAGTTGAGTTGATAGATATGAGTTGGGTACAAATGGTTAAAATTCAATAACTTCTTAACCCATATAACACCTCATAGTATTTTTGTCGTTGTTTCGCTCTAAGACATCCTCGATGCTTGGTTTAAAGATACACTCTCACAGATTGACCGTTTTGAACATTTTGTTAATGTTTTGTCTTGAAATGAGCCATTTTTGCGTAAATATGCGTAACAGATTTTCATATTTCCTATCGAAAATTAATGTTTTATGGCTAAAAGCGTTACTAAGAAAAACGCATAAAATATCATTTGTTGAACATAACTATGAAAATCTGCGATCTGATTGTTTGTCGGCAGTCTTATATCAATGGATTCCATGCCTTTTCTCAAACATTTGCTCTTTCAAAGATAAAAAAAAATGTCAAAACGTTCAATCTGTGAGAGTGCAGCTTTAAACATTATATACTTAAAAACGGTTGTAAAGAAAGTTATAATAACTTATACACAGTCTCTCGCGTTAGCACGATGCTACGCGAGAGGACGGTCTTGTGTTGTGGGGGAAACCGGAGTTACGGGAGAAAACCCACTTGCCCGGCTTGTTGACCACTTACCAAACTCACACATAACATAATACACTAAACAACACCACTTAAAACCAGATAAATATACTATATCTAACAAAGAAAAACAGTATGATATACTACAACACTTAATTGTGTCTCAATTACCTAAAACGGCGCAAAAAAGGCGTCTTTCAAAACTATACCAGCTAAATAATTGACACATATGATCGTAATATGCCATAATCAGTGTATTTTATACAGCGCTCCGGAATACTAACGTGTCGTACGGGCGAGTGAGTTGGGCGCCGCTGATTGGCCAGGTTGTCAAACAAGCAGTTATGGCAATAAAGATGCATTAATTGATAGATATGATAAAAAAATGATAATTAATTCATTTCGGACACGATTATAGGTACATGTACCAGTACGGTCAATCACTGTTGTACTATTTTTGCAAATTGTGGTTTTAGCAGGTTTTGATAGTGAATTTAGGGTATTTCAGGAAATGGACTTAAATTGGTAATTTGTTGTTAATAATATCATATTTTACATCAAATACAATTCTGATTAATTCGTTGAATGGAATACTAAGTTTTGAATTGTGCAGTCACTCAGATTATTTCAAAGAAGAGGCAGCATTACAATTAATCTTGTTGACAAACCTCCTTATATTAACTGACGATGCGACTCATTTAAGAATTATACATGACAAAGGTAGAACGGTCATACCGTTTCGTGTCAAATTTCATACAGTTGGTTCACTTAGTCTTTTTTGTCAGATAAATGATTTAAAAGGAAAATTGCTTTCCTAATTGGAAGAAAAATGCCTTCATATATGCGACGTGAAACGACATACTACAAATTAATAGCTGTGATATTATTAACACTAGTTCCTGTGACATTTGGACAGTTTCAAAATCAACGTTTACAACAGCAAGGTAACTTCGGTCAACAAGGAGGAAACTTTAGACAGGGTGGTGGAAATTTCGGTCAACAGGGAGGAAACTTTGGACAGGGTGGTGGAAATTTCGGTCAACAGGGAGGAAACTTTGGACAGGGTGGTGGAAACTTCGGTCAACAAAGAGGAAACTTTGGACAGGGTGGTGGAAATTTTGGTCAACAGGGAGGAAACTTTGGTCAAGGTGGTGGAAATCGCGGTCAACAGGGAGGAAACTTTGGTCAGGGTGGTGGAAATTTCGGTCAACAGGGAGGAAACTTTGGACAAGGTGCTGGAAATTTCGGTCAACAGGGAGGAAACTTAGGTCAAGGTGGTGGAAATTTAGGTCAACAGGGAGGATTTTTTAACGGCGGACAGAGATTTCAGCAAGGCCCAGTTGGTCAGGGAGTAGGCAATTTCGGTCAAGGAATTAGAAACTTTGGTCCAGTTCAGGATGCAGGAAACTTTGGCCAAGGTGCAGTTAATTTCCGACAAAGCGCAGGAGATTTAGGTCAAGGTCGAGGAAATTTCGGCCAAGGTGCAGGAAACTTACGTCAAGGTGCAATGAACTTAGGTCAAGAGGTAAGGAACTTTGGACAAGGAGTCGGAGATTTTGTTCAAGGGCCAAGAAACTTCGGACAGGGTGAAGTTCCTGGGGATTTCGGTCAAGGAGCAGGAAACATTGGTCAAGGGGCAGGAAACCTTGGCCAAAGTGTGGGGAACTTTCGTGCAATCCAAATAGGACAAAGGACGGGGTTACGTCAAGGAGCTGGATTTGGCCAAGGCGCTGGAATTACCCAATCAACGTTAGAACAGCTAGAGCAGCCGCTTGCTGGGATTGGAAACCAGGTACACGATTTTGAAATTAAAAAAATACCAAAAAAATAAATAAAAAAATAATAAAATAAATAAATAATAATAATAATAATAAAAAAATCATGGTGATAATAATAATAATAATAATAATAATAATAATAATAATAATAATAATAATAATTATTATTATTTTTATTATTATTATTATTATTATTATTATTATGATAATAATGATAATAATAATAATGATAATAATAATAAAATAATAATAATAATAATAATAATAATAATAATAATAATAATAATAATAATCATAATAATAATCATAATAATAATAATAATGATGATGATGATGATGATGATGATGATGATATTATGATGATGATGATGATGATGATGATGATGATGATGATGATGATGGTGATTATGATGATGATGATGATGGTAATAATAATACGTTTGTTTTCAAATTACTTAATAAATGAGTTGAATCTTGAATCTTATAATTCTAATGCTAAGCGTTTTATTGTTTTCTTGTTTCTTTCGCATTGCAATGAGATACAAGTAAAAAAAACCCACACATTTAATAAATATTTGCCAATAAAATGCATATCACAATATCTTTAATTTTAATATGACTAGTACTTTACTTTACAGAATATATTAGATCACAATTCATGATACCTATTTCGTTGTGGGTTTTTTTCAGGTCCCTCTACCAACGTCACAGCCGCTTGTTCAAATAGTCCGCGCAGAGAGAGCTCGAAGATTAATGCGGCACGGTAGACTCACATTTGATCCACGTACGGGCAGATTAAGACGCGTTATGCCAGCCGGGAACCAGCAAAACATGCGTGCACAGGAAATCAATGTAGCGGGTGAAGTTCAAGGTCAGGTCATTGGCGGGAGAAATACACATCCGCCATTGATGCGAACGTGTGAGAGACCTAGAACTGTTAGATGTTTTACATGGCCTGCCAATAGACCCACAAGAGAAGCTTACAGGTCAGTGAAAAATGAACAATTGTTTGAATATTCAAATATCATATTCACTATCAATCTATAAATACATTTACAAAAAAAGTATTTGTTTAAACTTAAATATTTTACAAAGATTGTGAAACAAATTATTACAGCATTATATTAATCACTCTCGTTGGCAAAATGTTACGCGAGATTGAGGTCTTGTGCTGTGGGGAGAACCGGTGTTACCAGAGGAAACCCACTTGACCGGCTTGATGACCACAAACCACCAAACTCGCATGCGCCCAGGCCGGGTGACGAACCCGGGTCGCCTAGGTGATAAGCGAGTGCGCTAACCACTGCGCTAACAGGACAACCAAATAATTATTGTTCTACATGGTTTTAGGTGCACGGGTCAGTGTCCTACAGGAAATTGTGTCTTACCATGCCAGTGCTCGTGCGTGGATCCACGACTTCTTCCTCGTCTGTTGCAAGCTGGGAGAATCATACTTCCGGAACTTCGACCTGCTGACCAGCGACTAGTGCAGACCGTTGGTACCACAAATAACCGGGGACGTGGTACAGGATCAAATCTCGCGAGAGAGGGCACCTTGGGAGGTTCACGTGTGAACGACGTAAGATCTGCTGGCAGACAATTTTTACAAAACGGTACAGCGTCGAATTTAAATTTTGGACTTGCGGATGACGTTTTAGCGACACTAATTGCTCAGCCAGATTTGAATTTATTGGTTGGTCCACAGGGTATAAATGACATACTCGCCGGAGAGCCACCAATTCTACTACCCCCAGAAACTGGTCCCTTACTGCAACCCCAAACTTCACTACCACAACAACAAAGGCAAACAGGCGGGACTACTGCCCGTCGTATCAATAGAGATGGTGGGGGTATTCCAGTGCCTATGATTCTATTTGGACCAGACCCCGCAATAGGTGGTGACCCCAGTATTTCTAGTCTTCTATCAACTGCCGAACGTTTAGCCTCCAATACCCAACCCTCGAGAATGCAAGGATTAGGTAGGGTGTAATCTTTGATATAGTGTAGCTTGATTAAATTCGGACCACATTTAACATGAAAACAATTGAGCACTGTGGGCAAACACGATTTTTTTCAACTTCTTAAAAGTTAATTAAATCTAACACAATTTTTTAAATTAAGTTATATTGTTAAGATTGGGATCAGCGGTATTGAAAAGCATCGTCTCAAATTCATGTATTTGTAGATGACTTCCGGGAAATACAAAGGGAATTCGGACCAGTTCGAAGTGAAGCGAGGAACGTTGTTCCAGTGATACTTGACAGGCGGTTGTCTGCCTTGGATGTTCTAACGGAAAGTTTTCCAAGACCTGAGGGAGTTGTAACACGTCGCGTTTGAGAGTTTATAGAAAGCAGTACTGTGCTAATTGGTGTTCTTGGACAAGAAAAAAAACCTGCCTTAGTAGGACATACTCATTAAATGCATACCCTAAATAATGTTATACGGGTAGATTCCATCCATCAGAAGAACATACAAACTCGTGTGCATACGTAGATGTTTTGAGTGTGTTTTCTGGTAATGCGTTGTTTCTTATCAGCTTGTTAATTCGTTTTTATATGTTATGCAATTTTTGGAGTATGAAGTTCAAGTTAAAGAGACAGATGTTTCAAAAATCGGCAAATGCAGTGTTTCCTCAAATCAAGCCTAGTATTGTCAATGCGAACTAGTAGGAGGCCGATAATACATCATTGTACATGCATAAACGAATAAACGCATCAATCATGTTGCGGTATCATCTGATTTCAGAAAAAATACCGCATAATGGTTTCCTGGTTTAAATCATATCTGTTTATGGGTACAGATAAAAATACCGATGCTATTTTCAGACTCACTGGGAGTTACGTGGTAGACAACCCCAGTAAATTTCGAATTGAAACAAATGCGCAAAAACTCCGAAATACATAAAAGATATAGGGATAATAATAGAGTATACCTTTTCGGGTTGTTATAGCATGCAGAAACCAGATAAATTGTGTTATGTCGGATTAAACGAAATAGTACAAACAACACATTCGGTATATTACATGAAGGTTCCATAAATCTTCCTTGATTTATTCGAGTTACTTCCCTTTTTAAAATTATTTTGACTAAACTTTTGTGACTTTTATTATCATACGTGTTATTTTCACCATTTAATGTAGAATACGCTAATAACCTCATATACCTTGAAAAGTGTTGTTCCTTAAAAATGCACTCTTACTCCCAATTAAGAATTACCGCAATTGATACAATTCTTTTGATATACTGATAAGGATGAAAATATGTCGAAAACAATGGTTTTATGAAGGATACCGAGTTTAATTTAAAAGGGATGTGCAGAAAACATTGAATTTCTACCTTATGAGAATATAGTAGATCACAGGAAATCTTTTAGCACTCATCGAACATTTAAAAACAGATTGCGTTTTCAGCTATTAAATACACGGTTACAATCTTGTTATATGTAATTATAATTTCCCATAAATGCATTATTAAGTATGTAGTTAAGGTGTATCACTCAAAAATTATGTTTGTTATACATGAATATGTTTTGATTTTGAATAAGAGTGTCACATTAAATGGTATAAAAAATGGGTCTGTTTTGCCTAAAGGAGTACTTCGTTCTCTTTACGGACGAGTTCATATAGGTATCAATCAGAAAGCATAATGAAACAACTGACGGCTTTGTTGACAACTTTATCATGTGTTTATTCAACGTTCCCTCCACCTGTCAAGCAAATGGTTAATCACGCATGCATAGATGTATGCACATCCATTTTAATGTTTTAACATTTCCATGTTTCCTTATGTGTACCATTTTCTCTGCCTTTATATGGTTTGGATATTAAACGTGTAATTTTAAAAACATTTTTCCTAGAATACTGTCATACTAAATAATCTCAGTTACACACCTGCCATCGATTAAATAAGACTTGTTAATTCATTGGTTTGCTCACAGATAGTAAAAATGTTTATTTATTGGTCAATATACTTTTCCAATAATAACTCTTGCCCAATCAAATGTCTTACATATGAAAAAGACAACCTTTCTAATAACTTATCCAGCTTTATACAAAGTCAACACACACACACACACACACACACACACACACACACACACACCATAAAAAAATATGCATTATTATGTACTTGTGAAGAAAATATTGATGATATATTTTAGATGTTTAATCTGCATTCTATTTTGACATGTTTTGTACGTGTCTTGGAATGAGCCAATAATTGAGTAAAAGTATGGAACCAATGACATCAGACTGCTGACAAAAATATCAGATCGCAGTTTTAATATTTACGTTCAAAACTGATGTTTTATGACTAAATGTTTCACTAACGCTTTAAGAAAAATAGTTTTTCGGCAGTTGTCCAAATAATTTAGATCTGTTCTATTGTGAGTTATCTTACAGGGCTGAATTGAAGGCATTGATGCCAAACTAAGCAGATTCTGAGACAAACAAATAAAAGAACAGTCAAAACTGTCAATCTGTGAGAGTGGTGCTTTAAAATGTGTTTGCTGTTTATATATGTTTTAAGTGATTTATGTATTAAGATTAGGGCATATTCATTAATTTGTCACATGTATTTTATCATGCATTAGCAAGAGTTGTATTTAAATATTTCATTTTATCATTTTTGTGACTATACACACTGTCTTCCATTCCCTGTGTGATCAGTTATATAATAATACTGTTTTAATTATCCATGTTGTTGTTTTCTTGCTTTTGGTCACGCTTAACAAATATCCGATTGTGTCAATTTGAATTTGATTTTTTTATCATTCCCTAAGCATGAATCATGCAAAAACTAACCTTAATAGATAATAATTGAATAACCATTGAACAAGAAGTATTATGAATTATGCCATTCGTGGGAGAAATACGCATCCGCCATTGATGCATACGTGTGAGAGGCCTATTCGGAACACCTCGTCCATTTTCTATCGAAAACAAACTCGGATGTATATGGACTGTTTACAAAGTCAGAATTCTTTCATCTAACTACACTGCATGAAGATCGCGAAGTGTGAACATCAAAAAAATGAATGGATTACAATAGTTTTGCCCTAACCCATCCCCTGTTGATGACGACCGTTAAGGTTGGTTCTAATTCCACGATCCCACAGGATATCGCAGGGGTCAGCTGCATCCGTATAGCATTCAAAATTTTGACGATCCCGCATGGTGCCTTTTAAAGTTTTCTCAACTCGAATCGCGAGGCGTCCATGTACCGCACATGAATGAACACATCTTACATGAATGAACGTGATTTTACTGCATTTACTCCAATGTCCGCAATGAACCATTCGATAATCTAGTTTTTACGAGTGATTTTTTCTTCTGTTTCTTTTCCGAAATGCACAACCATTTGGTATATCAAATTTTCTTGGCATTAACGTTTTAAATAATTTAATTATTGCATAACTAGTCATATTTTTTGCGCGGTTTATATCATTAATGTCCTAAATAGGTTCATAAAGAGAAAAATAAGAATCACAAAGTTGATTGAAACAACTAGTCGGTGTTCCGTTTTGCAAAATTGCAAAAAAAACAGCAACAACATTTCGATGAAACCGCACAAGTATACCCATTGACAAAGCAAATATAGCTCGACCAGAACAAAAAAAATAAATCAAAACGCCTACAGTGCTGGAAGGATAGTAATATACGGCGAGGGAGGTTATCATACTTTTTTTTCTAAATGTTCAAAAGTAGCTTTTGGTTCCTTCGTTATAAGATTTAAATCCCAAAAACATGTTGATTTCTTATTAATTTCAACCTGTAATAGGCGGAAATAACGATTTTTTAACTTCGTTCGGCAAATTTATATTGTATTGAACAGTTTATTTTGTTTCATTCCTCTAAATTAAATAGCATAACACGCTTTAAATGAAGTACATTGGCGTATTGACTTATTTATTAATACCATTAATGCTAAGTAAATGTACCATACGATCTGTAACGAGTCTAGTCATATAATACATAGTTAGGGAATAGGTAAGTCAGGCAGCCTTTGTTATACACGAAAGAATTTAATACAAAATATACATCCTATCGTTTTAGTTCGTTTAATAAGTAAAATGACTATTTAAATGATATCCCGTAAGAATTTCAACATAAAAACTATATTTTATTTAGCTATTTTTTTTGTTGAATTAAAACGTCAAGGCCGGTTGGATGACGTTTTAAATTGTAATATGTTCGCGACGCCATTTCCTGTTTAAATACTGAAATTCAGAGTTTCTAATTTCTTTTATGTTTTGCATGAAATAAAAAAAATATATGACAGTTTTTCCTCTACGATTTAAATGGAAAAATAACTACGTGATTTAAAATAAATCTTAATCATAAAAACAAATAAGAATGTATTTATGAAATGCTGGAATATTTCTTATTTATGTAAGAAACACTTTCAAATTAATCTGTTTACAAACATGTGTAGTGATATATTTT
The DNA here is from genome assembly GCF_026914265.1 of Mya arenaria. NCBI lineage: Eukaryota > Metazoa > Mollusca > Bivalvia > Myida > Myidae > Mya > Mya arenaria. The sequence continues at coordinate 37,569,443 of NC_069137.1, read as the reverse complement.
CTGACCAATAGAAATCAATGTTATATAACACATGTGCTACACCAAAAATACGTGACCGTCATAATAAACCGAAAATGGTATAGCATGTGATACAATCTGAATCTAGCGTAATAGTTAAAGCTGCACCCTCAAAGATTTACCATTTTACAACTGTTTATTTTTTTGTCTTGGAAAGAGCAGATTTTTGCATAAATATCTGCAAACTAATGATATAAGATTGCTGACAAAAAATCAGATCGTAGATTTTCATATTTTCGTTCGAAAAACAATGTTTAGTGGCGTACTAACGGTTTAAGAAAAATGCATGAAACATCATTTTTTGAACTTAAATATAAAAATCTGCGTTCTAATTTTTTGTCAGCAGTCTTATATATATTTTCCATGGATTTTCGCAGAAATTGGGTTCCAAGACAAACAAGAGCTGTCACAGAGACAGCGCGCTCGACTATTCCGCCGCTTTTCAGTGTAAGGATTGAAAAGTTTTGGCGAAACATGCATGGATCACTGTAAGATTAGATTTCAATGCAATACATAATGTGCTGAGATATTAAAATAAATGTGGTTACATGCAAAATTTTAACCAGAATTTTTAAGTCTAATAATAAAGGGTCATTATTTGCAAAATACAGGTTTTGCAAAATACAGGTATCTTACTTGGTTATTCAATTAGATTGGGTGGTTGAATACCATTGTATAAAGTCTCAATGCAATACATCAAGTAGTTGCTGAGATATTATCCTATGTGTGCCAACATGCAAGACCTTAACCAGAATTTCTAAGTAACATGATAAAGGGGCAAAAATTATATAATATGAAAGATAGAGTTATCTTACTTGATTAAATAAGGTTAAATGGTTGGGAGCCTGTGTGTAAAGTTTCAATGCAATACATGATGTATTCGCTGAGGTATTGACTTAAAAGTAGTTACATGCAAAACCTTAACCAGAATTTTTATGTCGAATAAAAAAGGGGCCATTATTTGAATTTAATGCAAACTAGAGTTATCTTACTTGGTTATTTAAGTAGATTGGATGGTTGAGTAAAGTCTAAAGTCTCAATACAATACATAAAGTAGTTGCTGCGATATTAACCTATGTGTGCCAACATGCAAAACCTTAACCAGAATTTCTAAGTCAAATATTAAAGGCCCATAATTTGCATTATATTCAAAAAAATGTTATCTTACTTCATTTATTTAGTAGATTAGATAGTTGGGAATACATATCTAAAGTTTCAATGCAATACATGATATATTTGCTGAGATATTGACTTAAATGTGGTTACATGCAAAACCTTTACCAGAATATCTAAGTGGAATAATAAAGGACAATTGTTTTGCATTAAATGCAAACTAGAGTTATCTATCTTGGTTAATTAAGTAGGTTGGATGGTTAAGTACCATTGTATCAAGTCTCAATGCAATACCTCAAGTAGTTGCTGAGATATTAACCTATGTGTGCTTACACGCAAAACCTTAACCAGAATTTCTAAGTCAAATAATAAAGGGCAATTATTTGCATTAAATGCAAACTAGAGTTATCTTACTTGATTAATTAAGTAGGTTGGATGGTTGAGTACCATTGTATAAAGTCTCACTGCAATACCTCGAGTAGTTGCTGAGATATTAACCAATGTGTGCTTGCACGCAAAACCTTAACCAGGATTTCTAAGTAACATAATAAAGGGCAATAATTTGCATTAAATGCAAACTAGAATTATCTTACTTGGTTAATTAAGTAGGTTGGATGGTTGAGTACCATTGTATAAAGTCTCAATGCAATACCTCAAGTAGTTGCTGAGATATTAACCTATGTGTGCTTGCACACAAAACCTTAACCAGAATTTCTAAGTCTATTAATAAAGGCCTATTATTTGCATTAAATGCAAACTAACTAGAGTTATCTAACTTAGTTAATTAGGTAGGTTGAATGGTTGAGTACCATTGTATAAAGTCTCAATGCAATACCTCAAGTAGTTGCTGAGATATAAACCTATGTGTGCTTACACGCAAAACCTTAACCAAGGTGTGACGCCGACGCCGACGCTTGGGTGAGTAGTATAGCTCTCCTTATTCTTTGAATAGTCGAGCTAAAAATGAAAAAGTTGTCAAAATGTTCAATCTGTGAGAGTGCAGCTTTAAGATCCAATTATCCGCCAGAAAATCTTTAGGGCCAACGATCTTTTTATTCACATAAAAAATGGGTAATATTGCATTTTGAATCTTAACACAAACGCATTTTGAAACGATTCTACATTTATTTGTGACATTCAGTTCAGGTTAAGAATAATAAACATCTTAAAATTACAACAATACATTTTTTTTACAATGTTTGAAGATCAGAAATTAGAACACAGATAACATGAATATAAATAACGTTAGTCATAGAAGAGCACTGGTTTTGTCAGCTATAAAAGTATTGCAAATGTGACCTTTCAAAGAACGCCATGACAAGCATGATTAATGCTGAAACAACAGGTATCTTGTTTTGTAAAAAATAGCCATTCGTAAGATTTTTTGCTGAAGCTATTGTATATTCATGTTTATAAACCAAACATTTGTAACAAATCAAGTAATTCAAATATAAAAATACCTTTTGAAAAAAAGTATTCTTATCAGCAAATTGCTTAACTGTTTAATTAAAATTTATAATGGTTAAAAAGAGGGCATTGCTAAACTATTCAGGCAAGTCCCAACAGGTCTTACTTAAAACGGTCAAATCCAATTACAACAGTGTTGCAATTAATAAATGTTCAGTTGCTTCAAAAACGATAATGTTACATAAATATACACCTTGTGAAACTCTAAAATGCTATAAGCGTATAAATCTATAAAAAAGGATCTAATCAATCCTGATTACAATCAATTGAAACTAATCAAAACTACATACATATGCTGATATAGACTTTGGGGGGGGGGCACTTTAGGCTCCCAATGCGGGCCAGGCTCCCAATGCGGGCCAAAGGAGTGAAGCACACTGCTTAAGAAGCACTGGCTTTTTAGAAGCACTTTTGATGGCTCTCCTGACTTGAACCGAATCAAATTTGAACCGAACTGGAGTGTCATTATGAACATTAAACAAAAGCAACCATTTTTAGATATACATCTTTCGGTTCCTGGTGCCATAAGATCCGCAGAAATACGCCGACAATCTCATTTTACGTCAATTCCCTTATTTGCTGGTCTTTAATACAAGAACGCCGCGGAGCGAACATCTATGGTCGTCTGGATTTTTTTCAGTTTCACGAGGGGCATAACTTGATAATTATTGAAGTCAGATTTATGGGCCTTGATATACGAGTGAAACAAATTTACCAAGTTGCATGAGTACACCATGAACGTTTTTTTTGAGTTAAGGTTGAATGTTTTTAACTATGACGCGGCCGACGACACCAATGCTAAGAAATGCCATATATTTTTTTTTAAATTGAAAAGCTGATTTAAAAAGAAGTTTGCTGCAGATGTAACGCCGTTTAGATATCCATTATTTACTGTTTGAGATATCATTCATTTACTTTCTCGAACTGTGAGGTTTACAAGTTTCTCAAGCACGTTCACTTTATGAAGTAGCGTGAATGCCTTTGTTACAAATAGGTATTTAAACTGAATGTATGTAAACATAATATGTGAATAAAAGCAACGTATGGATTTCTTTGAAACAAAAAATATGAGAAAATAATGCAGTAGAAATAAAGATAAAAAGTATGGTAACATAATATTTAATATTATGTATTCATGATAAAACGAAATCTAAATAAAATCAATACAACCAAATAAGATCACAGTTTAGAGAAGGTGAATTAAAGAGAAAAAATGTTCAAGTATAACATAGATCACACAATGATATAACAACAAATTACCATCTAATTATCTAAACCCTGATATAAAACAAATATTATTTAATGTTTAACACAGGACAACATACATGTAATTATCAACTAAGTAGTAATGCAGTATACACAGTAAGAGGGAAAACAAAACTAGCACAGTGATTGCAAATTTCATTGCATATAGAGCATAAGTGTGCTGTATAATCACCTTTGATAGAACACCTGGGACCAGTTTCAATAAAATATTTTAATCGTAACTTTGAAAATTTAAAATCTGTATTAGCATCATAGATGGCATAAAGTCTTTTTTTTCGTTTCTTTCTGTTTTGTTTTTATCTTTAATACAGGCTAGAGTTTATTTAATATCAAAATCGGTGCCCAATAATGAAAATATGACACAAAGGAAATTAATTCCACTTAGCGAGAATTTATTTCATATTAAAGTTTTGCCAAATAATGAAAATATGACACAAAGATAATCATTCCACTTAACGACTAAGATATCTTTATTGAAACAGGCCCCTTAGCATGATAACACAGGCAATGCCAAATGAATACCAATTAAGCTATTAATTTTACATTGCACCCCAATTTACTGGTGTCACTTGGTATAAGTACACATTTTACTAACTAAATGATTGAAGGTTCGATTTACATTTCAGATCTTCACATAAGGGACGGACCTTTCCTGCATCAAATTGCTTAATGTAAACAATTTTAAATTAAAAACGAAAATTAATATAAGCATATTTGGTGTGATTACTTTATAACAATACAAATAATGCAATAATGGTATAGGCGTAAGTGATCAAAGCTACTATTTAAAGCTCAAAAAGATATCATGAAACCAAAAAGAAACACTGAAGCAACCCTGAAACACTAGCTATACAGTAACATTGAAACACTGTAAAAAGTGTACGTTCCGATGCCAATTTCTTCTATTATAAAAATGTACCTCATCTGACTTTGCCTTTATAAAATTCAATATTCTAGTCATCATTAGGTATTCTGTAATGAATCATGTGCTTATTACAGTCTAAACATTAATTTGTTACTTTCTCAAGCGCCTGAGCAGAATAGGCGTTTGTAAAATATAGTTAAAGTAGACTCTTAGCGCTTTAGTATACTCTAAGCGTTTCGCAGACGTAATCAGTATAAACAATATTTTTACGGTATAATAAATCGCTTAAAACCTTAATTGATAATAACTTTAAAATTATATGTAACCACCTCTATGATATTTAATATTTATATGACAACAAAATCATTCAACCAAATTAATAAAAAATGTGCAATAACTGTGACTGTGACCTCGACCTCCCAAACCAAAAGGGTCAACGATTGACGATACAAATTACATGCAAAATCTTGTGAAGTAAAACATTGTCTTATTAACTGTTGCTTTAAAAATTGATAAGGACCATCTATCAGTGTTTAGATTACATGCTCCAAGGTCATATTGTCATATTATGAAATTTTTCCTCAGACATTTCTTTAAAAAGTACCTGTGACCATGACCTTTGACCCCGATTCAAAACTCTAGCTAAAACAATTCATACTATCTAAAATAAGAAAGGTATTTTTAATCAGTATAAGGAAATAAAGAGGCCTGAATTTTAGAAATACACAACAATTATAAAATTGAGAATACTCTTGGAAGACAACAACAACAACAACAACAACAGAAACATGAACATAGGCACTGACTTTCTCCGTGTCTACACTGGCATGAAATATTGCATATAATAAATACACTTATCTTAATCAGTAATAAATACAAACCTTACAATAACATGCAGACACATAACAATATTTAGGTATTTCCAAACAACACAACTGCAGCTGATGCTACTTAACCAAGGTTAAAATAATTTATGTTTGTTTCATTTAATTTGTTTTGTCAAGACTGTATCACACTAAAAACCGTTGCAATTTTGTTTGTTTCAAATTTCATTTCCCCATTTGTTTTAGTACAAAGATAAAAGATAAAACTATATTGTCTGACTGAAATAAAGTATTTGGGTTAAGTGCAAAGGAATAGGGTTGGTCCGGAAACCGAAAAAAACTTTTTTTTTCTTCACATGCCTAAGACAAAGAAACAAACGTGAGGAACATGCATCGATACTTTATAAAGAAGCACTTAATTAATTACTAATGATCTTAGAATGATTGTAAATAATATTTTTTTAATGGATTAAGACTTAATGGCATCAGGTACATCTCATTCAAAGACGTAATGAAAAAAAACCAACAAAAATAAGTCTACATTACAATGAATTGCACTTATTATTTGATATATTTCCATTCGGCAAGACATTTAAAGACAACATAAGCTCTAATGACATTTTAACTCTAATGAGCTTTTAATTAACTAACTATAAGAGACAACATAAGCTCTAATGACATTTTAACTCTAATGAGCTTTTAATTAACTAACTATAAGACATTTTAAAGACAACAAAAACTCAAATGACATTTTAAATCTAATGAGCTTTTAATTAACTAACTATCATTTTTAAACGCTAAAACGTGACCATACAACTGCCCTTTTTACGAATCAAATATTGCAAATACTGATGAAAACAAGCTCCCCCCAAAATAACGATATGAACTATTTTTCCACATTTGCACTCAACAAAAATTGGTTACTTATTCAATTCTCAATATTAATATAAAACAACTGAATTTTGTTATAAGCCTCCTTACCAATATTCTACACAGTTATCTCCCTTGACAAGCACAAAAGCTACCCGCAAACAAGGAAAAATAGCTCGATTTCAGCTTAAAACATTTTTAAAGAAATAATTTCATTTAAATTCATTGTTGGATTGTTTTGTTAACATCTTAAGACTAAGTATGTTTCGTATTTGAAATTCAAAAAATAAATTTTAAGATTTTGAATGAGGTCATGTGATTCGGTTAAAAATATCCTGATATGCGTGATAGCAGTGATATTCGTACAGCAAAGGGAAGTAACCGCTGTGTGGAGTTTGCCTAATATGCATAACAAGTTTAAGGAGGAGAGGACCTAAAGATAGATGTGATTGTTTTGATGAAATCTGATTGTGAAAAGTCATTAGAGGTCAAAAGTGTTCCTTAAGGTACCAATCCATGTGAACGTTTTAATGAAATCTGATTGTAAAAAGTCATTAGAGGTCAAAAGTGTACCTTAAGGTACTAGTGCATGTGAACGTTTTAATGAAATCTGATTGTGAAAACAATTATTCGCCTTTGTAGATTTTGCTTAGTGTACATCAAATGAGGGTTTTCAGAGTCACATTAAGCAACAGTCAATGACTTTCAAACTAAATTCTGTAAGGCAAACACCCATAACCAGCACTTGTAAGCAGTGGGTCAAGCTTAATATCAACAGCGATAAAATATTAGCATCAGTTCGGTAATCCCAAACACAAGCCATTACCTTAAAATGGCATAATTATTCAAATTACACCCATTAAATTGCACAAAGAGATAACAGCATACTCACTACTATTCACACTAATCTTATTTGTTGTTCGTTTTACTTTCATAAGATGATACTGGTGATTGTACATTGTAAAATCCAGTCGAAAGTGAAACTATAATTTAAGGTATATCATACAATATGAAAAAAAAATCATATACTCATGAATTATGTTTAAACAGAATGTGTACATGGTCAAATTAATCTAATAGATCTATTATGAAATGCTTTTGTTAGAAATATTCTTCTACAAGATCAATTATGGAATGCCTTTGTAAGAAAGGATACTTCTATTAAATCAATTATGGAATGCCTTTGTTAGAATGTATGTTCCTACTAAATCAATCATGGAATGTCTTTGTTAGAATGTATACTCCAAATAAATTAATTATGGACTGCCTCTGTTAGAATGTATAATCCTACAAGAACAATTGTAGAATGCCTTTGTTAGATTGTATACTCGTACTTAATCAATCATGGAATGCCTTTGTTAGATTGTATACTCATACTTAATCAATCATGGAATGCCTTTGTTTGAATGTATACTCGTACTAAATTAATCATGGAATGCCTTTGTTTGAATGTATACTCGTACTAAATTAATCATGGAATGCCTTTGTTTGAATGTATACTCGTACTAAATTAATCATGGAATGCCTTTGTTTGAATGTATACTCGTACTAAATTAATCATGGAATGCCTTTGTTTGAATGTATACTCGTACTAAATTAATCATGGAATGCCTTTGTTTGAAGGTATATTCGTACTACATTAATCATGGAATGCCTTTGTTTGAAGGTATATTCGTACTACATTAATCATGGAATGCCTTTGTTAGAATGTATACTTCTTCTAGACCAATTTTGGAATGCCTTTGCTAGAATTTTCTATACTTAATACAATAGATATATTTGCTAGTTATAAAAATCTCTCAGAGGAATGTCCATGAAAACACGGTATTAATACAATTGCTTATCTTAAATTAATGGAATGTATGTTAATCTTACGAACAAAATAAAAACATCTTTAACTCATCATTTCAATAAACATAAAAAATGTATAACAAACAGCGTGGTAAAATTGGAGGGCACTGACCGAAAAAACATAATGGTCTTGTAATATAGCTGAATAAATATGGATAACATTAGAACGAGGTACACATAACTTAGAACAAGGGACACATCACTAAGAACAAGGTACACATAACTTAGAACAAAGTCCACATCGCTTAGGACAGGAAACACATAACTTAGATCAAGGTACACTTAACTTAGATAAAGGTACATGTAACTTAAAACAAGGTACACATAACTTAGAACAAGGTACACATCACTAAGAACAAGGTACACATAACTTAGAACAAAGTACACATCGCTTAGGACAAGGTACACATAACTTAGATCAAAGTACATGTAACTTAGAACAAGGTACACATAACTTAGATCAAGGTACACATAACTTACACATAACTTAGATCAAGGTACACATAACTTAGATCAAGGTACATGTAACTTAGAACAATGTACACGTAACTTAGAACAAGGTACTCGTCAATTATTTTCATTTTTGCAGTTTTATATAACTAACAATATACAAACAACAACAATTCCATTAAAAACTTCACAAGAAGTTGTTCAAAATGGGGCTTTTCTTAGAACTTATTAAAGCCAAAGCCACAGACCTAGCTGTTCATGCGTGTTTTGTCTCTGGCAAAATGTGCGCCATGTTTTATTAATCCGAATATCTCAAACAATTTTTTGAGTAATGACAGAGGTTTAAACATGACAACTACAACATTAAGGTTTTGACCATACATAGAACATATACCTAGACATAAACATGCTTGCTAAAACAGACCAGGCAAAAATCGTCCAAAATTGCTGAAAATAAATTGGAATTAAAATTTCTAGCATTCAACTTTTCGCAAATGTGTAACATTTTTCAGAATCATAAATGTCATGTTTTAATACTGGAAGTTTTTTTTAATATTGTCAAGATTTGTACATTCCATGTTTATTTTGCATATTAAAATTGCTTAACATCGTCAGGAATAGCACATTCCATGTTTCTTTGTCATGTTAGTTTTAACCTTATCAAGCTATCACTATCCAGCAAGCTGAATTGTAATATTTTACAGAAAAGGCAAAAATCATCTAAAATTACCTAAAACAAAATAAATTTCTACTCCTAGCATTCGCTTTCCCCATTTTGGTGACTCCCGCTGCGTAACTTGGTGACCTCGTCCTCAAGCTGCCGGATTCTCTTGTCTTTCAAAGCTAGTTGTTCCTTTAAAGCCTTGATCTCTTTCACTTGTTGAAAATACGCCTTCCTCAACTGAAATGGGAACAAGTAAAACTTTTAAGTACTGAGATAGGCGTACAATCAGATCTATTAAATGTTTGCTCTATCATAGAATGGTTTAACGAAGAGACAGGGTCTTTTCAGTAAAGATTAGGAAGATGTCTGGCATATTCATTTTTGTTGTAAATTTGAATGCAAACACTTCAAAATGGGAAAATTTAACAATTTTATGTTCATTGAATCTTTATATATAACTTTATATTAAACTTTATATAAGATTGACAAACAATTAGAAAACAAACTCAAGTATTCAAGCATTAGTACATAGAACGATCTCATGGTTAAACTCCCCTTCCCAAAAAAAACATTTTTTTTCGTAATAAATTTTGGAAAATAAGACAGTGTCTATAAATTGGAAAAACACAACAATTTCTTATCAATTAGGAAGTAGCCGTATTTGGCTGCTGCTAAAGAGGTTGAAAAGGCGCAGAGAGAAGGAATCTTATACAGTAAATGATCACATAAAAGCTTAATTATTAAATCATAGAAGAAAATTGAAGAAGCTCTGATTACTTAATCATTCTTGTGTTCATTCCTTAATAGACATTTTATAATATATTTATTTCATTGTTCTTTGACTACCTACAAAAGTGATAAATGTTCACATACAAGTATTACATTTTTTTCTTCACTTTTAAAGACATAATATGGTTTATTCTTTTCTACTCAGCCATGCCAGGTCTTAAATATTTCAAATTACTGTACTACAGAACACTATCTAGCAAATCTAGTCTAGTAAATGGCAATAAATGGGATTATCAATATACAAGTACATAAACATATATAACTTTTGTCTCTAATTAACTAATTATGGATAAAATAAGTAACGGTAGATTTGGTCTACAACACAGTCTGTGATTGTTTTCTAAATATGTTTCTATAATTAACAAAATATAAGAAATAGCTCTAAAATAAGTCACATACTGGTGCATACTTTGTTTATTTATAAACTAAAAATGTGTGACATTGTCTAGGAAAGTAAATGCTTTGATCATTTACGTATTTTAATAATTGTGTAACATTGTCCAGGATAATGCATGCTGTGATTATTTGGAAAGTTAAAGATGCACTTTTACTCCCAAATAAGATTTACCACAATTTATACAATTGTTTTAATTTGCTAAAAAAAGATGAAAAAATGTCGAAAACAATGGCTCTTATGAAATATACCGAGCTTAGTTTGAATGAAAGGTGCAGAAAACACAGTATTTCTACCTTAAGAGACGATTGTAAAACACAGTAAAATTTTAGCACTCACCAATCATTTAATATTTTTGGGTTTTCAGCTGTTAAATTCACGGCTACAATCTTGCTATCAGTTATTAATATTTTAATAAGTGCATATTTAATAAGTAGTAAAGATTTATCACTCAAAATTTATGTTGCAATACAAGCGTATGTATTGATTTTGAATATGAGTGTCACTTATGAGTGTCACTTAAAATTGCGTGACATTGTCCAGGATAATGCATGCTGTGATTATTTGAGAAGTTTAATTGCGTGACATTGTCCAGGATAATGCATGCTATGATCATATGAAACATTAAATTGTGTGACATTGTCCAGGATAATATATGCTTTGACCATATGACAAATTAAATTGTGTGACATTGTCCAGGATAATACATGCTTTGACCATATGACAAATTAAATTGTGTAACATTGTCCAGGATAATACATGCTTTCACCATATGACAAATTAAATTGTGTGACATTGTCCAGGATAATACATGCTTTGACCATATGACTAATTTAAATTAAATTGTGTGACATTGTCCAGGATAATACATGCTTTGACCATATGACAAATAAAATTGTGTGACATTGTCCAGGATAATGAATGATGATTATTAGGGAAATTCAATTGTTTAATTTTGTCCAGGATAATGAATACTTAGATCATATAAAAAATAAATTGTATAACATTGCCCAGGATTATGCATGCTTTGATCATTTAAAAAACACTTGCCATGTGTGTTGGGGAAGTTATGTGCAATTTTGTCCAGAAAAGTAGAATTATGTAAATGTTTCTAAAATAGTTTATGTCATGTCCAAAATAGAACATGCCAAGTTTATTAGGCCAGTCATGTTTAGATTAGTTTAAAATTATTATTTTTACAACAATTGTGAAAGAAGATTATAACAATAAACCTCTTTGGTACGAGTTTACAGGAGAGTGTGATCTTCTGTTTGAGTGAAACTGGAGTATCTGGAGGAAATCAACTTGTCCAGCTTGGTGACCACAAACCAAAATCACATGCCCCCAGACCAGGAAAAAAACTCTGCACTTACCGGATAACCTATAACCTATTAGTTTACCTTTGTCCAGTACAGTACATGCCATATTCAATTTTCATTTAAAAACGTGTTGAGTGATTCAAACATTTGCAAACTCAGGCGCCAACATCACAAAAACATTCAAGTCAAATCTAAATCCCAACTCATTTTACCACATAAAAGCATACTATGATTCAAAATCTTTATTTTTACTCTTTTTAAAATCATTTTCCTCATAGGTGTTGATTAAAAGCTTTGTCAATATTGTAAATAAATATCATACCAGTGAAAATAATGTACATGAAAAATTGTTAAAAAGACCAATGAAATGTACTCAATTACATCTTATGCTACATCTTATGCTGCATTTTTTTCTCATTGGAATCTTGACCGAAGGTTTTAATCACAATAATCGCTGAAAAAAAATATTTTGAAAAAACAAACAAAAAAACATTTTGTGATATTGCGGCCCGGAACTCTGTGGGGTATGAAAACACCAAGGGAGTTTATCTAGCAACAAAATCCACATTACTCATTCCAAACACAGAGTGTGCAAACACTTACTTTCTCATTTCTATCAAATAACTGTTGAAAAAATATAGTAAATTGTATACAGCATAAAGATTGCGAACATTTGTAAACAAGAGATGTTTGTCAAACATTATGCCCCCCCTGAGCGCCATGTTGTCAGGATTATATGGACAATTGAATGAAATATGCATGGACCGAAATGACAGCTGATTTGTTGCTGTTTTAAGATTATGACCATTAAAGTGTGAGGATAAAGTGTATTATGACCGTCATGACCTTTGACTCTATGAACTCAAAATCCAGAGTCATCAGCTGGTCACCAGAAACCTAAATATCAAGTTTGAGGGCCATGGGTGCAGGCATTGTCAAGTTATCACAAGACAAGTTTTTTTCGTTCAAGGTCACTGTGACCTTGACCTTTGACCTGATGGCCACTTAAATCATAAGGGGTCATCTACAAGTCAGATGCAACTCCAAGTTAAGTTTGAAGGCCATGTGTTCAGGCATTGTTGAGTTATCACTCGGACAACCTTTTACCATTCAAGATCACTGTGACCTTGACCTTTGGCTCTATGAATCCTAAATCAATAAGGGTTATCTACTGGTCAGGCTTAACATCCATATCAAGTTTAATGATCATAGGTTCAGGCATTGTTGAGATATCAGTGGGGGAAGATTTGTTAACTCTTTTGCGTTAAAGGTTACTGTGACATTGACCTTGGCCTGATGACCCCCAAAGTCGATTGGGGTCATCTACTGGGCAGGCCCAACCTTCATGTCAAGTTTGATGACCATAGGTCCAAGAATTGTCGAGTTTGCTTTCAAGGTCACTGTGACCTTGACCTTTGACCCCTAAAATCAATAGGGGTCATCTACTGGTCAGGCCCAACATCCATGTCAAGTTTGAGGGCCATGGGTGCAGGCATTGTTGAGTTATCAATCGGACAACCTTTTACCATTCAAGGTCACTGTGACCTTGACCTTTGGCCCAATGACCCCCAAAAACAATAGGGGTCATCTACTGGTCAGGCCCAACCTCCAAGTCAAGTTTGAGGGCCATGGGTGTAGGCATTGTCACGTTATCACTCGGACAACCTTTTACCATTCAAGGTCACTGTGACCTTGACCTTTGGTCTGATGACCCCCAAAAACAATAGGGGTCATCTCCTGGTCAGGCCCAACCTCCATGTCAAGTTTGAGGGCCATGGGTGCAGGCATTGTTGAGTTATCACTCGGCCAGCTTTAAAATTATTTTACCATTAAAGGTCACTGTGACCTTGACCTTTGACCCGATGACCCCCAAAATCAATAGGGGTCATCTACTGGTCAGGCCCACCTTCATGTGAAGTTTGATGACCATACGTCTAGGAATTGTTGAGTTATCACTCGGACAAGCTTTGGTCTACCGACGGACCGACCGACCGACTGACCGACATACCGACATGCCTGTGCAAAGCAATATACCCCTCTTCTTCGAAGGGGGGCATAAATATGTTTTAAAAAATGTATATAAAGCAAAATATTTACATTTGCTCAGCCCTTAGTATAGATGAAACTTGTTTCTGTAGTTATTACAAAAATATTGGCCTTTATATTGTAAAACACGCAAGGAGTTGTAACATCATTGTTTGTTTCAATATTGCCCTCCGATTGGATTAGCGCTACGTCATTTGATCAATGATATACGACGTTACAAAAATCAGATTTTTTTTATATACATATGTAAGTTGTTGGTTACATTTCTTTCAAAACAAATACTCAATTGCAGGAGATACTGCTATTTTTATAATAATGAATAATTATTTAAAATGTAAATTTATATAAGTATTTTTTCCTTGCTGGCACACTTCAGGAAATTTGCTCGCGTGCCCTACTGGGTTCATACAGCATAAAAGCAAGAAAAATGTGATAAATCCTTAAATATTTACACTCAATAAAAATATAAGAAAACTTAATCATTGTGTTTTTGAAATCAAAAACATACAAGACTGAAAGGCTGAATATGTATCCCCTTAACCCACCTTGAGCGAGAGTGTAGGGAGAACTGATAATAAATTGATAAGACCTATGGCTATGGCAATCCTTGTAAGTAAAAAATCAAATATTAAAAATTTAACCAAAGCCACATCACCCGTTAATAACAAAATCGTACATCTTTCGTACCTTTATTTCTTTAACTCTAACCCATTCTGAACACAAAAACCTCTATGGTATGCATTTTAAAGTTTAGAGGGACAAAACAAGAGTTCACATCACACCAACTTACTTCTGGGTCAGTATCAGGGGACATTACTCCGTCTTCCAACGTGCGCTCTGGCTGTGTAATAGGTGACCATGTCTTCTTTACATGTACAGTCTACAAGCAGGTATGAGAGGATAGTGTACATCATTTGCATGTAGCAGTAGATTGGTAGAACAGGGGCCGTTTTCATAAAACTTCGTAAGTCATTTCCTTACTTAAGTCACTTTCCTAATTTTAATATCTCTTTAGTTTAAAATTAAAAAAATCCAAAGTTGCTATTAACCTTATTGAAAAAACAACATACTTTTATATAAAAAACACTTACAATTCCTTTTATTTCACTATGAAAAAGTTAAGAAATCCACTAAAGAGGCTTTTTGAAAACCGGCCCAAGGATTATAAAAGATATTGTAGAAAAGATTAACAGCAATATGGATTAGGAATCTAAAGAATCTAAAATCTTTTAGACAGAGTTTGAGGAATTTCTTTCTGTGACCTTAATATTAAATTGAGTGGGCGCCTTTCAGAGTTTCACCAAAATTAATAACAATTCAATCAGATAGGTTAAATGTCATTTTGAGAAAAGCCAGGCCCATTTGCCAAAGCAAATATTTGAATTTGTCAAAGATAAATTATTTGATAACACAAACATATTTTCTATACAAATAAATAAATTTATAATAATATAAATTATTTTATAATTATTACAAAAGTCAACTTATTATTTTGGAAACGTTGACTGGTGACCTTTATGACCATTACCTTCCAGCGTGTGCCTTATGAAAACAAGGGGAACCACCAAGTAAAAGCCAACGCTTGTGTGTGTTGCTTTTTCTCATGAAAAACAAGGGGCATAACTTGATAATTATAAAAGCCAGAGTCATGGGCCTTTCTATACATGTGCCTAATGTATTTGGCAACATGTGTCTTCAGTTATGTTTATTACTATCTTGAACAGTTTTTAAGTTATGGCCAAGGTTAAAAATTTTGTACAAGGACGCAGATGACAACGATGTAACCGCAATACCTGTCTGTTTATCAAAAAACAAAAAACAATTAGAAGGTTGATGACTGATAAGCTGGTTTGGAAAGTAAGGGGCAATTGAATTGTTAAAGAACAGAGTCTCTTGCACAATGGATGTCTTGTTAAAAACTTATGTTTTTCATATTCCGTTAGGGTAGTTATAGAAGTCAGAAAGAATTAAAATAGGAGAATGAATTCTACATTTATATTACATATATATATGTTTATCAATGAAAAGGGGCTCATTAAGAAGCCATGGAAAATCTTAATTTAATCAAAACTGGTCACAGAAATATTCCTTCGCTTAAATTTCAGTCACTGCAATTAAACTCTTTTTTAATGACTAAATACAAGAGATTTAAGAAAGAAATGAAGAGATATAAGTAGCAATCTATTTTCTTTATAATATAAAGATATGTGAGAAAATATTACATATAAATTATATGAGATAAATGTACATGTATCAGAAACTACACATGTATTTTAGCCTTTAATTCATTAAAAAAACTGATAAAAAAACCCAAAGTATTCTATAAATGTTATACATACATATGTAACTACAAATATATTTTTAATTAGTTAGAACATTTACTTAGTGCATTAATATTACTTTGAATGTTAATAATACATATTCTTACATAGAACAAACCAATCCCATTTCTGTCAAACTTTTACCCATCTCCAGAGTATGCAAAAAGTTGTGGATTTCTTTTAGATTTTTGCATTGTCCAGAAGTATTGGAGCTCCAGGAGCCACGATTTAAATCAGTTTCAGTCTTGTAATAATTCAAGATCAAGATTCAAATCAAGATAATCCACAACCTCTTACAATATATGTTGTGAGCATAAAACACATGCCAAATTCCTCCACCTTCAAATTACCCGAAAACTGAATGTAAAAAAATATGTTTTTCCATTTTGCAATATTTTTGGGTTGATGATCATTTTAGACTGACACAAAAGTAGAGACTTGGAGGTCATTTGGCATGCTACAAGATAACACTAACTAGCAGAATAAAAAGCCACTCACATTAGCTTTGCTCTGATCATCATTTTTAATCTCCCCTAGTATCAACCTCCCTTGCGGAGAGTTGTTACTTTTATTAATAGGTGATGAATTGTCTCCCTTGGGATTTGAGTGATCTCCCTTGGATACTGATGAATTAGAGTGGTCTCCCTTGCCTTGGCTGCTGCTACTTTCAACATGTTTAATGTCAATAATTTCAATTTCACGATGTTCGAAGAATTTTGCAGCATTTTGGACACTTAAGCTGTGTGACGGCTAAAAAGAGATCACAATGCGTTGAGAAATAGAAAAATTGTGAGTAACACAGCATTAGAACATGAAAATAGTCTAGATATTATATCAGTTTGAGTTCATTAAAGAAAGAAAACAAGCATAAAACAATACACTGCAATCTGACATATTATCGTAACATATTGTTATTCTAATCCTTACCTCCAAAACAACATTTAGTTATAATACTTTTCAAACAAGCAGGCATTGAATCTATCTTTTTAAATTACAAAAATAAAGCACCCATTTCTTAGAACACATTGCATTTAGAAAACACCAAGCATTTACACAGACCGGTTTTTCAAAGGAATTGTCTGGAAAAGTATGCATTTTTCTCATACATAAAAGCTGGTAATTTTAAGACAATACTCAAATTCCATTTAATTCCAAAATAAACAATTCCACTTTTTTTAAATAGACTCTGTTTGATAAAAAAAAATCATTTATAGGATGCACTATATCTTATAAGCAGTCAAGTTAAGAGAAAGAAATAGCAGCCTAGCAAAACCATGCAATCTTTAAACCAAATATACTTTCTCAAACATACATGTCATCCATAAACCATCAAGAACTTGGTAATACTAGAATATGATGTCATTTTCCAAATATAGCATCTTACTTCATTGCTTCCTTTAATCCCATTGGCTATTACATCTGGTGGAGGTTCTTGATTGGCTGACCATGACCTATTGACTGTTCTTCTGGTTGGTGAGGTCACTTCAGTGCTTTCTGATGACCCTGAGGAAAAACAGTAAGCATATGCACATTCATTTTTCGCCAATCCAAGGGGTATAACTCCACTAATGTTCTGTCAAGATGATGGGACATTCAGGGGCGAATAAAGGCACACCCCAGTAAGTCCTGGCGTATAAATCAATTTTGGTTCCTTCGAAAAGACAAGTGCTTATATCTCGAAATCAGCAATAACATTTGATGGCTAAGGGGTATATACATGCATCATTTAATTGGTGACAGATAATTGTAAGTTCAGTCTGATTGTTGTCATATAGAATGCTTGAACAGGGTTTTTAAGCAGTGGGTTTTTAGAGCCAAAATTCCGCCTCATTCCACTCCTATAAAATCTAATATTTTTCCTTTACCCAGCTAAAAAATTCCCTTTATCTCTCTCTTTTTGGAGGGGGGGGGGCATTGACCCCTTTACATTAAGCAATGCATCAAAAGCAAAGAAGTTGAAGAACATAATCTAAATTGTTACTAAATTTAAGTAACGAGTTGTCTTCAAATTTGGTACTAATTTGTCACCAAATTTTAATACTAAACTTTCACCAAATTTTGGTACTTAATTGTCACCATACTTAAGTACTAATTTGTCACCAAATTTTGTTACATAATTATTGCCAAATTTTAGCACTAAATTGTCACCAATTTTTTTTCCTAAATTGTCACCAAATTTAAGTACTAAATTGTCACCAAATTTTGGAAATAAATTGTCACTTAAGTTTGGTACTAATTTGTCAAAAAAATTTGTGTACTAAATTGTCCCCAAATTTTGGTCCTACTTTGTCACCAAATTCTGGTACTAAATTGTGACCAAATTTTCTCCAGATTTTGGCACTTACCTTTATTTTCGAAAGCTGCAATCTTACTGTTGACAAAGGCTTTATCCTTCTGAACATCCACAACATCAGGTGTCTGGTTTTCCTTGCTTTTTGTTTCATTTTGACTGCAAAGTTAATAGTACAAAATAATGTCATTTATCATATATTTTTTATATATTACTAGTGTTATTACTTTGAATGTGGTGTCATAAATCAATAACAATCATATTTAGAGATGTTTTATATATTAAGGACAATTACTCATAAAATAACTGTTTATGATATAAATAAAATATCATACACATGAGCATTCAATATAAATTTATTAGTTTCTTGCTAGGAATCTACTTGGATTTACCTGTTAACATCAGTGCGAAATATCCCTCAAAATACATATACCCATGAATGCATTTTATATACGGAAATGATGTTAACATTATTGTTTGTGGGTTTTGTATAAGTTCAATTATTTTTTCTGGCATGGTCTAAAATTGACAATTTCTTGACTTCAATAATACAGCAATGAAACCTATAGAGACTAGCCCATTAGCTTAAAATTTCACATTTAACTCTTTAGCACATATGCATAAACATGTTTCACACTCATTCACATAAAACCATCATTTATGGTTTTAGCTTGAGAGTAATGGAAGGGTTCTTTTTTGGTAGCACCCTTCTGCTCTCATAGCGACCAACCTGTACTCAAGTTAAAACCCTATCATACTTTACCTAGGAGTAGGATTCAATGTCACAATATCCTCACAAGTGCTCAGCCTCTTGATGTTCTTCAACGACGCTGGCATCTTCTGCATCTCTGGTCTTGAATTGGTTGTCTCCCCATGGCTGCCTCGTTGCTGTGAGGAGGCTGTCGAGGAGGGCACAACCTTATAGGTGGTGATGGTTGGGGTGTGGTTAATCGTTTCATCCTGTTGGAATAAAAATTGGCTTCATATACAAATGAATCAAATATAAAGTTCATAAGAAATGAAATATTTATTTAACGATATTTTTGAAAACCATACTATTAGGAACTTATGGAGGTTTAAGAAGGAAGTTTTAACTTTCTTTGCTCATGGTTTAAGCTAGAAAAAAACCTTTATAAAAGTGACTGAAGTATTATTATTATTATTATCATTATTATATTACATTGAAATATAAAGTAAATTCAAACAGATAAATCTTGTGCATCAACTTTTATGATGAAATATATTCATTTAAAAAACAGAAAAGAATTTCCTGTTATAATTTCAAAGCAATTTTTCAACCTGTATTTCAACAAATCTCAATGAAATTTAAACATATGGTTATAAATTTGAAATAATTATTGAGAAAGTTTGCTTTCTGTAAGATTTTTTTACATAATAATGTGTAACTGGTTTTGAATGCATGCAATGCAAATGCAAAAAGCTTATAACAGTGTATAAATACATTTGTTACACTCTATAAAATGGGAAATTCTACAGCGGAAAATGTGTACTTTTTTCATAACAAAGACTGTCATAATCACCAACATGATGCACCATTGAGCAAAAGCCGTTGTATTTTGGTAAAAAATGGTTATAACTTTAACAAGTATTGAATACATAGTTATGGGCCTTGCTTTGCATGTGTGTTTTGCCTTTGTCAACATATGTACCAAGTTTCATTTGCATATCAAGAATAGGTATTAGAGTAATGTCCAATGTTTAAAGGTCTAGTTTAAAGCTGCACTCTCACAGATTGAACGTTTTGACAACTTTTTTATTTTTTGTCTTGGAACAAGCCAACTTTCGCAAACATCCATGGAATGCAGTAAGATAAGACTGCTGACAAAAAATAAGATTGCAGATTTTTATATTTAAGTTTAAAAAATGATGTTTTATGCATTTTTCATAAACCGTTAGTAACAGTTCAGGCCATAAAACATTAATTTTCGAATGGAAATATGACGATCTATGATCTGATTTTTTGTCAGCAATCTTATATCATTGGTTTGCAGATATTTACGCAAAAATTTGCCCTTTCCAAGGCAAAAAATAAAAAAGTTGTAAAAATGGTAAATCTGTGAGAGTGCAGCTGCTTTAAGGCATGTTTGGCATGGCAATCCCCTGCTGTGCATCTCCTGTTAATTGCACTGATGTCACAGTAAGGGCCAATTGCCTGTTTATTTGTTTATTGGCTCAGGGCCATTTTGGGTCCATGTAAGTTCTTGTATGTTGCATAGCCGCAACCGCCACTGGCAATGACAACAAGGCTAAAAACCAAACTACCGGTAGCTATAAACCAAATCAATTTTTTTTGGTGAAAAAAAAATCCCACAAAATAATCAGCTTACATTTGGTCTGTTGGCCTTGGATGGAAGCACTGAAGGGTCATTGACAACTCTTTGGTCCTGCGGTAACCATGGAAACACAACATTGCATCACAACATACCGTGAAACTGCGACATAACTTAGTGTAACCATACCTGCATCTATACCATATCATTATTATTTTCCCGCCCTGACTCCATTCCCTGCCCATTATTTTTTTCATCCCTTTTTCTGGCACATACTGCTAGTGTTTTTTATTGGCCCTTTTTTGGGGCCAAAATTTAGAGTTTCATGGGCAGACAAAGAAAACAAAAAAAAAAAAATTGAAAAAAGTATAAATAAAAGCTTAATTGGCAAAAAGGGTTATTTCTAGGTCTAATTTCAGTTGAAGTTGGAAAAAAAATACAAACACAAATATCTTGATGTATAATGCAGTTTTGGTCATTAATTTTCATATTAATAACTGCAAATAATATCCTTTCAACTGACTGTTACAATATATAAGTATCAGGTATCAGAATTTAACATCATGGTTAATGGAGCTTTCAGTCATTGAAAACTGGTCAGTATAATAATCAACCTAAATGTTTAATGCAGGTATGGTTGGCTTGCAAATAAAAAAGCATAACATACTTAGAAATCTGACAACAATGTAGGGGGAATCTGAAACATTTATAGAGTTGTATTACATTTAACTTATAAAGAATAAAGTATGCTGTTTTTAAAACGTGATAAGAATAGACAACATTCAGAGATGCAAGAGCAGTATTGAAACTGATTTTTAAGTGAACATGTAAGATACTGTTAAAGAGAAACAGAATAACTTTCAAACAAATTAAAGTGTAAAGCTCAATAATGATTATAGGTCAAACACAAAATGCATATATTATACCTGCAATGAAACAGAATAAAGGTCCCTGAAGGGTGACTGTTTTAAAGAGACTAGACACCAATTGATACAATTGAAAAGAAACAGAATATTGTCAAAAACTTACATAAAATTGACATCATTGCCTACAACATTATTATGACACTTGCATCTTTTGCAGTTTTTGAGCATTTTTTTTCCAATTAGATGTTACTGGGTTTGTCTATCACCTAAATCCCAGTAAGTTTAAAAACCTTAATGCCTTTATATATTTATGCCTTGATATATTTATCTGTACTCATAAACAAATATGATTTAAACTGGGAAACCATAATGCGCTATTTTTAAACAGGGAAACACAAATGAGACAGCTACTTCATTGTTATGTTAATTATTTCAATAATGTAAAATGATGTATGATCGGCCTCCTACCAGCTCACATTGACAGTTCTAGGCTTGTTCTGAGGAAAAACTGTATTTAACTATTTTTGACCATCTGGTGTATAGTCCCTTTAAACGCACATTAATAGGCCAATAGTAGTCTCAAAAACATCAAAAGCAGTAAAAGGAGGCATGATTTTCTTTCCTGTCAATTCTACCTACCTGCATTGAGATCAGTATTGGGTCCCTGTTTTGCCCACTTATCCATTCATCAGCATTAAGAGATGGGATGGCACTAACAGTTGGTGGGTAGATGTCTTCTTGGAAGATGTTCGACTGTGAAATATGGGATGAAAAATTAATTTATATACAGAACACATTGAAAGAGTACAACATAAAGTCGTTTCAAGGAGTGACAGAAGAGAGATATTGCATATTAAGGTTTTAGCTTTCTTCTTAATTCTGTCAATTTTATTTCTTATTTAATAATTCAATCAGACTATATATACTGTCTCATTGCAATTGCTATATTGTAGTTATTTAGTATTATATGATATTAAAATAGATATTGTTTAAACCAAGAAGTCCCTGTTTTTGACGCTTATCTATTCATCAGCAGTTTTAAGAAAGGAGTTGGCCCAGGCAGTTGGATATGTCTTCTTGCAATGTCTTCAGCATTTAAATGTAGGGGGGTTGTTATAAATTGACTGTATACAAAACACATTGAAAGAACATATTTTTTGGCCTGTTATCTTTTCATATACGTTAAGAGGTGCAATGACCAAGCTGTTGGTGGATAGATGTATTTTTGTATAGTATCAGGCTGTTAGATATGGAGGTTGTAAATAATATTGCATACAGTATACATTTAAAGACTAAATTATTAACTCCATTCATCTGCACAAAGGGAGGGAATGGCACTTGGAAGATACTAAACAGTGAAATATGGGTTGTTTAGACGGATTAAATATGGTACACATTGAAAGGTTCAACATAAAGTCTCTGTTTTTGTCCACTATTAATAATCAGTGTTTGAGAGGGGACCTGCACTAGTTGCGTTGAGTGAATGTGACCAAAGGTGTTTGAGAGTAAAATATGGGTTGATCAGATTATATATGGCACACATTGAAAGATTCAACTTGAAGTCTCTGTTTTCAGTCAGTTATCTGAATAATCAGTGATTGATAGGGGACCTGCACTAGTCATGGCGGGTTGATGTGGCAATATAATGCATTCCAGTATGAAACAGAAGTTGTAGAAATAGATATAACTATTGAAACGTTCAACATGGGATATATATCAACAAATTATGTGAAATCATAAGCAGTAAAAAAATAGATATATGTCTTCTTAAAAGTTTTTTGACTGTTAAACATAGCCTTATAGGACAAAGAAAACTAGAGCTGTCACAGGAGTGACGAATACCCCCAAATGCCGCCTGGACACAGGAATGGCAAACCATTCCTATGAAAAGAGGCCATAACTCCAAGGTTACTGCACATTGCATCTTCTTTTATCATGCATGTATTGTTTGTCCGGAAAACGTTTTTCTATTTTCGTAACAGTGCACAAAAACCTTTACTCCACTGGCCCCATTTTCAATCACAAGCATTGTCTTCACAGAGGCTGCCTATACAGCAAGTTTCATCACAATATCTCATGCCCAATTAAAGTTATGAAGCAGAAACCATTTTTCTATTTTTAGTAACAGTGACTTTGACCTTGGCCCCACCAGCCCCAATATCGAACTTGACCTGTATCTTCTGATGTTAAACCTGTGTACCAAAAAATGTTCAAATCTGTCAAGCCTTTCATGAGTTATCGTCCGGAAACCATTTTTCTATTTTTAGTAACAGTGACCTTGACCCCACCAGCCCCAATATCGAACTTGATCTGTATCTTCTGATGTTACACCTGTGTACCAAAAATTGTTCAAATCCGTTTAGCCTTTCATGAGTTATCGTCCAGAAACCGTTTTTCTTTTTTTAGTAACAGTGACCTTGACCCCACCAGCCCCAATATCGAACTTGATCTGTATCTTCTGATGTTACACATGTGTACCAAAAATTGTTCAAATCCATTTAGCCTTTCATGAGTTATCGTCCAGAAACCGTTTTTCTTTTTTTAGTAACAGTGACCTTGACCTTGGCCCCACCAGCCCCAATATCGAACTTGACCTGTATCTTCTGATATTACACCTGTGTACCAAAATTTTTTCAAATCTGTCAAGCCTTTCATGTGTTATCGTCCAGAAACCGTTTTTCTATTTTTAGTAACAGTGACCTTGACCTTGGCCCCACCGGCCCCAATATCGAACTTGACCTGTATCTTCTGATGTTACACCTGTGTACCAAAAAATTTTCAAATCTGTCAAGCCTTTCATGAGTTATCGTCCGGAAACCGTTTTTCTATTTTTAGTAACAGTGACCTTGACCTTGGCTTTCTATTTTTAGTAACAGTGACCTTGACCTTGGCCCCACCAGCCCCAATATCGAACTTGACCTGTATCTTCTGATGTTACACCTGTGTACCAAAATTTTTTCAAATCTGTCAAGCCTTTCATGAGTTATCGTCCGGAAACCATTTTTCTATTTTTAGTAACAGTGACCTTGACCTTGGCCCCACCAGCTCCAATATCGAACTTGACCTGTATCTTCTGATGTTACACCTGTGTACCAAAATTTTTTCAAATCTGTCAAGCCTTTCATGAGTTATCATCCGGAAACCGTTTTTCTATTTTTAGTAACAGTGACCTTGACCTTGGCCCCACCAGCCTCAATATCGAACTTAACCTGTATCTTCTGATGTTACACCTGTGTACCAAATATTTTTCAAATCTGTCAAGCCTTTCATGAGTTATCGTCCGGAAACCGTTTTTCTATTTTTAGTAACAGTGACCTTGACCTTGGCCCCACCAGCCCCAATATCGAACTTGACCTGTATCTTCTGATGTTACACCTGTGTACCAAAAATTTTTCAAATCTGTCAAGCCTTTCATGAGTTATCGTCCGGAAACCATGAAAACCGACAGACCGACCGACAGACAGACCGACCGACCGACAAGCTCACTCCTATATACCCCCTCAAACTTCGTTTGTGGGGGTATAAAAAACATTACAAAAAAAGAGTATATTTTGGAGAGTTCAAAAATGGGTTTACTGATTTGGTCATTGTATGCCATTTTCAGTGCATTGTGGGAGTTCAGCTCAGATGGCATTCACTGGCATATGGAAGGGTTAATGTCTTCTTAGCACACATTTGAATGAGAAATATGAAATAAAGTATTTATGCCTAAATAACATCCCCAACGGAGACAACTATGTTGACAAATGTAATTATCAGGATTTACGTCCATCAAGCAATAGAACAGAATAAGGAAATAACACAAGCCAGGCTTACTTTTCTAGGCACAATCATTGAGATTGGTTCCACAAAGTTTTTGGCGGCATGAAGTTTGTAAAATCTCATTATTTCACACCTGTTGATATCACACCCTCGCTTGGGCATCACACCTGAAATAAAACAATTGTAGAACATCATTACGACACACTGTCCTGCTTGAGTCACACCTTTCGCTTGAACATCAAATCTGAAATAGAACAATTTCTACTCCATTTTGGATTTGCAATTTATTAACATCACAGAAGCTAATGGCATTCATATAAATAAACCAATACCCTAGGCTATAAAAAGTGAGGCGAATATGGCCCTAATCCAAGATTGAGCAACTCTGTTCTTTCAAATTTATAGCACTGTCAATGTTTAATATCCCTCAAAAGAAGGGTTAGTAATTTAAACTAATTTTAGTGATGAGATGGGTGATCAAACCTGCGTCCCCTGGGTTGACAGTCAATTGTCTTTCTACAAGAGCCACATTCACAACACTATTATAGAGTAGGGCATTAATTTATAAAATTATAAATATTTCACACATACGAGGTACTTACCCAAGCCTCTCTGTGGTTCTGATGAGACATAATTGTTCAGGTCATGAAGGTACGGGTCTTTGTTGGTTATTTCAAAATACCGGATATTTCCATCGCCCTGAAAAAAAGGAGCATATTTCTGAGATAAGTTCCTCAGGCAAGTCATGTTCAGGCTGTTGGTAAAATTTTGTGGGTTAGTGACACTTATTAAGGTATAAACACCAACGATAAATGTGGTTATCACAATACCAGGATTTTTTTTCTCAAAAACAGAAAAGATAAAAATGATGATTATCAGAGCACTGATGGCCATGGGCTGGAATGGCAACAGAAGAGCTAGATATGCAACTCTGGATGCTAAATAGCTGGAATGGCAATAGAGGACATTCAACTATGGCTGATGATAAGCTGAAAGAGCAAAAAATGACATGAAACTCTGGGCTCTGATTTGCTGGAATGACAATCTATGACATGCAACTATGGTCGCTGATTGGCTTGATAGACTATATATAATTTATGCCAATACATACCTTTCCTGCTACATAGACCATCTTTGTGTCATGGTCGTAATACGTCATCAGGATACCATTGGAGCTATCCACCTTCCGCCTGTTTAACTCTTTGGACAGGTTTCGCTGAAAAGGATAGTTACAATAATAAATATTCATGCCAGACTGTTGTTATCACCTTTAAAGAAGCTAGACATCAAATGATCCATAAATGTGCAAATACATTACTTCCACAAAACAATCCTAGAAGATTCAATACGAGCTAGAATGAGGCTGATAACGTCATTTTACATGATTATAAGAATATTTTGTCGCTGTCTCAGCTGAGTTTTTAAAAAAAAACATGCATGGATCTGTATTATTAAATTAAATGCAAAACCATAACCAGAATGTCTAAGTCAAATGAAAAAGGGACAAAATCTGCATTAAATGCATGATCAAGTCTGGGTTGTCTAAAGTTTCAATGAAATATGTCATGTAGTTGCTGAGTTATTGACTTATATGTGCTAACATGCAAAACCTTAACCATATTATCTCAGTGGTCGAAATTAACACAAGCCTGCAAGCCCTGCACTGGTAAAATGTCTTGCGGGCTTGCTCAAATTCTGAATTTTATATAGCAGGGCTTGTTCAAAATTTTGATGCCAAGCTGTAGTATTTGAATTCGGGCTTGTTCATCCAAAAGTCTAATTTCAATGATTGTTATCTATGTCAAATAGTAAAGGGCAATAATTTGCATTATATTCAAGATACGGTAATCTAAATTGTTTTCAAACTTAATTAATTAAAGTAAGTCGGATAGTTGGGAAGACATGTCTTACAGGCCTTGTTTAAGGAATGTTTGGCATGATAATCCCCTGCTGTGCATCTCCTGCTAATTGCACTGTTGTCACACTAGGGGGCAATCTCCTGTGTATTCGTTTATTAGATCAGGGCCATTTAGGGTCCATTTCTGTAATAAAACCTCAGAAACTGCACAGCAGGATACTCAGATCAGAGATCTGATAAGAGGGATCAAGGCAAAGAGATTAAGATCAATACACAGAGGCTGTGTACTGTACACAGATTATGGGGGTCACTTATAGAAAGCTTCATGGCCTTTAAGTTTTAATGCAATACATGATGTATTTGCTGAGATATTGACTTAAATGTGGTTACATGAAAACCTTAACCAAGGTGTGACGCCTATGCTAGGGTGAGTAGTATAGGTCGTCTTATTCTTCAAATAGGCATGCTAAAAATGAGGCAAAAGAAGGTGGGGGTGCGTCCTTTCACCCCTAGCTTGTTTGTAGTATGTTGTTTCGCCTAGCTATGCCTATGATCTTGTGAACTATTTGTGGAGAAGTAGGGAAAAGGTCTTCAACTCCAGAAAAATACTAACATCTTTTTTGACTGAGCTACGTCCATGATCATGAAAACTATTTGAGGGCAAGTGGGGAGGAGGCCTTCAACTCCCGAGCAATACTGTAACATCTTGTTTGGCTTAGCTACGCCCCTGTTCATGTAAACTATTTTAGGGAAAGTGGGGAAGAGGTCTGCAACTCCCAGGCAATACTGTAACATATTGTTTGGCCTAGCTACGCCCCTGTTCATGTGATGTATTTCAGGGCAAGAAGGTTAGGTCTTGACCCCAAGCTTCTGAGTAACATCTTTTTGGCCAAGCTACACCCCTGCTCATGTGATATATTTGAGGACAAGGGGATAAGGTCTTGACGCCAAGCTTCAGTGTACCATCTTTTTGGCCTAGCTACACCTCTGCTCATGTGATATATTTGAGGACAAGGGGATAAGGTCTTGACGCCAAGCTTCAGTGTAACATCTTTTTGGCCAAGCTACACCCCTGCTCATGTGATATATTTGAGGACAAGGGGGTAAGGTCTTGACGCCTAGCTTCTGTGTAACATCTTTTTGGCCAAGCTACAACCCTGCTCATGTGATATATTTGAGGACAAGGGGGTAAGGTCTTGACGCCTAGCTTCTGTGTAACATCTTTTTGGCCAAGCTACAACCCTGCTCATGTGATATATTTCAGGGCAAGAAGGTTAGGTCTTGACCCCTAGCTTCTGTGTAACATCTTTTTGGCCAAGCTACAACCCTGCTCATGTGATATATTTGAGGACAAGGGGGTAAGGTCTTGACGCCTAGCTTCTGTGTAACATCTTTTTGGCCTAGCTACAACCCTGCTCATGTGATATATTTGAGGACAAGGGGGTAAGGTCTTGACGCCTAGCTTCTGTGTAACATCTTTTTGGCCTAGCTACACCCCTGCTCATGTGATATATTTGAGGACAAGGGGGTAAGGTCTTGACCCCAAGCTTCTGTGTAACATCTTTTTGGCCTAGCTACAACCCTGCTCATGTGATATATTTGGGGACAAGGGGGTAAGGTCTTGACGCCTAGCTTCTGTGTAACATCTTTTTGGCCTAGCTACACCCCTGCTCATGTGATATATTTGGGGACAAGGGGGTAAGGTCTTGACGCCTAGCTTCTGTGTAACATCTTTTTGGCCTAGCTACAACCCTGCTCATGTGATATATTTGGGGACAAGGGGATAAGGTCTTGACCCCAAGCTTCTGTGTAACATCTTTTTGGCCTAGCTACGCCCCTGCCCATGTGATATATTTGGGGACAAGGGGGTAAGGTCTTGACCCCAAGCTTCTGTGTAACATCTTTTTGGCCTAGCTACGCCCCTGCTCAAGTGATATATTTGAGGACAAGGGGATAAGTTCTTGACGCCTATCTTCAGTGTAACATCTTTTTGGCCCAGCTACGCCCTTGATATACTTTGTAGGCAATGAAAACTTACAGAAAGGAGAAGAAATATTATAATAAATTACACTTACTATATCCCAGATACCAATCTCCCGTTCCCCATGCCGTGTAAACCCGGTACAACACACTTGACCAGTATCCCCTACGAACACACTTTTGGAGGGTCGGATACCTTCAAATATGCACTTCTTTTGCTGAAATTTAAATTGAGAACATACTTCAGGCTTATGCTTTGATTATAATTGATAACATAGGTTTAAGCTTAGATTACATTGATAACATAGGTTTATGCTTAGATTACATTGATAACATAGGTTTATGCTTCAATTACATTGATAACATTGGTTTATACTTAGATTGTATTGATAACATAGGTTTATGATTAGATTACATTGATAACATAGGTTTATGCTTAGATTACATTTATAACATAGGTTTATGCTTAGATTATAATTGAGAACATAGGTTTATGCTTAGATTACATTGCTAACATAGGTTTATGCTTAGATTACATTGATAACATAGGTTTATGCTTAGATTAGATTGAGAACATAGGTTTATGCTTAGATTATAATTGAGAACATAGGTTTATGCTTAGATTACATTGAGAACATAGGTTTATGCTTAGATTACAGGCTTACACCTAGAATACTTTGAAAACATTGAGAACATAAGACTTACGTTTAGATCACACTGAGATTACAAGCTTACGCTTAAGACTACTTTGAGACCATAGACTTATGCTTAAATAACATTGAGAACGTAGACTTATGGTTAAATTACATTTAAAACATAGACTTATGTTTAGATTACATAAATAACAGTGACAAACGTTTATGCTTAGATTACATTGAGAACATAGGTTTATGCTTAGATTACATTGATAACATAGGTTTATGCTTAGATTACATTGATAACATAGGTTTGTGCTTAGATTACATTGAGAACATAGGTTTATGCTTAGATTACATTGAGAACATAGGTTTATGCTTAGATTATAATTGATAACATTGGTTTATACTTAGATTGTATTGATAGCATAGGTTTATGCTTAGATTACATTGAGAACATAGGTTTATGCTTAGATTACAGGCTTACACCTAGAATACTTTGATAACATTGAGAACATAAGACTTACGTTTAGATCACACTGAGATTACAAGCTTACGCTTAAGACTACCTTGAGACCATAGACTTATGCTTAAATAACATTGAGAACATAGACTTATGCTTAAATTACATTCAGAACATAGACTTATGTTTAGATTACATAAATAACAGTGACAAACGTTTATGCTTAGATTACATTGAGATAACAGGCTTATGCTTAGATCACATTGAGAACATAGACGTTTGCTTAGGTTACAATTAGAACATAGAATTATGCTGAAAAAAACCCATTGATTACACAAATTGTGTTTTATATTTATAACAGAACAATAGTATTTCAAATATACTTCATTGGTTTGCATACAGCTGGCCAAATATGTATCGAATGGTCAATATCTATCCGACCCAAGTTGAAATTAAATCAAGCACTTTAACCATATATGACATACAATAAAGTGCCCTTTCCTGTTATGGAATTCCTTATCATTGAAAAATGAACATCAAATTTTGTAAACAAGTCAACTCACCGAGACACAGTCGCCGACCCTGGGATCTATGACGCGGAACACCTTGTCCTTGCAGGTTGTACAAAATAGCGAACCATCGCGATTCCAGGATATAGACTGGACAAGGTCTGTGTGACAGTTTACAACGTTGACTGGTTCTGCTTGCTCTACATTCCAGATAATGCACTGAAAAAAAGAGAAACAATATTGTATATTCTTTGAGTCAGTCATACTTCAGCTAAAATCCAGTTCTGGGCTATTTATATTTTATACTTTTAGTAGCCCAAACATCAATTCCTATAAATTGTTATAAAAATGATTTATAACTGCCTTGAAGTCCAGCCCTACTCTGACTAATAAATAAATATAATCGCAGCCATTTGATGCCATCCTGTATTAACTACCTTACTTTTTACTTATATCCAACCCCAAAATGAGTACATTATTTCAGTTATTGGGTGCCAGCCTATAAATGTAAAGTACAGTTTATACAAAAACTTAATCCAGAGCTTACCTAAAAATCACCTTTAAAACAGACTCCACTAAATATGGTAATTGTGGCCATGGGGCGCCTTACTTTACATACAACACCTTTTTTGTTAAATCTAACAATTAAATCCACCTTTCACTTAACACGTGTGAGTCTACATACAAAACTTTGATCTGATATATTGAGTATGATATTTACCCTCATTTGTGCCAGTCTACACAACCCCCACCTTAAAATCCAGCCCAGCACTAAGTATGATATTTTCTGCAGTTGGGTGCCAGTCTATGTCTGACCAAACCTCACCTTAAAATCCATCCAAGCACTAAGTTTGATATTTTCAGCAGTTGGGTGCCAGTCTATGTCTGACCAAACCTCACCTTAAAATCCATCCAAGCACTAATTTTGATATTTTCAGCAGTTGGGTGCCAGTCTATGTCTGACCAAACCTCACCTTAAAATCCATCCAAGCACTAAGTTTGTTATTTTAAGCAGTTGGGTGCCAGTCTATGTCTGACCAAACCTCACCTTAAAATCCAGCCCAGCACTAAGTATGATATTTTCAGCAGTTGGGTGCCAGTCTATGTATGCGACCCTTCGACCATGTCCATGGAGATCAACCTGCCACTCTGTGAGGTTAGCTAACAACCCGGTCTCAGGAATCTGCCACACTTTAACCTATAATATGAAGTTATTTTATTTTCAGATTTAACATTTGCTAGAACTTTTTTTGAGTGTAAATTTGTGTACTATCATCTTAAAATTCGCAAAATTGTAATCAAAAACTATCACTGGCCAAGCAGTCAATATTGCCATATAAGTCCACAAGCTCCATTTGCAAAATTGTTGGGATTAAACACTATTTTTACTTAACAAATCCACACTAATATACTATAAGTTCTAAATTCTATTTATGTGTATGCATCTTTCTCCTACCACACAATTGACAAGTCGCATATGGGAACCTAACTCCTGCTGTTCACTTGTTGGATGTTGGGAAATAACCTGACAGTTATCAATGCCAGAGTTATGGGCCTTACAATACAATAGGGTTATTAGTACTGCGTTTTGATCCGGGAGGTCTTATTCGACTCCAGTGGATTTTTGCAGATTCGGATTTCACGAGGCACAAGCCGAGTAAAATCAAAATCTGCAAAAATCCATGAGAGTCGAATACGACATTCCGGATCAAAATGCAGTACTAATAGCCCTATATTATATACATTACTGGTTAGATCACTTAAAAGCCACATGTTTTCATAATAAATGTCATTTTAACAACGCGCAACAATACTTGTTATGACGTGATGTAACAAGAGTGGAATACAGACTACCGTATTTTATGATATGTATTTCGTGTGGATTTATGATGGGTATATAGTCTCTGGCAAACATGTACATGTATACCAAGTTTCATTTGAATATCTTAAGCGTTTTTTGAATTATGGCCAAGGTTAATTAAGCTTATGCATGCAGACAACACTGCCCCGACGACACCTTAACAGAAAAAAAACACCAATGGCATTTCTATGAGAATACTTGAAAAATATCAACTTACAGTGTTATCCTCGGATCCTGATGCAATGATATTGTCCCTGAACGGGCTCCACTTAATGTCAAGGACATTCCCAGCATGGCCGCAAACCTTCGGGGCATTTATGTCCACACGACCAGTCTGAAAATACAGCTATCTTGTCAATAAACAAAATTTGAAATTTAGTTTAGTAAAGCCACTACTTATGAATTTTAAATTTCATCATGATGGCTAACAATATAGTGAATTTTACTGTAAAATATACAGTTATTCTCCCCTGAATATGATTAAAATGATTGCCGGCATACTGAAGATCCTTTTGACTTAAAAAATTGACACAAGTTGGGTAGGAAGCAGTGTGCGAAATAAACGGAAGCCCGATTCCTCGAGGCGACAAAAAAAAACAGGCTACAAAAAAATTCTTTAAGATGATTAAAAAATTGTTGAGTCAATGTTTACCGACACGGTTTTCCGACTTTCGGATAATTTCTCATCCGTATCAGTGATCGATATGGATAATTTCTAAAGCAGTGATCTCCCTTGTAAAGCAATACTAAGAGCTTGCAAATAGCTCTTTTGACGGAAATTATACTTCAGACTGACAATTCTCTTTTTGATACAGGAAGATTTTGATACGGGAAGATACTGAAGCTTTGTTGTTGTCAACTCAGGTTATTATGAAAACACAGCATAATACATAAGTTTACAATGTTTTTACAAGCAATTCTTTGTATTTATAATACAGTCCACTGCACTCGTAATCGCAACCTAATTCCTTGGTAACGATGAGGGCTTTATATCTGCCAATTTTCACAGAGTTGCTGGATTCTGCGAAGGTTTAAATAAACATCGGTGATTGCCAATATAAATTGTTTAGATTTATTGATCACATAGCAGAACTCCACATCTGACGATATGCATTGCTTCTGTGCATATTACAGAATGAGTTTTAAAATGCACTAAAACTAACTGATAATGAAAAGTAATAGGCCGATAAAAAAAACTTCTGGTTCGGGCTACCTGACCACTACCTAACATAAAGGAGCCGAACCTACTATTTTTATAGTCGTAAATAATTTTTATAGTACTAAAAAGAATAAGATAAAAAATCGTGTGTTTTAATATGTAGTTTTAAAGCTTTATATACTGAAGACTTTTACACCATTCCTCAATGTTGACAATAATGTTCTAAACATAAAACATAATGAACTAGGGACCCCAAACGCAATCCCATGAAAGGCATCCATACACTCTTCCTATAGACCAAGTTTGGTTAAGATATATCAACCCTTACTGAAATGATTCAGTTTCATAGGTGAGTTTAACGCTGCCCGGCCGCCCGCCGAACAACGACGTTCGTCATTCTTATAACTCAGTAATCGTAACCACACATCTTCTTCTTTGGCCTTAGTAGAAACAATGACCACAGTATTCGCCCTTCATGACCCCTTAACCCTTTAACCCGTTTTTGACACAGGCCTACCAGTACGCTATTTATAGCATTTCTAGTTGCACTCACCCTGTTAACAGGCAAGACCACAAAAGAGCCACCTCCTGAAGATTCTGTAACAACAGCGAGGAATTTGGGGTTCACCGCACAAAAGTTACTGTCATGGGCATTCCTCGTTAGCCGAATATTCTCAAAACATTTATCTTTCCTTGGTGAGACGCCATAAACATGGCGAAACTTTGAAGATCGTATTCGAAATGCCATCTGAAAAGGAAAACGTCCTTGAGTTATTCATATGTACATTTCACCAAATGTAGGCTAAAACATTCCAACCAATGAAAATGATCCAACAGCTTGAAAAGGCATGTTCTAAAAATAATGCTTGCATAAGGCAAAAATCTAGTAGATACATTTGCAATTCTGATCATATATTTCACTTATTGAAAGCAGAACTTAGAAATATGAAAATATTTCATTTTCACAGATTTTAACTTTTAGCCATTTAGAAAAAAATGAATCGCCGCAATTTCTTATAGAGAATGAAAACTGCAATATTTATTTTTCCTCTTCATTGGACATCATACTGTTTTTGAACCTCACAAAGTACTTTACTTAAATCACTAATTATTTAGTGTTCACAATTATATTTTGTCCAATGGAATTGTAACGTAGTATTTTCCATATCTGTCGTTTTTTTGTTTTTTTTTGTATTTGGTATATCAATAGTCATGCAGCATCAATGAGTGATTTTAAACAGTTGAATCAGTAGACTTCAACAGAAGCTGGACCAGTAGACAAAATATAATCTCAAACACTAAGCTGGTTTAAGAGTTATATAAGTATGTGATTACCCAAATCAAATGTTTATGCAACTGTGTCACATCAACTTGGGTAAATACAGACAAGTACTAAAAAACTTTATATAAGATCCTGCACTATATTTTATAGCAATTAATATTTGAATTATGAACAGCACTTCAAACAAAAGATGCAAATACTTTCCTTTTTTAACACAATACCATTTATAATTCCCTGTAAATTAAAGCGTAAAACATCACTTAACTTATCACTATCTATTCTCAATTGATCTTAAGAATTCTTCCACCATTGACAAACATTACAAAGCATACATTAAACATAAACGTAAAATGAAAATGTACAAGAATGCACTGTAAAGAAATTGCTATAAAAATCGCAATTTAATCAATAATTTCTCAACAAGGATGTTCTGTATGCACATTTATGAATTTACACTTTTAACTGTCAAATTATGGGAGTCACCCAACTGCAAAATTATATACGACTATTAAACATCTGATCAAATGTTCAACAAAATCGACTTAACAATTCAACTTGAAAAGAAACACTCATACAACATTTACAAAAACAAACGCTACTGTTTACCTGTTTATATAAAAGTCGCAATTTATATCCTTCAAAGAAAACTACGGTGTTAAAATTTTTAAGTTTAACATCTTAACCTGTCAGAGAAGTTTGATAAAACAAAAAGATTTCATTTTAAACATCACCAAATTTACACATAATTGAAGTCCTGTATATCTTGAGTAAATATTTGTAATGACAGGTTAAAGATAGGGTTTCCATTGCTTATAAGGTAGCCTGAATAGTTAGCCTAATGTACCGCACTTGTCCACTGTGATGATAGCAGAGGGCATGTTTAAGGGGTCTTTTCTTTGAAGGCATAATTTCTCAGGGTTCTCCTTAACTTTGGGCTGAACGTATTTCAATGATATTTAAGATTGCGGGAAGTTTGCGAACAACACTTATCTGCAACCTTAATTTCCATGCAAGCGCACACGCTCGCATACACAACCATAATATCTAAGAAATGCGATCATGTTTAGATTGCAATAAGCTGGTGCAAACTTGTGGCAGATTTGTGACAACCATGCCGCAAACTAGCATTTTGGTTTGGGAATAAAAAACGTTACAAATTGTACCATCAAGTTTTCTTATCTTGCGATAATATTATTTTTAAGTGTTTAGTCATGAGTGCAAAATAAGTTGATTCAAAGAATAAACAAGAGCATCACAGGATGATACACTTGTCTGTTGTATTTCAGTTGAGAAAAGGGAATTATAAATTAACTCAACAATTATACAAGCCAGAGTTATGGGTCTTGCTGTACATGTATGTGCGTATTGTCTCAGGCAACATCAGCATTGTACAAAGTTTTGTTTGAATATCTTGAACGGTTTTTGAGTATTATGTCCAAGGTTATAGTTTTTGCATGCCGACCAAGCCAACAAAAAAGATGCTTAGAGGCTTGAAGACAATACCTCAACTTCATTTACCAATTATTTTTTTTTTACAGGGAATTTCTGGAAGGGTAGGTCTTAAACAGGACAAATATATGGTAGAAAGACAATTCTAGCAGGACGGGTCTATTAGGACAAATATGGTAGAAAGACCATTCCAGCAAGGTGGGTTTATTCGGCCAAATATGGTAGAAAGACAATACTAGAAGGGTGGGTTTATTTGGCTAAATATGGTAGAAAGACAATACTAGAAGGGTGGGTTTATTCGGCCAAATATGGTAGAAAGACAATACTAGAAGGGTGGGTTTATTTGGCTAAATATGGTAGAAAGACAATACTAGAAGGGTGGGTTTATTCGGCCAAATATGGTAGAAAGACAATACTAGAAGGGTGGGTTTATTTGGCTAAATATGGTAGAAAGACAATTCAAACAGGGTGGGTCGTTAAGGACATGTATGGTAAAAAGACAATTTTAACAGGGTGGGTCTAGATCTATTAGGACAAATATGGTAGAAAGACAACTAGGCCAATATTGCTTCTCAAGCCACAATAAACAATTTTTTGAACAACAAATTATTTTTCATTAAATTTCACTGAGATTTAAGTACCCAATTGAAACTTGCCAAAATTATTTAAAGGAGATGCATTTCTATTCAAATATTTTTTGTTTATATAAAAATACTACAATTTGTATGCTTGTATATTATCATATTTGCAAAGTCAACTATGACTCTCTTATTTCGTAGCCACAAATGATGCACTTGACAGAGACCACATTATAAATCTCGACTCTAGGGCCTGCACATAATATCAAGAACATTTTCATTATTATCGTGAACTAACAAACACAGCAAAACAAATTTATGCATAATATTCAATGGATCAACTCAGACTAAGGGCGGGGTGCTGCAGAATAACAGCACACTGTATCCAAGTTTCCAAGTTTATTTCGTATAACTCATGTCACAAAACATGACAAAAAGATATCAGCCAGTGATTAGATCATGCATATTTTAAATCATTATGAATTTGTAAGGAAATACAGGAGTTTGTGTTTGAATGAAATGTTTTCAGCTTTCTAATATGTAAGGTTTATACAAATATGTAATTACTAACATTTTAATAAAACAAAATATTTCTTTTATTAACATCAATAGGACTAATGTGTGACACTGCTGAAAAAAAACGCTGATCCCAATGAGATCAGAAAGGCTACAAAAAAGGGTGGGGCATCATTATCTCCCTTCTAAAACTGGCTCGATTTAAAGCTCAAGCAAAATTAAAATTGATGTTGTCACCCATATAATTGAAGAATTTGTAGGAGTTTTTGATGTCTATTTTTTTTCTGTTAATATTCCAGAGGATATGGGGGGGGGGGGGGGTAGAGGGGGGGATGAATTTGGGGGATTTTTCCCCCTGCCCCCCATCGGGGAATTAAGGTATGTTTGTTAATACCCTGTAACTATACATGTTCTAAACACAAAAATATATTTGACTGTGTTTCTTATTTTATATGACAATTTAACAAATGATATATCATGGAAAAGCTTAATCTCAGAGACATATATAAATAATATTGGAGTGACCAAATAAGGCACTTCAGCGAGTTAAACTAGACAATTTCAGGTCAAGTGGTACCCCCACATAACAAAGATATGAATAATATGCTATTTTCTTATCTAAAATAACCTGTTGAAATTTCAGTTAAATTTACAACTCCTTGTGAAAATAAAATGTTTAAGATGCACCTTTACTCCCAAATAAGATGTACCTAAATTAATACAATTGTTTTAATAAACTGAAAAGGATGTAAATATTGTGTTTAATTTGAATGAAAGGTGCAGAAAACGTGGTATTTCTTCCTTATGAGACTAAAGTTGATTACAGTAAATCTTTTAGCACTCACCAGTCATTTAATATTTGTGCGTTTTCAACTATTTAAAATGCACGGTTGCCATCTTGTTATCAATTATAAATATGTTCAACAAATGCATTTTTAGTAAGTAGTTAAAGGTTTATCAGTCAAAATTTATGTTTGTTATAATATACATGTGTATGCATTGATTTTCAATACAAGTGTCACTTTAAATATTCGGCCTTTAACACTTTTAAACAGTGTGGTCTTAATTTCTTGAGGCATCTTAAGTCTATTAAACAGAATTAATTAAGTTATGCTGAATGGTTTTTGTTTTTGTATAATTTGTGTAATAATTAAATTTCTTAAAGGGTAACTTGCTCGTGTTTTTGGACCAAAAATTATTTTTCCTGATAATGCATCTGAAAACACTCATTTTATCATTATTTTGATCTAAGGTATCCAAATTGCACAAAAATAAAATTTGAAATATATCTTTTGGTTTTACTGGGTTGCGAACTCACACTGATTATATGTATATTAAATGACTGTCAAGAAAATATTTGGAAACCGATGCCTAGCTTAACCATTAAGCCATTACAACTTTATACAACAGTCATGGATAGTTGAACCTTTTAACAATACATTGATAACATCACATGATAATGTTGATTATTCAACCTTGCAACATTACAATCGCTCAAAACTGTTAGTAACGCTTATGAAAATAATGTGATCTTTAAAGAGCATATTTGATCAAATACCAACATTTGCTGAAGAATTCCAGCTGTCAGTTAATATTTCTTAGCTTATAACAAGTCCAAATCATTTAATTGCCACACTTTATTTCATAATAATTGTCACAATTTACTATAAATTTGAATTTAGTAAAATCCAGATTAAGTCAAGAGTTTGAATTAATAATAAAATTTATAAGGTACTTAAGCCATTTATGCTTCAGAACTTTTGAGAAATTGGGGCCAGAATTCCCCTTCACTGACCCGTTGGTAAAATACCATAGTGTTAATGTTTTGCGGCTGAATATCTGCTGTGGTTTGAATTTGATGTTTTCTTTGATTTTTCTTAAAGTAACACTCTTATTTAAAATCAGTACATACTAATATCTAACAAACATATATTTTGAGTGATAAACCTTTAACTTCTTACTTAATAATGCATTTATAGAAAATATCAAATATACTGATTACACGCTGAAAACACACAAATATTAAATGACTGGTGAGTGCTAAAAGATTTACAGTGATCAACTATCGTCTCATAAGGTAGAGATACCGTGTTTGCTGCACCTTTCATTCAAATTATAAACACAGTATCCTTCATAAGAACCAGTGTTTTCGATATTTATTCCTCCTTTTGGGTAAATTAAAACAATAGTTTTAATCGTGGTTAATCTTAATTGGGATTAAGAGTACATCTTTAAATAAATGCCTGCATCATCACAGTGCTTCATTTTTAACTATAACATCATTTTCTTGTAATTTAAAGCTGCACTCTCACAGACTGAACGTTTTGACAACTTTTTTCTTTTTTGTCTTGGAACGAGCCAATTTTTGCGAAAATCCATGGAAACCAGTTTTACAAGACTGCTGACAAAAAATTAGATTTCAAGAGGATTTTTATATTTAAGTTCAAAATATGATCTTTTAAGCATTTTTCTTAAACCGTTAGAAACGGTTTAAGCCATAAAACATTAATTTCAATTGGAAATATGAAAATCTACGATCTGATTTTCTGCCAGCAATCTTATATCATTGGTTTGCAGATATTTATGCAAAAATTTGCTCTTTCCAAGACAAAAAATAAAAAAAGTTGTAAAAATGGTATCTGTGAGAGTCCAGCTTTAATAGAATAGAAAAAAGGATCATAATTTTCAAAAATCAATTGATTGGCAGGTTCATTTATATAAATTGACTTGATGATCAACCTATTTTTCATCAGTGATTGTACATAAGTACAGAAAAAAAATTGTATCTCAATTAATTAAAAATATTTTTATAAAATTTTTATAGAGTACAAAAAAATAAAAAATAATTCTTATGGATAAACAACAAAATCTCGGAACAGCTAGTCTAGAAAACTTGGAAATTCTGCAAATCTTTGGATCAATCATTCGGATCAATCGCCATAGATATTATTGGAGATGAGTCAACCTATAACTGCAGTCTATTGATCCATTTTGAGACATGAAGCAACTTCCAAATAAAACAAAGAGTGATGATTAAACAAAGAGTGATGATTAAACAAAGAGTGATGATTAAACAAAGAGTGATGATTTATATGAGTGCAGAATCATTTGTATATAATTTGCTTGAAATTGGCTGTTCCTTAGTTTCTTATTGAAAACTATGCAATTTTGACTATATTCGATTGCCAATACAATACTATTATAAATGAAAATGTGCCTGGGTACGTCTGTGTTAAAATAATCATCTACAATGCATCCTGGTGTATTATTATAAATCTTGGTATCATTAATTAGTTAATTACAAAACGATGTCGATGGTGTCAAGTTACATGTAGTTAGTAAATAACGAGAGCGCTAACTGTCACAAAATACCTCATCCTTATTAGGACACCAAGTTAAGTGATAAGTGGTTGTATGATAAGCCAAGTTTAGAGAGCAATACACTGTAAATACAGTGTTTGGCAATTCAAGTGTCATAACTCCAGAGTGACTGAGGTGACATGGCTAGTTAACGAAACTGACTGAAAAATTATGCCAATTCTGACCAAATTTGTTGATGATTGGACTAATGCTTCTAAAGTTATTGATTGGACATGACCAATTCTCGGGCACTTATATAATTAAAGGGTGATAACACTTGGGCTGAATCAAACAAATACATGTATGGCTGGTTATCGAAAATGTCCAAGATATTTAACAATACCAATACACATTAAATTTTAGCAAATTTAGTGATGATTGGATGATTGAAGGCTT
The DNA here is from genome assembly GCF_026914265.1 of Mya arenaria. Classification (NCBI taxonomy): domain Eukaryota; kingdom Metazoa; phylum Mollusca; class Bivalvia; order Myida; family Myidae; genus Mya; species Mya arenaria. Next base: position 37,527,931 of record NC_069137.1, on the reverse strand, counting down.
CTAAACTTATTTAGAGGACAAAACAAATTTTAGGTAATTCCTATAATCAAAGGGCAATAACTCTCTAGTGGCAATGGCGATATGGCTGATTATCGAAATTGTCCAAGATATAATGCTAGTAAAATTCTTAAAAAATTTGGGTTTGATTTGGAAAAGGCTTCTTAAGAAATAAGTTTTATTGTATGTAATATTATTAGTCATGTACATATACAGTAAAACATTTTGATAAACCGACATAAAAGTCATCAATGTCACATTTCCTCTCCTTCCAGTATTACAAGTTTGTTTAAAATCTTGAAGTTTTATCTTTTCAGTTACATTTGAAAGGTTATGACATTTTTAAAACAAACTAAGAATCAAGTAGAGTTTCACTAGTCACAAGTCACTTGAAATGCTGAATAGAGTGAGGAAGTTTTTTTGCATGTATACTGATGTGTCAGCATTCCATTGTGATCAAAGGAGATCAAGTAGTTTAATGCGAAAAAAGAAAAACATGTAGTTACATTTGTAATTCAGTCGTAAACAATGTATTTTAAACATATCAGTCTTTATATGACATATATTTTTGAAAAAATATTTAATAAAATAAACAATTACCATATGTTTTTAAAACCATTATGATTTTCTTCCAAAAAAAAATAAAATGTTTCAATCTTTCCAAAATTGTACAATTTCTGCCAGTGTCCATAATGGGCATGTTGGAAGTTTTAGCCAGTCCAAAAAATATTTGCCTGTCCGAACATACATAGAGTGTTGACTCATGTTTACTCATATAGCTATATCCATCAGTTTACGTCATGATTGCATATTGGAAATGGCAGACTTCTGTTGATATTTCGTGCCATCAACCAGGAGAAATTGATTAATTACAGCTAAGGCAAATAAACAACGAAAAAATCACGTAAGTTCACATATAGTTCATTTTTAGGTCTTTTTCGCTTTTAATTCATCTCAAATTTCAAAAAATGCCTGTCAACTAGGCCATTTTTTACAAAAGAGCTGCGGGCCCATACAAAATTCGCCGAACATGTTTCACAGACTTGCACATTATATCATTAAGACTGATATATACTGGAAAAAAACTATCCTGACAATTGTCATACTTAATACAGAAGGCTTGAAATTAATCACTCCTGTGAAAATTTATCCTGATCAGGCCAAAATTTATGATGAAACATGATCTTTATGTACACAATAGGAACAAAAGGGCCATAACTCTGTAATCAATCTTCTGAGAATTTCCTGCTAATGGCATGCCCCAAAAGGCTTGGTATAAATCACTCCTTTAAAGATATGTATTTTTTATATCATAGTTCAATGTTAGACAATTATACTACAGGGTAATTGGTTAGAGTTTCAGCTGTAGAGTTAAATGGAGGAGTGCTGCCCCCTGTCCTACATGTATGTTGGAAACACCCTTCTGCCCTCATGGAGACCAGCATACATGAGCACCCTCCAATGACAAATCCTTTACTTTTTTTCTTCAGCAAAACATACTTATAAGCCTAAATAACAGGCCAAACACAATCATGCTAGCCATAACACAGCATTGAAAAAAAATAATTGATCCTAACATAATTTTTACACTACTTAAGATTTCACGGACTTTGAAACACTTCATGCACAGTGCTATTTAAATGCATTTCTAGCATTCTTGAAGTCATTTATATTGATAAGTATTATACTGACAATAAGAGAAAGAAACATTCGTTATTAACGAAACAAGCAGCCATGCAGGGCCCTTACTCAATTTAAATTGAGTATCATTGGGTCTCTTAAACAAAACAAGCAACAGTTAAAAAACATTGAAATCAAATCAATCAAATTCAAAAGCTGAAAAACCTCTTGTTGATTCATGGCTGAGAGATTTGTGCCTTCTGTATCTGAAACCATTTAAATAACCAATATGAACAACAAGTGAAATTAGAAAAGACTCTGAATGAACAAGCCCAGATTCAGATATCATTGCTTGGCATAAAAAAATTGAACAAGCCTTGCTATATAAAATTCAGAACTTGAGCAGGCCCGGAAGACATTTTACCAGTGCAGGGCTAGCTTGTGTTGATTTCGACCACTGAACAAGTCGGAAAAAGAATTTTTTTTTTTAAATTATGCTTATGAAAAAGATTAAGGGTTTTAAGTTAAATTCAAACTTTGAACATTTAGCCCGGTATGTTTCATAATCCATATAAACAGCCACTTCAGAATTTTCAGACAATGTTTTTGTTTTGGTGACTTTACGTGCCTATAGTGCCCTTGATCTTTTCGTAGCCAAAATTGAGGCGCTAAGAATGTTTTGCAGAAAGATAAAACACCCAATAAATATCAAATAGAAAATGTCACTATCACCCTAAAACAGCGATAAAAGTTGACAGAAGCTGATCTGTATAAGTTCTTCAGGTAATTACTACATTAGTAAAAAGTAATAGCAGTCTGCAAAATAAGTCATATGCTGAATGTCTGTGATAAATAAAAACTTGTTGGGCCTCTAAAATCGTCAGACCAGCTCAGCTGGCATTTAAACAAATTTTAGCCAATACCTCAATGCTATATTTCACAAAAAATCTTTTTTGTGTCCAAAATTTTTTATACTGTACCTGAATCCTACTATATTAGAATGCATCACAATATATAGTTATGTTTTTTATCAAACAATTCAGTTCAGTGTTATTCGTGAGTCACATTCAATGGATATATTTTACATTGGTATGATTCAATGTACCCATAGAGCATGAAAGGGAATAAAAATTCAAATGCTCAAAAAATTTGTCTAACCCGCATTATTGTGGCTAGTTTTACCTCTTTACCAGAACAGGGTTTGCGAGCATACTAATAGTAATATAGAGAACTACAGTTCTATATACTAATATTTAGCACTGTCAATCGCAAATTTTAATAACAACACTGTCTGGAAAGAAGAGTGTTTTAAAATTAAGTTGCTCAACACAATGCTCAATGCCTTTACACCAATCAGAATAAGTAAACACTAGTGGTCCATAGGACCAATTGTTAGGGCGTACATACACGTAAACACCGGTTGCGTTGGATATTAGAGAACTTATCGAGTTTACTGCAGAATATTTATAAAAAAATTATAATGCGTATGATTTGATCAACTACCACGACTAGTTAAACTATTAAATCACATGCAATCCAATGAGAACTATAAAATAATGTAACAAGATAAATACCTGTCAATATTTTCCCTATCGATTTTTGTTGATATCATTCGGAATAATATTGCCGTCGGCGTTTATCGTTAGGCTATATGCTGGTAGCACACAATAGTTTTCCAAACGCTATCGGTGCAACACATTCTTTTAGTCTGGAGTTCCTTCCCCTAACTCAATCGTTATCGGTACTGTTCGGAGAATATAAGAACGCAGGGAACGCACTCTTGGTGCTGCTCTAACGGAGCAACGCAGGGTAATCCAGCTTGATACAGCCTGCATAACTGCGCGTTCACATTTCTTAATCCGCATGACTAAATGCAGCAAACAATAAGTGCGGAATCCTGAGCTTCGTTAATTTTACGTTATGATACGCTTCGTACCGTTACATTCCAAAAGGTTATGATTTTACGTGTTCGAGCCAAATAAATATGTGTATGTTGTATATTTAAACCGTCTCCGTGGCCTAGTGGATAAGCGTCCGCCTACGGAGCGGGAGGTCGTGGGTTCGATCCCTGGCCGCGTCATACCAAAAGACGTTAAAAGTTGGTACAAGTAGCTCCCTTGCCTGGCGCTTGGCATTTAAAGGGTAGTGCTTGGAAAAGTGGTGTACTCAGTACTGGTTTAACCCAGGAAAGTTGTACCCCGTGTATCGGTGCTTTACACCGAGCACGTAAAAGAACCAAGGGGTCTCTTCGAAAAAGAGCTAGGGTCTCGCACCCGGACTTCCTTGTATCCCACCACTGTCTCTTCAGCGTGCTGTCCCTTCAGCAAAAACAAAGGACCCCGTTGGAAATAAGTGCTTGCACTTTCACGGGTTATCCTTGATCGCAAGGTCTAAAGAAATACATACATACATATGACGTATGCTGGGCAACGTTTAAACCGATAAAAGACTTCGTAACATTACGGCCCAAAAAATAGTTGACGTTTTAGAGCCTCATAAATGTGTGTATCCCATATTTTAGAACATCAATCCTCGTCCTATTTTTGCCAATGGACAACATCACGGACCTATAACTGGTTTATAGGTCCGTGACAATATGTGGTATTCAAAAGTCAGAGAGAGTTCAGCCGGCATTTTAAAAATTAATTATCAATTTTAAATTTTAAGGGCTAATGCCATGGTTATATTTTTGTTTCAAATTTCTATATCATAAATATCTTTCGAGTGTCATACAACAACTTTTGTGTTTTTACGGCAAGTTTGTGAGATGTAACGATTTCAGTGTGTGTATACCACGTGATAAATTTCATCATATATGCTACATCGGAAGGCAACATTTTGCTTAAAATAAAGACTTAAATCACTTTCTTTTACTACAGCATTTTAAATAAAACAAAGGGCAGTCTATGCCGCTTAAAGAGCCCCGCCTTCGTTTTATTACCGAAGTTTGATAAGGTGATTAGTGTCAATAAACACTTCGACAAACCTTTTCCCTAAATTACGTTTTGACAGTGCTCCGTCAGACGGCCGTACTGTGAAAAGTTTTGTCGAAGTGTTTTAAGAAACTAAACTCTCAATCAAACTCTGGTAAAAGACCGCATGCCGGGTTCCATAAGCGGCGTAGACTGTGCTATGTTTCATTTAAAATGGCGAAGAAATATTGAAGTTATCTTTGTTTAAAGTCTTCATTCAGAGCAAAATATTGCCTTCCGACGTAGCATTTATGACGCAATTTATCACGTGGTATACACACACTGGATTTTGGCATATATTTAATTAACATTTCTACACAGTGGTTGATGCTGATAAGTGATGTAACGGTCCGCTGTAGGCGGCGGATCAGTGTAACGGTCCGCTGTAGGCGGCGGATCAGTGTAACGGTCCGCTGTAGGCGGCGGATCAGTGTAACGGTCCGCTGTAGGCGGCGGATCAGTGTAACGGTCCGCTGTAGGCGGCGGATCAGTGTAACGGTCCGCTGTAGGCGGCGGATCAGTGTAACGGTCCGCTGTAGGCGTCGGATGTGCGTTCATAAAATCATTCCGATAGTACATATGTTAACTTGGTTGGTAATATGCAAATTAGCAAAGCCCGGGCTCTGCGTGTATTGAGAATTTACTGTATATAAAGACCAGCGGGCCTCTTCAGGGTTGAGCATGCTTTTCTCTGAAGGGATCTGTTGGTGTTTATCGATGCTCCTTACAGTGATATTGTCAGGAGAGTAGCCTAGTCCAAATACTTGTTCGTTGACGGATTTTTTTTAGATTTTTGATATGGCAAATCCTTAGGGATTGGAAGAATCCCGTATAACACGTCTATTATTTTAGACTAGAGAGTAGCCCGGCAGAGATTAAGATGGTTACATGTAGGTATAGAATGACCCAATAAAAGGAGCAACTATATACCTTGATAAAGGAATCTGACACGCGTCATCATAAAATACACAGTTTTATTCAAATCGTCCAGGAAATATGTTAGTAGACTCGCGTAAGGCTCGCTAACTAGCAATTTCCTGAACTCGTTGAAAAAATATACGTGCAATATATTAAGACTCGTTACATATCCTCCACATAACAACAGACAAATCTCGCATGTTTTCCAAACGTTTAAAACCGGGGTTTGCATTATTTTGAAGGACGTGGAACAATTTAAAGCGTGTGAACTGCAAATAGGTACGTTATAACTAGTGACAAGAACCCTTATGTGGTCCATGCACTCTCCATATTCATAAATGCCATATCCCCCGGCGGGGGGGGGGGGGTCCCCCGGAATTCCGACCAACTTGCTTAAGGTTGACAGTGGAAAGCATCCATAATATTATGAGTGTGAAATTCCATGAAGGTCCATGGTGACTAATTCCAGTGTATTTATGTATTTATTCTTCTTTGTAAATGTTGATATTGCGCAAAATTTCGCCGCGTAAAAATCCCCTGGTGTAATATCAAAATCACCTGGAATTCAGACCAAAATCCACTGGGAAGGCTCTCAGAAACATGGCATATGATATTTAAGATATTCAATGCTACTTCAGACTGATATTTTGTTTAATTCTGAGTAATGCACATAATTTAAAGTCGTTATTGTTTGAATTCAGTTCAATACATGCAATCAGACAGAAATAAAAATCATGAATATCTCGGAGATAAAATATTTTCTGTTGGACTAGAACTGTGCTTACTTACGGCCTGATGCAACATGGATTCCGGTATTAAAATAACTGCTATTAACTTCAAAGAGAGTGAATTTGCTTAGGGTAAACGCGACACGTATACCTACCTTTGTATTGTTTAAATCAATTAGTTTTAAACTGAATTTAAAGAAAATGATAGATTGTCATAAACATGGAATGCTAGAAATGGGATTTCTTTCCAATCTGAAGTGCTGCCTATGAGGCTATGTACATAAAATGAAATGAATTAGTAGTGTATAACCAATATAATGATCGGATACTCCCGGTACACCTTTACGCTCTTTTAATCCTCGAGAAAAAATACCGTAATTATGAACAATTAATGTAAGAGGTAGTATTTATTTACACCGAGTATTGAAATCTAAGCCAATGAAATTGTGTGTTTTCATTTCTCTATTTCGTAGCAAAACCCGTGTATGCCTTCAGCGTAAATCTTGCGATTGCATTACTATGAGTTTTCTCCCCTACCGCATTAATATTCACGAAAACGTTGATTTTCACACGGTACTAATGTAGTGAAAACGAAATAGAGAATCGGGACTGCCGACGAAGTGGACTGAATAGATGTAGATGCATTTGAGATATCTAGTTTTAGAGCTAGATAGACGATGGTCAAGTGGTATACAAAGGTGTCCATCTCCATTGGTCTTAAATAATATTTTGGGTTCGTCTGGTCTCAAATAAAGGGCATCGGTACTGGGCATCATTGCATTGGACACCGACTCGACAATGATTCATGCCATCTTACTGCCGTATCGAGCTAAATGAACCTTATATAAGTCATTCCAAACATTGGATTAAATAAAAGCACTGCATGTCAATTAAATTTAACTTATTAACAAAATACCATGAAACAGACATAAAACGGAATTGCATATATCTTAATATAACACTCCAATGCATAACAAGAAATGGATAAACAATATAAACGCAAAATGGGAAAATTGATATAGTTAACATCAATTCCTTTCATTTGAAGCCATCTTTGAGCAAAAAAGGTACACATTTCATTCTTTATCATTTTAAAGTAATACAAAAAGACTTGCTTTATAAGTATAAGCTATTCCAAGTCACAGAATTTCAAATCATAAAAGCGTATGTAAACGTTTTTCGAAAAAGGCAGGGTGCAGCAGAAAAGTAACATGGTGCTGAGGAAAAATGACATACTGTATCTGGCTAAGAGGAACTTTAACAAATATCCGACAAAAATGTTAAAATGGTATTTAATAAAAGTTAAACTATGTTTTAACTTCTAAAAATATATGTATTTATAGGCGTTAATAGTATATGTTTTAATCAGAACTAAGGATATTAAGATTATGATAGCATTTTAGTGTACGAAGACAGAACAGTGCACATGCTGCTTTCCATGAGGACAGAGAGGTGCTACCAATGTAGGACAGGGATTCAATATGCAACTAAAGTTAATCTTAGGGTAATGCATCTTTGACTTCATTCACTCTATTGGTCAGTGACTATAAACAAGTAATCCGATTAGCTACATCGTTCTTAGATCCAATTAAGAACTATACTGAATACAAGCCAAGGGTACAGCATCCTTCCATAAGGTAAAACCCTACCTTTTACACACTTAAAATATTTAAAAAATCAAATTCAGTAACATTTACGGCTCATTTTAAGCTCAGGTAAAACAACAAACTATATTTGTGGTGAAACCCCACTTAAGCATCTTCAATCATGAAAAGATTTTTACATTATTTTTTTATATCAAAACTATCAAGAAACAGTGTTGCGGTTATGTTAATTTTAAGATTTATTATAACCACAAAATAGTTAACTGCATTGCAAATGCAAACAAATGTTTGATTGCACCTGCACAATGTAAATTACTTTCATCATAAATATAAAATCCGAGTAATATAAATATTTAAACGCTTTTGATTTAGTTCGACTAGAAACTAGGGAATAAGATTGTTTCATATTTGTTTCTTTTCACTTTATAATACAAATATAACTTTTCACACAAAGAATTAAGGGTGTATTTTTCACAGAAGGTTTGGCATAAAAAGCAGTATTTTGTATTAATTTCGCAATTACGGCTAGGTTATTTAAGCTTTTATCTTTTAAATGTAAGCACTTTGTTGAAGTCATTTGGCTCTTCTGGAAGATTTCTTCTGCCCAATGGTCACCTGTGGAAAGGTAACGTGAAGGTGAAAGAACAAATACATGTGTGATCTATTCAATAATTTATCAATGTTATGTTTTGAAAAATATCTAAACCTTGAAAGAACATTTGATTTTGACAACTCAAAAATGTAAACATAGTATTATATATTTTTATGTCCTTAATGATATGTGAATGTACATTGAAAGCAAATTAATTTCTACTATTATATGAAACCAAGGTGCGTGCTTAGTAAAAAAACGCACCCTGGGGTCATATTCCATAAACAACTTGTATCAATCTTAAATTTAAGAGTGAAATCTAAGCTTTTTGATTGCACTGTAACATAAATTGACCAATCAACTGAATGGAATCACTGAGGCATGTCTAAGGATAAGGATAAGAACTATATTGAATACCACCCCAGGACATGTAATTTAAAGTATTATTGTATCTATTATTACTGTCGCAGGTGAATAACTATTGTAATGCTTCGCGCACGTTTACATTAATGTACCGAGGATTGACCAACGATGGATATAGGTAGTGGACGGACCGTGTTAGCATGCATCCATGAATAGGACAACATCTAACTAAAACAGGTTTATTGGTATTCATAAATACCTGAACTGGATACCCCTTGAATAAGGGATGGCTAAGTCATAACTGATAAGAAGTACAAACAAATACAACAACAAATAATTCCAACTTCAAAACATGTGACCATACACACGATGAAGCCATTAAATGCAATCGAAGGCGTGTTTTATTTATATTGATAAACAGTTTTAATAAGAGATTAAGTCGTAGATAACTATTCGATGTCTATAATTGGATATCAAGCAACATATTATTGCATAAAGCAATCTTAAAATATTTTTATTTACTTTTAAACTTATTTACAAATGTTCATGTCTTTCTTTTTTATTAAGTAGCTTATATGTACACGGCACACTTCACCTATTCAATTGCAGTGTTACATGAAATGGACGCTATTCTTTTTTGGCCTGATGTTTATAGTGCAACCTACATTAAAAAAAATATTGAACCGTTCAAACGTTATTTATCTATATAATAACCTGACATATATTAATATAATATTAAAATTGTCGATTAAACTATGATTACCAATTTACTATTACTATTCATTATTACAATCAAGTCTTTATTATGACATCATTGGTTAACATTAATACAGTATAATATTCTGCTAGAACTAAACCCCGGCCGACGTAACTCTGTACAATACATTTGTTCATTAAGGGTTTTAGTTGTTTAAAGGTGCACTCTTACTCCCAAATAAGATTTACCACAATCAATAATATTGTTTTAATATTCCAAAAAGGATGAATAAATGTCGAAAACAATGGTTCTTATGAAGGATACCGAGTTGAGTTTGAAAGAAATGAGCATAAAACACAGTATTTCTACCTTATAATACTATATTAGACCACAGTCAATCGGGTAGCATTCACCTATCATTTAATAATATTTTTGCGCTTTCTGCTATTAAATACACGGTTACAAACTTGTTATCAATAATGAATATTTTCCATAAATGTCACACACACACACATATATATACAACCCCTCTGAAACAAATGTTTGAATTTGTTCCCTGAATAATAAAATCGTTTAGATATTAAAGTTTAAGAGATCAATAGTGTATGTATAATTTTAATTACTAGTTGTCCATAAATAATCAAATCTTTGAACTGGTAACAACACGGAAACAAAAATAAATATTTATTTTGTATTTAATTTAAAATAATTAAATATTAAGGTCATTAATACAGCATATCTTTACTCCGGTGAACAATTTAACAATAACACTATAATTAAAATCAACTTTCACCGCAGATAAAATTGACAGTATTCAAAACATACACACGTACAATTAAAAGGGGTAAAATATTTATTGTCAAAGACTTTACACGAATTAAGCTTTGATATTTTTACAAACATGTTTGAAACCACTTCACTATTCACCAGCATACCAGCCTGAAAGCAAATCTCACAGATGTATAATATGTTCGTGATGACAAATATTTCCCCATATTTCACATCCATTCACTCATCTGCAGTAACCCTGTTGGTGATATCATCTTCCGAGTCTGTGTCTACCATAAGCCGTGAAACGAATATGTACGCTCTGGAACCAAAAACAAACAGCAATTTGGTACATAATTATGATCTCAAGTCAAAGCATTTTGTTAATTTATGTATGAGCCATGTCCAGGGAAAATTGGATTCAGATTGTAAGGATTGAGCGTCTGAATTGTATTTGAAAACTGTGCTAGATCTGCTGCACTCTCAAAGATTTACCGTTTTTACAAAAAAAAAAAAAATTTTGTCTTGGAATGAGCAACTTTTTGCGTAATTATCTGCAAACCAGTAATAAAAGACTGCTGCCAAAAGATCAGATGGCAGATTTTCATATTTCCGTTCGAATATTAATGTTTTATGGCTAAACGGGTAACTAGCGGTTTAAGAAAAATGCACAAAACTTTAAATTTTGAACTTAAATGTAAACATCTGCGGTCTATTTTGTCAGCCTTATTATATGACTGGTTTACATGTATTTTCGCATAAACATCCAAGACAAAATATAAAAAAGTTGTCTAAACGTTCAATCTGGAAGAGTGCAGCTTTAAACTTCGGTGCATTTAATAAGCAAAACTGTCATTTATTTCTTCATAGACATAATGGTTATGTACGCGAATAATAAAATATTTAAAATAAACAAAACGCTTCTTTTATACATCTCTAATCCCCCGTCCAAATTCTTATCTTGCGTTTGATATGTATAAAAATATAAAAGTCAATTTATTTCCACAAGATACAAAATTCCCTGATGCGTCTCATAAATATATTATATGAACTACACTACACTAATTCTGTCATTTCTATTTAAATACAAATACGCAGTAATTTTGAAACACAGTGTAAGCATCTACATCAATTTAAACTTACATGACCATTTTCACGTGAAATATTATTTGACACAAATAAAACAATATAAAAAACTACAGGGAAAAGCCAAGTTATATTTTTCATATAAACCCTGTTTATGGTCACAATGTATGACCCAAACGTTAATGAATGAGACATGCACACGTACAAAAACATAGACGTACAAGCACACCAAACAGACTTCACACGTCGAATTAAAATAGCTTTATCTAGAAATGATGCTTTTTGTATATTTGCTTCTTTTGATTTTTGTGGGAACATCCCAAAATGTACAAATAACCTGTTATTCTGGTAGTCACATTTCAAAAACAAATTTGTAACAAATGCAAAAATTTACATACTGAATGACTATTTACAAATCAAATAAAGACTATTTGTATTTCTATACATTTCCTGTTTAATTTCACTAACATAACAACGATTACTATATTGAAGGTCAAGGCAGCCATGATCTCGGAAACAAATTTTTGGTCATCAGCGCTAATGAGATGCCATATCCATACCAAACGTAATATCATGGACAATAACTCCTAAATATTATTGGTTGTATTCCACTTAAACAAATAGGTCAAATGGTCAAAGCAGCAATTATCTCTAGCACAAAACGAATCATTAGGGTCAAAACCGCTTATAAATTGCTGTACCTATAACAACACACTAACATCACACACAAAGACTATAACTATAACTTCCACCGGATGCTACTTACACGAGAAAGATAACTCCTATCAGGGAAAAGGCAGCCATTATCTCGAACACAAAACCATTCATAATCGTTAATGTGGCTGAGTAGATGTCGTTGCTACTCACTATTCCGATCAAAGTGCATACTGTATCTAATGCCCCGATACTGGCAAACAATGCACCTGCAAATGAAAACAGTTGTAATTCGTAACTGTATTCAGTATTAATCTCGCCTCGTCGAGGCCAGCAGGCAGGCGCGGAGTTCGAGGCCAGCAGGCAGGCGCGGGGTTCGAGGTCAGCAGGCAGGCGCGGGGTTCGAGGTCAGCAGGTATGCTCGGGATAATTTTGAACGGCCGCCACTCACGAACCCGCAGTGTGATCGCGACTATCCATGTACCGTTGGAAATATGTATTGTTGAGAACCGTTCATTGGTGTCGCGTTTGACCAGGTACCTCGGGTTCCAGGCTCGAGATTAAGCTAGTTTCAGAATTGGTGAAATAACTCATCAATGTTCGAATGTGTCCTTGTTGACAATACCAGTAGAGAGTCGTTTTGAATAGCTAACTAAGGAAGACATAGAAAGGATTAAGCGATGGTAACTTACAAATACAATATTAAAATATGAAAGAACGAAAGTCATGCATGCTAACGTTTTCGTACAATTAACCCATGCATGTCCACAAGAAAACACGATTATCATACTTATTAGGAAATGAACATTAGTTCCGTGTGATTTTTCCTCCTGGTTACACAATTGCATTTATTCAGTTAACATCTGGAAGTTAATGCATAGCATGAAATAAGTAAAGTAAATGCATAACATGAAATAGGTATATTTAATGCATTACATGGAATAACTATAATTAATTCAATACATGAAATAAGTATACTAAATGCATAACATGAAATATGTATCCTTTAAGTTAATGCATTACATAAAATAGCATACTTAATGCCTAACATGAAATAAGTATAATTAATGCATTACATGAAATAAGTAAACTTAATACATAACATGAAATAAGTATACTTAATGCATTACCTAAAATAAGTATACTTAATGCATTACATGAAATAAGTATACTTAATGCAATAAATGAAATAGGTATACTTACTGCATTACATGAAATATGTTTACTTAATGCATTACATAAAATTAGTATACTTAATACATTACATGAAATAAGTACACTTAATGCATTGCGTGAAAAATGTAGATTTAATGCCTTACGTGAAATATTTTATAATATTCCATGTACCTTGTTTGTCAGCAGGCGTCAAAGACGACATCAGACTGCGAATCATCAGGATAGGAAGTCCGGAAGTGGCACTAATAACGGGGACTGAAATGTTCAAGGTGAATACTGTTTACTCTATAAAGAGTTTATATGGTTGAATACCGTTTTAGTGTTTGTACGTTTGTATATGTACTAATAGCATTTGTCTATACATACACTGACAATAATACAATTGTAACTATTGAGATTTAACGATGGAAGCTGTTTCCAAAGGCCTTCTATATACTGTTTAGAGGCGCACTGCCTAACGTGCGTTATTAAAGATTCACACTGCCTTACACTTTATAGAAGTACATTGCCAAACAGAGACTGTTAAGAGGAAAAAAGGCCGTGTATACACTGTTTAACGGTAAACGACCTTGTAGACAATTTTTGAGGCACAAGACCTGACACACTTGGTTAAAGGCACAAGGCCATATAGTCACCGTTTAAGTATACATGGTCTTGGGGACACTGATGTTTGATTCAATATATTTGTGTGAGGCAAAAAAGGTACAAAAGGGCTGTAGTCGACAGGGGCATATATATTTATGGACAGTAATTAAAGCCAGAGTAATGGGGTTTTATATACATACGCGTATTGTCTGTGACAAAACAAAGTTTCTTTTGAATATCGGAACGATTATAATTGTTTTCTGATCTCAGTATTGTATATTTTGCTTATTCGATATATAATACCGTAAACAAAGGCGAAATATGCAAAAAGCAAAATTCAAGACACACCAGAAACAAGCAATACTTAAATAGTATATTTAGTGTACAGAGCTCTTGCATTAAGACATCTAACAAAAGATTATCCTTTAGAAATAAATTAAATATTTTTTATTGAATGCGTATCGCAACGGATTTTTTTAACATATTTAGTTTTATTATTTACAAATCGATGACTGTAAAATATATCAATGTTAAATACTATACTTGCTTGCTACTGCATGAGACGCGGCATTACCGCAACAAAGATATCGGTTGAGTAGTTTTCATTTAATGCGTTTATCAACGGACAAATAAAAGTAACATGTTTACTCGTTGTTTCATTGTACCAGATAATGATGTTATATATAAAATATAGCCGGTAGGCGTACAGTGCTGTATATTTAATAACCACATAAACAATGATCCCTTTATGGTATTTAAATGCGGCAGGGAATATGTTCGCTAAACTGTCACCACAACCGCATTTGTATAAGGATGCATGCTAAAATGCAGTTTAACTATTAAATCCTATATGCTGTACAAAGGATATTGCAAACAGTTAAGTTACTAAAATAGCATACAAACGCATTTGTTTAAAGCGTGTGGTTATCAAAATAGCCAGCACCGAACAAACGTACAGTAAATCTAGCGCTTAATGTCCGTTATGCTGAGAAGGAGTTGATCAAGGATGAACTATTTCCTTTAATTCAGCTGGTTTTTTTTTGTGAAACATTGTTCTGTCATGAAGATGAAGCTGTGGGATGTCCAACTAATGTTCGGACGGGCTGTCTGAACTGGGCTTGCCCACACTATTGATTGTGTCCGCTATTTTTTTTTCAGACATAAGACAATATTTACCAAGCATATTAGGTCAGAGCAAACTTTAGATGAATCTGTACTTTGTATCGTAAAACCTATCTCATCCGATAGTTCGTTGAAACACAAAAATATTCACTGGTTATTTGCACAAAAAAATCTTTGTCATTCAAGTACTGCTTTACTTCAATGAAATTCTTCAAACCTTAAAAACCACAGCCATAACACATAAAGCTTACGTTCTTTCTATTGCCATGGGTGATTAAGATTATAACATGATGAATCCGTCGACCCAAAGGCAATGCTTCGACTTTTCTTCATAAAAACCAACAACAAAACAGACAAACTTAAACGAGAATGTTACAGGACTCACCTAACCAGATGATGGACTGTTTTGCAAAACCCTCCACAACATACGAGGCAATCCCGATGATTGTTCCAAGCGTGGCAATAATGTCATCTGTCATACATCTAAATAAACGAAAACATATTGTACAGCACATATTTCATTTGACCCGTGTATGATAAAAACATTTTAAAGTATATGAATGATTTAAAAAACGAAAGATGTACTTTTCTTTGATTGTCTATCTTAAACTTTAAATAATAAGAAATAAATACTCTAACCAACTGTACTAGTATGAACAATTGCCTAAGTATTAATATAAACGATAAATGTTGTGGTATCTGACCGGAAAAAAATGCAGATATTCGTTAAGTTTCTGCATGGTAGAATGCAAAAAACTCTTCTCAAAGAACGTTTAATACTTTTGTAAAAGGTATGTGCCAGCAACTCCAAACACAGACGCTGTAGAGATTTTCAGGGCAGCAAACCAACCAATCTTCTTGGAAGACCAACAAAATGGCTGCCCCATCTGGTACAAAATCTCCATTCCTCCTCGATTAAAGTACGGGATGGTCAGAAACAGGAAGCTAAGGACTAGTAAGATATACTTCATTCGTTTCACTCTGGAATCGTTTGTGAAATAAATCTTAAAGGCTTCTAGAATGCTAAGCATTGCACGTTTTACTCTTGTTGAAGCTGTCAAATGTACTGTTTGTGACCCTCTGCGTTGCTGAATGTCATTAGTTTCAGGGACGAAAAATAGAACAATCAGAATCGCAATTATAAGTAAGCATGTTGCCGTCAATGAAGGCCAAAAGAATCCCGCTGCTTCAATAAAATAACCAGTAATCATGGACGCTGATGTTACGGTAATTCCTACTAATAGTTCCATGGAAACAATTGCGAGTGTTCTGGATTTGTCGGGTGCAGTAATATCACAAGTATAAGAATATATCATTGCAAGAAAAGCAATATACGATCCTGTTAGACTGTCGAGAGCTTTACCGATTATTATAAAGTATAAGCTCAGATTAAAGTATGATACCACCGAAAAAGTTCCATTGCTTACGATTGCGCCAAATAGTGTCAAGTAAAAGCCAAACTTTCGTCCAAGTATGTCCGACAATGACACCCAAATTATATTTCCTACAATCGCAGGCACAAGTAAAGCGATAGCGTAATATATATCGTCCATTTTGCAGTGGCTCTTTGGATTTTCAAGTATATCTGGTATTTTGGATCCGAATGGTTGACATTCGCACATGCGTTGTAAGTTGTGTTTAAACTGGATGGGTCGTGTCTTGTGTACTTTTCTTTAAAAATGTGTCGCGTATACTGAGGCAACAGAAACATATACATGCATCCTCCTAGGAAATAACAAAATATAACAGGTAAAAGCATACATCGACGCAGGGTAAAGCCTAACTTTGTATCATTTTGAACGTCCGTTAAAGTTTCACCCCCATTCTCTACAAGAAGTCGTGTTGTTTCATTCTCTGAACTAAGTAAATCACCATTTATTTCTACAGCCATGTTTGTATTGGCTAAGAAATAATAATACAATCTAACGTTTATTTCGCACAATTCCGAAATCTGCTTATTCTTGTGTTGATTTTATCCAAATGGTGTAAGTGGTGTCTTTATACTGTGTATCTATACAGTTCATTTACCATTTGCTATTTGTTCAAATAAGTGTTTGATATTCAAGATAGGCACCAGCGTTAACTTCATACCCTTATAGTAGTGTTCATTTGTAATTGTACTTTGTATTACAATCCAGCTCCAAGAATATCCTTTTTAATTCGACTTAAATCTTTTCTTCTTCCGGTCCATGCGAGCTGTCACAATTGGTGACCCGATTCAAACACTAGGCCTGTACTCTCCTTGTAAATAATGCACCTGGTTAAATGTATTAGCACATAGGAAAGTAGATGCAGCATTTACGCGTTCATTAGAAAAATCATACAGCACTAGTATCATCCAGTCATTGAATAAAACGTAATATGTCTAAAGAAAACAACGTATAATTCATATTTGAACTTAAAGTTGAAGGATACAAAATGCAGTTATACGTTCCAGATGAAATATTCTGACACATAACTCCACAATTAAAAAAAATCCAGTTCAGACAAGACAGATAGATGTATGCTATTTCACAGGTAATGTACTGCTTGCCGTTATAAGTAAGATTTTAAATTAAAAGTTTTTGCAGGAAATAACATTGCTTGTGCTGGGAACTCCTGTCATTTTCCATCGAAAGCAACATCGGATGTATATGGACGGTTTACAATGTCAGAAATCTTTACACTTTAGTAGATCACGTAGTAATTTCAATTGAGTAGTAAAACTTAATGACTTTACTCTTGGGAATCTTAATTATTTAAGTAATACTTCAATGAATTGGCAAACAGTTTAAACTTTGATATACATATGTACAACAAACATGTAAACACTATAATTACTTAATACTATTGTATAAAAATGAACGAACTCCTTCCACTCATGTACCGGCATACATCCGAGGTTGTTTTCGATGGGAAATGGCCGAGGAGTTCCGATTAATAAAAAAGTTTCTGAAAAAAATCCACAAAGGAACGCGATATAATTTGGCATATTTTAGTATGTAGAATCACAAAATCGTTTAATATTTTATATCACGTATTTTTAGTATTAAAGCTGAAGGAGTGTTCGGTACTCAAGACCCTGGGTTTGTCTGGCCTAAATAAAGCGCATCAGTACTGGGTTATTACAGTGGAAACTGACGCGACAATGATTCACACCAACTTACTGCAATCTGCACTATCGAGCTAAATAAAATCACTATGAATCAATCAAAACATGGAAAGCATTGCAGGTCAGTCATTTATTTTTCATCAGATCAAATTATAAAATGCATTGAATGCCTCAAATTTTACTAAAATACAATGAATCATACAAAAGAACGGAATTGCATATATCTTAATATAACATTAAAAAACATAACAAGAAATGGATAAACAGTATAATCGAAAAATGTTAAAATAAATAAAGTAAACATAAATTCCTGTAATTTGCAGCCCTCTTTGTGCAAAAAATACAAATTATATTCTTTATAACTTAAATATCAAACAAAATGGACAAAAATGTAGGCTGTTTTACATACAGAATTTCAAATCTTTTTAAAATTGTAAATGTTTATTGTTTTCTCTCCATAGGAAAGTGACGGATTATCACAATGCCATTTGAATATATGTGATGAATAGTTCGTGCATATGCCTTCATCAACAATTTGCGAAATAGCTAGTCTATTCATTTGACGTTGTACATGACGTCGATGTCATTGACGTCACGATCGGGGAACATTTTTTGTACACATCTCTGTACACTTTACGTTCAAATCGGCTGCGCCAAGATGGACAGAGTAAAAGTGTTTCATAAATTGCTGATGAAGGTCTATACCCGATTATTTTTATCTATGTATGAACACGTCTTAGTAAACAATGATGACCCAAGCTCTGACTATGAAATCGATGTATAGTTATAATTACAACAATATCCAGCACCCTGAAAATCTAAATACAGAGGGATAAATAACCAGTTCTTTAACAAAATTCGAGGCCTTAGCTCAAAAAGGGCGCAAATCTCCAAATTTATATGGCAATTATATCCCCTTCCATTGAGCTGTTAACGAGAGTTATGACTGTTTTTCGCTGAGCCCTCAATATTCTGTTGCTAATTATCATCTATATACAACATACAAATACAACCACTATTTTTAAGCACGCAACTTTAAAAGCAAAACAAAATTTACGACAATAAGCTTCATAACCAGTCGTTGCAAAAGTGAATTTTTTTTGATTGGTTCAAACATAAAGTTAACATGGTTATACGTGTTCAAAATTGCATAATACAGATCAGATTGGTTTTAATATATAGTAAAGAAGGTTTATATGTGATGAACATTAATAGCTCAAAACAACTGAAATTGGTTTAATCATAGTTATTGGTTTAATCATAGTTTACAAGGTTTAGACGTGTTGAACATAAATTGCTCGAATCAACTGAAATTGGTTTAATCATAGTTAACAAGGTTAAGACGTGTTCTATATCGCATAGCTCAAAACAAATGAAATTGGTTTAATCATAGTTAACAAGGTTTAGACGTGTTCTATATCGCATAGCTCAAAACAAATAAAATTGGTTTAATCATAGTTAACAAGGTTTAGACGTGTTCTATATCGCATAGCTCAAAACAAATGAAATTGGTTTAATCATAGTTAACAAGGTTTAGACGTATTCTATATCGCATACCTCAGAACAACTCAGATTGGTTTCAAAAAAAGTCAACATGGTTTATACCTGTTCAAAATTGCATAATTAAGATCCGATTGGTTTTAATATTAAGTTAACAAAGTTGTATACGTGTTAAACATTGCACATCTCAGACCAACTCAGATCGGTTTGAATATAACATTAAAAGGTTTATACGTTTTCAACATTGCATAGCTCAGAACAACTCAGATTAGTTTGAATATAAAGTTTACAAGGTTTATACTGTTCAACATTGCATTGCTAAAAACAACTCAGATTGACTTGCATTATAAAGTTAAAAGGTGTATAAGTGTTTAACATTGCTTACTTAAAACAATTCAGATGGGATTTAACATAAAGTTAAAGGTTTATACCTGTTCAACATTGCATTGCTCAAAACAACTCAGATTGGTTTGAATATAAAGTTAAAAGGTTTATACGTGTTTAACATTGCTTACTTAAAACAATTCAGATGGGTTTGAACATAGAGTTAAAAGATTTATACGTGTTCAACATTGCTTACTTAAAACAATTCAGATGGGTTTGAACATAGAGTTAAAAGGTTTATACCTGTTCAACATTGCTTACTTAAAACAATTCAGATTGGTTTTAACAGAGAGTTAAAAGGTTTATACCTGTTCAACATTGCTTACTTAAAACAATTCAGATGGGTTTTAACATAGAGTTAAAAGGTTTATACGTGTTCAACATTGCTTACTTAAAACAATTCAGATTGGTTTTAACAGAGAGTTAAAAGGTTTATACGTGTTCAACATTGCTTACTTAAAACAATTCAGATGGGTTTGAACATAGAGTTAAAAGGTTTATACGTGTTCAACATTGCTTACTTAAAACAATTCAGATGGGTTTTAACAGAGAGTTAAAAGGTTTATATCGTCAACATTGCTTACTTAAAACAATTCAGATTGGTTTTAACAGAGTTAAAAGGTTTATATCGTCAACATTGCTTACTTAAAACAATTCAGATGGGTTTTAACAGAGAGTTAAAAGGTTTATATCGTCAACATTGCTTACTTAAAACAATTCAGATTGGTTTTAACAGAGTTAAAAGGTTTATATCGTCAACATTGCTTACTTAAAACAATTCAGATGGGTTTTAACAGAGAGTTAAAAGGTTTATATCGTCAACATTGCTTACTTAAAACAATTCAGATTGGTTTTAACAGAGTTAAAAGGTTTATATCGTCAACATCATTACATGGACAGCAGAACATTGTTGTATAAGATTACTGTATGAAAAAAAACAAGAAACAAAAACCCAGAATACATTAGTTATAAGAATACTGAATGAAAAAGCAAGAAACAAAAAAAGAAACCAGAATACATAAAGTATAAAAATACTGGATGAAAACGCAGGAAACAAAAACACCCAGAATACATTAATTATGAAAATACTGAATGAAAAAGCAGGAAACAAAAACACCCAGAATACATTAATTATGAAAATACTGAATGAAAAAGCAGGAAACAAAAACACCCAGAATACATTAATTATAAAAAAAAAACTGAATGAAAAAGCAGGAAACAAAAACACCCAGAATACATTAATTATGAAAATACTGAATGAAGAAGCAAGAAACAAAAAAGAAACCAGAATGTATTCAGTATAAAAATAATGCATGAAACAGCAAGAAACAAAAATACAGCCCAAATGACTTTAAATAAATTTGGTGAGAACGTCAGGCAAGTAAATATATAAACAATAAATAAAAAATATCATCAACGGCAGTTTTTCATATAAATAATGTGTTAAAAGAAATTCAAAATTAGATATGAATATTAGTGCAAGATCTCATAAATATAAATGACTTTAAACAGTATTTTTTATAACTTATTGATATTGACAAAGATATTAGCGCTGCACTGTCACAGATTGACCGTTTTGACAACTTTTTATTGTTTTTTGTCATTGAAAGGGCCAAGTTTTACGTGTACGTCAGAAAACTGGTGATATAAGAGTGCTGATAAAAATGTAATATTTACGCTCGAAATTTGACGTTTATGATTAAAATGGTAACTAACGCTTTAAGAAAAATGAACTATTTGGCAGCTTTCCGACCAATTGAGATTTGTTTTATTGTGAGTTAACACATGTCTGAATTGAAAGCACTGGTGCTAAAATCAGCTGACTCTTAGAAACAATTGTCAAATTTGTCAAACTGTGAGAATGCAGCTTTATAGACATTTCATTTAGATCAACAGTTACTTCTATACCGGAGTTCGGTTTTGAAACACTATAATATGATATATAAACCAAAAACATAAAACTGACCGTCTACCGTAGAACAAATATATTTAAATAAATGTGGTATTATAGTATTTATACAAACCCTCTGAAACAAATGTTTGATTTTGGTCCCTGAATATTAAAAATGTCAAAATATAAGTTTTAAAAAAATCTATTGAGTGTGAATAATTTTATTCATTAATTGTCCCTAAATAATAAAATCATTGAACAAAAAAAAAAACACGAAAAACAAAAATAAACAAGAGCACCGCGGAGTGGGTGCCAACGCTCGTCTGAGTTATGAGGTAAGGTTAAAGTTTTTGGACGACGACGACGACGCAGACGCAGACGCAGACGACGCCGACGACGCCGACGACGCCAAGGCTATCACAATAACTCGACTTTTTTTCTTCGAAAAACAGACGAGCTAATAAAAAAATAACTAATTTGTAGAAATAAATAATAAGATCATAATTTCAAGCAAATCACTACTCCGGTTAACAATGTAAAAATAAAACTATAATGCAAATTAAATCAACAGATAAACTAAACTAGTATAAATAAAAAAGTTTTAATGTCAAAGACAAAACAAGAATTGAGCTTTAATATTTTTACAAACATGTATTTACAAGGGCCATTTTCAATAAATATCGAAAGACTTAAACAGTAAATTTCTATGCATGACCCCGACTTACAAATTGCATCATTCACCAGGGCCCCTTTTCAATAAAAATCGGAAGGCTTTAGATCGTAGCTTTCTAGGCGTAACTCCGATTGACAACGGCATTGTTCACGACGGCCCCTTTTAAATAAGGATTAGAAGGCTAAAGATCGTAACTTTCTAGGTGTAACCCCAACTTGGGCATAACTGCGTTTCAATAAAAGTATGTAAGGACATTAATAACATAGATTCTGCTCGTGACTTTGCGAGGGTATCTGAGCACTCTTAAGCAGCGAACGTTCTTCGACTAAGATATTGTATTGAAACGGGACCCGGCCATAAGACAGTAAGGCTTAAGAGCGTTTATTCGCAGGCGTAAACTCGTTTTGGTCAATACAGATACCCGTAAGAACAGTTTTGGAATGTATTCTGCCAGTAACTATACGGGTGTTCTCGAGCACTCTGATGCAGCGGCAGGCTAAAGACTTAGATATCTTAATGAAACAGGTCCAAGTATATCAGCTTAAAAGAACATCCCATACATGCAGCTGTCTTATATGTTCGTGATTACTAATAATTCCCCATATTTCACATCCATTCACTGATCTGCAGTAACAGTAATGGTGATATCATCCCTCGAGTCTGTGTCTTTCATAAGCCGTGCTACGAATATGTACGCTCTGAAACAAGATAACAAACAACAAATTGGTACATATGTATGTAAACTAATTTTGTTCGTGGAAATAAATGATACTAATATGAAATAAATATAAAAACAATTCCCAAAACATCAGATCAATCCATTTGGTGTTAAAGACGCACAATTGAGGTTGTTTCATTTTTATTTTATTACAATGCATTATTATGTTGAACTTTAATGATCACAACTAAAAGATTCCAAAGAAACATTATTGTACAGCAAAATTAAATCTGCGCACAACTCATTGTTTCTAAGCAATAACTCAAGTACATCTATTGCTCTAGAATGTTTTTTTTTAAATATTGCCTGAAACAATTCATCAGACAAGACATCATGTGAGTAAAAAACGGGGTTAAAAAAAGCGTAGAGTAAATTTAATCATACAAAGACCTTATGCGTTGAAATGAGTTAAGATTGGGGTTGAAATTCGACTCGAGTCTTGTTGTGATATCGGGGTTTGGTAGCCGCATTTCAAAACAATTTCAGTAAAAAAAACATGAAAAAAACTCATGATCTCGAAATTCCCCTTCCCACTAACTTTATACATATATATATACTCAAATACTTTGAACTAATCGAATCCTGACTGTATATACATGTATTCCTATGTTTGCCATGTCAGGTTCAACTTAAGAATAAAGACTCAAATCAAGGTCAAAGCAGTCATTATCTCGAACACAATATGGCCAACGTCGCTGAAGAGAAGCTATACCCATATCAAACGTTTACTTATGGCATATAGGTCCTAACTAATATCTGGCTGCGTGCCATTTTCCTTAAAAAATGACTACGATAATGATCATCGTCAAGGAACAATTAACTAGAACATAAATCAATTCATAAAACACACACAATTAAAGATTGAAACCTCCGCTGATACTACTTACACAAGAAAAATAACACCTATAAGGGTAAAGGCAGCCATGATTTCGAACACAAAACCATTCATAATCGTCAGAGTGGCTGAGTAGATGGCGTTGTTGCTCACGGATCCTATCAGAGCACATAAGGTCTCCACTGCACCGATACTGGCAAACAACGCACCTGTAAATGAATTGTATAGAATTGTAATTCGTAAGGAAGAACCAGTGTAAACAATTGTAATTCGTAAGTACACTACCAACCACGCTCTTAGCAGGTTTTAGCTATGCGCCGTGGTATTTCCTGTCCGAGGACGTTACCTGATTAAAACTCTATTTTTTTTACAATACCCACGATATAAGCATATCGCACGCCGTTCATTACAATAATATGACACGCGTTCCCCCGCATCGTGGAGTCAACGCTTTACGCGGCGTTGCGAGGAGTTTATTAAAGGAAATCAAGGTAGCTGTTCGGAAGTCTTACACGGTAGCAGGAGATAAACGTGGTGGTATGCGTAGCAACCGCGTTGGATACCACGGAAAATATCCCCGGGATTTACCGCAATGACGCAATCTCGCGCGTAGTAAGAACCGGTGAAAACAATGATAATTCCTCAGTAAAATTGTTATTCGTTAAGAGGAACCAGTCTAAAAAAATATTTGTTCAGTAAAATTGTTATTCGTTAATAGGAACCAGTCTAAAAATGTTATTTGTTCAGTAAAATTGTTATTCGTAAATAGGAACCAGTCTAAAAATTGTTATTTGTTCAGTAAAATTGTTATTTGTTCCGTAAAATTGTAATTCGTAAGTATGAACCAGTGTCAGAACTTGTGAAAAAACCCTCAATGATTGAATGTGTCGTTGTTGACAATAACTTTATTTTGTCGTTTAGAATAGTTACTTACACATAGAAAGGATTGATTAACCGAAAGCCGGCTGCTTACACATTGCACATAACTCATATGATAGAACAAGTCATACACGTTTACACTTTCGTACAAGTACCCAATGTATGTGCATATAAAACTTTAATAGCAAACAAAAAAAAATACATAAATCGCAAGGTTTTTTTCCCTCCAGGTAACTCAACTCCATGCAACAAAGAGCGCCATAAAATCAAGGAAGTATTTTTAACGAAATCAAGGAAGTATTTTCAACGAAATCAAGGAAGTATTTTCAACGAAATCAAGGAAGTATTTTCAACAAATAGAAATACATGAATGTCACCCGCTTCTTCATTAGGGAAAACAATTGCATGTAAAGTATTTAAGAAGTATGGGTCGATCACATTCCACTTACCTTGTTTGTCAGCAGGTGTCAAAGCCGACATCAGACTGCGAATCATCGGGATTGGAAGTCCGGTAGGGGCACTGAGGACGGGAACTGTTATGTTCAAGGTAAATGTAATTTATTAAGAAATGAGGAATCATTAAATTCCATAATAATCTATAAACGTTTGAAAATGAACAGACAGCGTTTGCCGATACACACACTGATGAAAATACGTACATACACTGTATAAAGACAGACTGACACTGTATATAGGTACAATTCCTTTCAGACACTGTACAGAAGCACACTGCCTAAGAGACACTGTATCGAACACGCTGCCTAACAGACACTGTATAGAAGCACGCTGCCTAACAGACACTGTATAGAAGCACACTGCCTAACAGACACTGTATAGAAGCACACTGCCTAACAGACACTGTATAGAAGCACGCTGTCTAACAGACACTGTAGGAGTACGCATATAGGGACACAGTATAGAAGCACGCTGCCTAACAGACACTGTAGGAGTACGCATATAGAGACACTGTATAGAAGCACGCTGCCTAACAGACGCTGTAGGAGTACGCATATAGGGACACAGTATAGAAGCACGCTGCCTAACAGACACTGTAGGAGTACGCATATAGAGACACTGTATAGAAGCACACTGCCTAACAGACACTGTAGGAGTACGCATATAGAGACACAGTATAGAAGCACGCTGCCTAACAGACACTGTAGGAGTACGCATATAGAGACACAGTATAGAAGCACACTGCCTAACAGACACTGTATAGAAGCACGCTGCCTAACAGACACTGTAGGAGTACGCATATAGAGACACTGTATAGAAGCACACTGCCTAACAGACACTGTAGAAGTACGCATATAGAGACACAATATAGAAGCACACTGCCTAACAGACACTGTAGGAGTACGCATATAGAGACACTGTATAGAAGCACGCTGCCTAACAGACACTGTAGAAGTACGCATATAGAGACACAGTATAGAAGCACATGCCTAACAGACACTGTAGAAGTACGCATATAGAGACACTGTATAGAAGCACATGCTTAACAGACATTGTAGGAGTACGCATATAGAGACACAGTAAAGAAGCACGCTGCCTAACAGACGCTGTAGGAGTACGCATATAGAGACACAGTATAGAAGCACGCTGCCTAACAGACGCTGTAGGAGTACGCATATAGAGACACAGTATAGAAGCACGCTGCCTAACAGACACTGTAGGAGTACGCATATAGAGACACAGTATAGAAGCACACTGCCTAACAGACACTGTAGGAGTACGCATATAGAGACACAGTATAGAAGCACACTGCCTAACAGACACTTTAGGAGTACGCATATAGAGACGCTGTATAGAAGCACACTGCCTAACAGACACTGTAGGAGTACGCATATAGAGACACAGTATAGAAGCACACTGCCTAACAGACACTGTAGGAGTACGCATATAGAGACACAGTATAGAAGCACGCTGCCTAACAGACACTGTAGGAGTACGCATATAGAGACACAGTATAGAAGCACCCTGCCTAACAGACACTGTAGGAGTACGCATATAGAGACACAGTATAGAAGCACGCTGCCTAACAGACACTGTAGGAGTACGCATATAGAGACACTGTATAGAAGCACACTGCCCAACAGACACTGTAGGAGTACGCATATAGAGACACATGGCCTTGCTGACATTGTTTAGGTGCATAAGGCTTATGAAACACTGTCCATGGACACAAGGTATAACAAACGCTCAACACAGCTAAATTTGAAGCCTTGTAGTTTCTGCAAAAGACAAATATTTACAGAGAGAATGTTACAGGACTCACCTAACCAGATGATGGAACCATGTGCGAAACCCTCCACAACATAAGACGCAATCCCGATGGCCGTTCCCAGCATGGCAATAATGTCATCTTTCATACATCTGTATTAACAAAAACATATTGAACAACAACTGTTGCATTTGACCCGTGTATGAAGAAAAGCATGTTGGGAAATACATTATTAGATATACAGATGTTTAAAGAGAACTAAAGATGTACATTTCTTTGAATGTCAGTAAGTTTAACTTTCAAAATTAAATACGTAAAACCAAACTGTGATAGTAATAGCAAATGTCTGGATTACAGTGAATACTAATTTTAACGATGTTTTCATTGGGGTTTTTTTACCGGAAAGTGTAGATATTTGTAACAATTCTGAATAGCAGAATAAAACCTTAACAAATAAAACACTTAAAAATAAATGTTAAGCACCTCTGTAAAAGATATGTGCCCGCAACTCCAAACACAGAAGCTATAGAGATTTTCAGGGAAGCAAACCATCCAATCTTCCTGGAAGACCAACAAAATGGTTTTCCCAACTGGTACAAAATCTCCATACTTCCTCGGTTGAGGTATGGGATGGTCAAAAACAAAAATCCAAGGATCAATAAGATGTACTTCAGTCGTCTTACTTTGGAATCGTTCGTGAAATAAAACTTGAAGGCTTCTATGGTGCTAAGCATTGCACGTTTTACCCTTGCTGAAGCTGTCAATTGTTCTGTTTGTGAACCTCTTTGGTGCTGAATACCACTAGTTTCTGGGACGAAAATTACAAGAATCAGAAATGCAGCTGCAAGTAAGCATGTTGCCATAAATGAAGGCCAGAAAAATCCCGCCGCTTCAATAAAATAACCTGTATACATGGACGCTAATGTTACGGTTAGTCCGAGTAATAGTTCCATGAACACGATTGCAATTGTTCTAGATTTGCCGGCTACAGTTATATCACAAGTATAAGTGAACATCATTGCAAGAAAAGCAGTATATGATCCCGTTAAGCCGTCGAGAACTTTACCGATTATTATATAGTATAAACTCAATTTATAATTTGCTACTAGTGCAAAAGATCCAATGCTCACGATTGCGCCAGCTATTGTCAAGTATAGGACAAACTTTCGTCCAAGAATGTCAGACAATGACGCCCAAACGATGTTTCCCACAATCGTAGGCACAAGTGAAGCGATTGCGTAATATATCGTCCATTTTGCAGTTTCTCTTTGGATTTTCAAGTATATCTGGTATTCGGGATCCGATTGGTTGACATTCGCGCATGCGTTGTAAGTTGTGTTCAAACTGAATTGGTCGTGTCTTGTGTACTTCTCTTTAAAAACGTGCTGCGTATACTGCGGCAACAGAAACATGAACATGCCTCCTTCTAGGAAATAACACAAGATAACAGGCAAAAGCATACATCGACGCAGGGTAAAGCCTAACTCTACATTACTTGGAACTTCTGTTGCAGTTTCATCTCTGTTTTCAGGAAGAAGCGGTGTGCTCTCATTCTCTGAACCAAAAGGTTCGCCCTCTTTTTCTAATTCCATATTTGTATAAGCTAAGAAATACTAATTCAATCAACCATTAATTTCGCTCTATTCCGAAGTCTACTAATTATTATTCTGATTTATCCAAATGGTTTTAGCAAGTGCCTTTTACCGTGTATCTTAACAGTTTCCTTGTGATATTTTCATTAAACGGTCTCAATTTTCAAAAGTCCGATAACAGGTGTCTATTAAAAGACATCTATAACACTGGAACAATATCTGGTACATCCAAGCATTTAATGTTACAATCAATTCAGTGACTCCATTTACTTAAACAATATTATTTCATTCAATTCAATGTTCAATGTTTAAACAAATAGTATTCACTACCTCAATCTCCATTTCATTTTCTCACAACAACTGATATTCTAAATGCAGTTCAATCCACTTTTAAAACACTTCAAATTCAAGAAAACCTTTAAGACACTACGTTATATCACAAGTAGACGACACGAATGGAACGAAGGCCATCAAGTCATAATTGAGCATTGAGTCATAATACAGCATTCAGAATAGCTCATTATGTGCACGAGTGCAGAATTAATTTCCTTAGTTTCGGGTAGTTTGTAGGGTTTAACATTATTAAACCGGGATGTGTTCACATGTATAAGGATACTTAAACGTTCAGAGTGAGCTTAAAGTTTTTTTTCATTGTGTAACACTTAATGTCTTCCGTTTTAAAGTATTCAGTGTTTTTATAACTTTATTGTACTTATTGATAGAAGGAGTTTCATTTCTTGTTCATGTTTTTTTTACTAACAGTTATCATAACCAATAAAAATTGTCAAAGTTCTGTGTATTTTAGTTATAAGTTAGTACCCAATTTGTCTTCATGGTTCGGTTTTATTTTGAAATCGTGTTTGCAAGTAACTTGTGCATGTATTCAAATCCAATCTAACTGAAACTTTTTGCAAGTTCCGCGGTTGAGATTTTCGGACATGTGACCTGTGACGTCATTTGAATGTTAAGGCATTCCAAAAAACCTGGTTTTTCACTTTCGTTTTCCGTCCAAAGCTCAAATCAAAATCATGTCCATGTAATCATATTCAAATTAGTATTCAATATAGCCATACACAAACGCATTTAAAAGTTCATGACAATGATGTGGATAACATAGACAGCTGCAATCTTTCTTTAATCTTTCCTTTTTAAGAGCGTTCTACTTATACTCAGTCACATGCACGTTTGTAATAATTCATTCGTTGTTAAGGATGAGCGTTTTGTCAATGTGTATTCAAATCATTTCATTTAATACTTTACTATCATCTGCAGTTTCCTTTGGTCGTTTTTTCTTCAGATTTTTTCATATGCATAAATTCACAGTTGTAAATTATTTGTTGTTGAGGTTAAGCACAACTATAAATACATCTCTGTCCGTTCTTTTCTACAGTTCCATAGCACGAACCTCTACTTACAACAGCGTTCTTTGAAGTTTATATTTCTTAAGCTTCACTGTATAAGCAATAGGTAGCATCATGCGACTTGATAATTTTCTTTCAAAAAACAAACTACTCCACTGTTTCCTGTAAAACTTTCACTGAACAATGCTAAGATTTTTTTCCTTGTAGTATGTCCTGTATCATTGTGACCATATTATCTTTTTTCTGATGCATATCATGTTTTGTCAAGAAACTTTTATTAAAACATTTACCACAATTATGTCTGCCTATCCGTTGATCTCTTCAAAATGTTTATGAAGCGTATGCAGGTCTTTCGTATCAAAAATATCCAGTTTGTTGACTGTCCATATTTCAGATTTTCTAGTTTACTTCATATCCTTGTGCCAGTGGTCATAACTGTATATAACTAGTATATGTATATAATAATGGTCTTTCAATTAAAATCCAAGGGCGATCCTTTCAGAGCAAATATCACGAATCTTGAGTCATATTTTGAGATCCATTAGACATATCAGGTAAAGATCTACTGTCCTTTACTCTCCTGTCAAACAATAAAACGGCACATCTGAAAGTAGACACAAGATTCTTGTTTTATAGGTTGTAAAACAATACAGCAATACATAGTATCATCATACCAGTGCCTTAAACATGATATATCGAAAGTAATCAAATGCAATAAATGCAATAACGTTTTACCGTCTCGTCTTTGAGTGAACAGTTAAACAAGTATATATAATTCATATTATGTAAGGTCAAGTGGTAATAAATAGAGTACATGTATATACGTTCCAGATGTAATGTTCTAAATTATAACCCTATGCTTATCATCAGAGGTCCCATTTTATAACTCATGTCTAAAATCGTGAGTTTAAAATTCGTCGTAAATTTGCTTTGGTGGAAAATCAAATTTAATGAATACAAAGTTCAATACATATCCGATTTTTTTTGTAAAAAAACTTGAATTGAATTACATGATCAGTACATGTCAATCTAAATAACTCAAAGTTAAGTAAATGATCGATGTACAATGTAACTCAAAATTTAGTTAAATGTGCATGTTTATCCAGAAAACTGGAAGTGACCTAAATGATCGCTATATAATGTAACAGAAATTCTAGTTCAATGTACATGTATATCCAGAAAACTGTCATTCTACCGTAAATCGGTCTGACTGAATATCGAAAGTTTTGTTTTCCATAATAACATGAACTGTCAAAAATGTACCATACGCATGTATACGAAAACCTAGTCCACACAAGCAGCCGCTTCAGAGTCTTTGATGATTTTGTTTTTGTTTTGGCGACTCTACGCTACGGGAACATAATGAATGTCCCAATGTAATGTTAAAAAATATCCCTTTACGCTCATTATTGTAACTTATGAAAACCCCGCTGGATAGGTATTACAAATAACAAACACACCAACATCGGGTCATCCTTAAGAACATATTTGAACATGTTAAAATATATGTTGCATACACAAAGATACTGCCCTACATTCTAAATAATTTCGTGTTGCAAACTTCTAGTGACAGTCACGAGCATTCGGAACTCCTCGGCCAATTTTTCAAAAACAACCTCGGATGTATGCCGGAACATCTGTTGAAGTAGTCCGTATTCTTTTTGAATAAAGCATTAATTAAATGTAGTGTTTAAGAGTTGTATTCATTGCTCTCAGTTTAAATTGATTGCCAGTGAAGTGTATTATTGCAAACATAATTACGATTCCCAAGAGTTAAGTCATAAATTTTAACTACTAAATAAGATTACTACGCGATCTATTTGCAGCGGACTTAAACGTACCACTTTTTAAGTATGTAAACCGTCCAAATACATCCGAGGTTGTTTTTGAAAATAATGGCCGAGGAGCTCCGAATGAGTCACGAGCTCTGAAAGTGCCCGATGAACGATCTCGGTGATACAGGTCTGCTCATTAATGCTTAAAGGTGCCCTCTTACTCTCAAATTAGCTTTAACACAATTAATACAAATGTTTAAATACACCAAAAAAGGATGAATACATGTCGAAAACAATGGTTCTTATGAATGATACGGAGCTTAATTTGGAAAAAAGGTGCAGAAAACACAGTTTTTCTACCTTATGAGACGAAAGTGGATCACAGTAAATCTTTGAGCATTCACCAATCATATAATAATTTTGCGTTTTATGCTATTGTATACACGGTTACAATCTTGTTATCAGTAATTAATATTTTTCATAAATGCATTATTTAGATTATCAGTCAAAATTTATGTTTTTGATATGCATGTGTATGAACTGATTTTGAATAAGAGGGTCACTTTAAGCAATGTACCTGCTCATTAATGCTTATCTAAATCAAAATGCATAGTCAGGTACATAGTTTGATAGCTATATACCTAGAATAAACAACGAAAATTCAGTCAAGACAGGTAAGACTAATATCTACAAACATTACATTCAAACTTAATCTAAAATCTAATGTAAAACTTGCCTTTTTACGATGCATTTGACAAGTTAGATCAAAGTCTACAAACACCCAATCCAAACTCAATCTAAAATCTAATGTAAAACTTGCCTTTTTACGATGCATTTGATAATTTAGATTAAAGTCTACAAACACCCAATCCAAACTCAATCTAAAATCTAATGTAAAACTTGCCTTTTTACGATGCATTTGATAATTTAGATTAAAGTCTACAAACACCCAATCCAAACTCAATCTAAAATCTAATGTAAAACTTGCCTTTTTACGATGCATTTGATAATTTAGATTAAAGTCTACAAACACCCAATCCAAACTCAGTCTAAAATCTAATGTAAAACTTGCCTTTTTACGATGCATTTGATAATTTAGATTAAAGTCTACAAACACCCAATCCAAACTCAATCTAAAGTATAATGTTCAGCTTGCATTTATACGATATATTTTAATTTCAGTTTTGGCGGGAAATAACATTGCTCCTGCAGATTCACAGAAGTATCACTCGAGGGCCTTCTTGTAAAAAGTATTAAACTCATTCGCATAAAGCTCTTGTTTTAACTTGTCACACAAATGATTAAATGGGCTTGGAGTCACTCAGTACATACATGTACATGCCATATTTCTTAAGACCATTCCAGGGGAATTGACTTTTCTTCAGAATTCTAGGGAGTTTGAGCATTTTTGTTCAAAATTTCACCTGCTTTTTGAGGAATACTGGGAAATCAAGAATGTGGAATGCGCATAATTTGCTATGCAGTCTCATACAATTTTTTAGAATTATATGTTACGTATGATTGGGGCTCAAAATAAAGGAATACACAGTATGCAATGGGGAATCAAGGGTGTGGTTACACAGGAAACTACAGGAACAAACGAAGCAGCTAAGAACCGACCATGATGAATGTCAAGTTATAAATAAATGATCATACACAAGACACCAAAAAGATTGTACACGTATACATTATGCATCTGGTGAATATTAAGCCCAAGACATCTCAATTGTCACTATATAAGAGACAGCTCTATAGCGAGCCGGTAGAAAAACCAATAGATATGCAAGAACTGGTAACACCTCTAATTTGGAATTGGATTTTGCTTCATATTATGGTACCAAGGAAGTTATTTAATTATTTTAGTTGCTGAGTGTATTGTAACATATACAGCACAAATATGCTTTATGCATTTGGAGGAGATCAAATGCATGGCCTCTAATGCTTTGCTGGCTGACCATCAAATTGATTAAAAAGCTAGCTTCATAAACCAGTCAGTATACATGTAACAGTATGTGGCGCTATATAATAATAATTTTATTATATAATATTATGCAATACCAGGTCACAACAGTACCACATACACAACGAAACATGCAATACCAGGTCACAACAGTACCACATACACAACGAAACATGCAATACCAGGTCACAACAGTACCACATACACAACGAAACATGCAATACCAGGTCACAACAGTACCACATACACAACGAAACAAGCATGAACATGAAAATCCACATACACAAATGTACAATGAAGATAACATCTGTAAGATTGATATTATTCAATGCTAAGGGCAATACCGGCTTAAAACATTCAAGGAAAATTATACTATAATAGATTATAAACTGGTTTGTTTGCGCACAACCACATCACTGACAATAAAATTTAAGCCTGAGGATAGAAAGGCAAAACCTCATAACACAATTAAATTAAACAACCTAAGTCATATGTCTTGTCATTGCTCAAAATTATACTTTTTTTTCCAAAACTTTGAATCAATAAATCCTTTATAATGTTGTTAGGCGACTATAAATTGACTGCTAGATTTTCATCCCCGCCTGCACCCTAAAATATTTCCAGCCGCTCCTTAAATTTTAGTTCAATAAAAATATTGAAATTGGCCCTGTATTTGCGTATCGGCCTGGTACTGTCCAAGAATGGCTTATATTCGTACTTATATTCATACCAGCCAGTGTCAATGTAAACATTCACCTGTAAAAATGGAGAATTGTTACAATGGTGTTTGTGGCTCATCTAGAGAAACATGTATATGATCTCCCATGCAATAAGAAAGAGCATGAACACATATTCAATGATGAAATAGTAAGTTATCAAAGAAAAAGAAAATAAGCCCCCCCCCCCCCCACCCCCATTTACTGTAATACATAAAATTTTGGATAAAAATCTAGCAATTAATTTATATTGGCCTTATTTAAATTTAAGGAAAAAGCACCCAAACCAATCACAAGAAGAGCAAAGGAAGAAAATGTTTTATATTCTTTATAAATTATTATGATGCTTTAAAGGGACTCGCTCATGTTTTGGCACCAAAAATGAGTTTTTCCATAAATGCATCTAAAAAACAAGTATTTATATTTTAAATTATACATCTCTTTGATACTGAAAGAGAAGATAAAATAAAGTATAAAATACAACCCGGTTGTAGACTAGTAGTAGTGGGGAGCAAACTCACGCTGGTATTTTTTTTTTTCCAGAAAACTGTTACCATATCCACTCACACAAAAGGATAAGTACATAAGCTGACAGATATTTTAACCTTTATTGAATACATTGGTAGCATCACTTGATAATGTATATCAACCAATCATGCTACAGCATTTTGCTGAATCGCATTACTAACATTGTTCAAAATCATTTGTTGAAGAATTCTAGCTGTCAGTATCTTAGTTTTACTTTTAACACTGTAATGATTTTATTTATTTGCCTTTGGTATTAAAAAAATCCATAGAAATTGCATTTTAACAAAACATGAAATAGCCCCTTTATCCAATAATAAAATGAAGATTTACAGTAGCAAATAAGGGAGACGTTAAATCACTTCAACCAACGTCTTAAAGACATTTTGTCACGC
The DNA here is from genome assembly GCF_026914265.1 of Mya arenaria. Taxonomy (NCBI): domain Eukaryota; kingdom Metazoa; phylum Mollusca; class Bivalvia; order Myida; family Myidae; genus Mya; species Mya arenaria. Next base: position 37,492,530 of record NC_069137.1, on the reverse strand, counting down.
AGTCAGTTTGTATTGGGGCAATTTTATATATATATATATATATATATTATTATATATATATAAAAAAACTTTTATTTCGCATGAAATGCCTTTACAGTCATTGTACAGAAAATATTGTGCAGGTGCATAGATAACTGTATGCAAATACGCAGTTGTGTAATGAAATTTTGATAGGTCAAAGTTTTTGTCATACAGAAAAACCTGAATAAGGAATTTGAAATAAAAACTGAAGGGGGTAAGGGGTTGCTGCAATAATGAGCGATTAGGAAACTCTTCTATTATTTTGACATTGCTTTTGTATCCCAGTAACTGTGTCTCGAGTCTGCCATAGTAAAAAAAAACCCATCAAAATGCTGATTGACAGCCATTTAGGTGGACTATAGTAGGGGGTGAAGTAGAAGTCTAAAATAATAGACGTGTTATACGGGATTCTTCCAATCCCTAACGTCTAAACGGGTTTGTGCAAAAAATAGGGGGGTTTGAAAAATATTGAAATTGTATTAAGTGAAGTATTTTATGGTTGAAATGGATAATAAAGGTTTATATTAATATTTTACCATGTAAGTGCAAAGCTATTTGGCACAAAACAAGCATTGAATGCATTAAAACACATTATTTACCTTTCCAATAATACAAAAGTTGACTGACACAGACAACAATTATGCCAAGCGGAACAACTCGGCCCAATTGTAATTATTCCGCCACCTCTGATAAGCTTCGAGATAGACCCCGTAAATACAATTGTAACGACTTGGCCATGGCCGAAATGTTCCGATTGTTGTAAAATTGTGAACTGCAGCTTTGCAGGTGCCCTTCATGTGTATCACTATTATTCGTTGGATATTTATTTTTTGTGTACGGAACTGATATAAAAATTACATTATCTGGTATTATTTCTCGTTTTTATGATATTTTATAGAAGCAATATGCTTTAATCCGGAATCCCGATCAGAATAACTACACACTTTTCGTATAAAACAATTTGTACGTGAAGGATTTGCCATATATTAAAAATCGTAAAAAAATCTGTCAACGTACAATTATTTGGAGTAGGGGTGAAGGGGTTAATATGCTCTCTGTCATCAATCTGCATAATCCTAAATAGCCCATAGTGTCCGTAGTGTTAAACCTTAACTTAACTAGAGAGAATACAATCAATGTGTTGGTAACGTTTGACAAAATGGCACATCGTCACATACTGTGTACATGTTTTTCGTTTAACAGTCTATATAATAACTAAGTTTAACAAATGATTCAGAAGTCTGTGCCCAGAACATGCTTACATATTTCATGTAAATATCGTAGTTTCCACGTAATTTGCTGTTCAACCAAAATATGATTCAACAAAATCAACACATACCTTAGTTTGTTTCTTTCATATGCAACATCATTCTGTTTGTTTACATTTTGCAGGTTTCACTTCCTGATAAAAACCAGGAACCAATGCCCAAGGAACCATACTTTTCTATAACCCGGTAACCGGATACTTTAATTCATTGCTGACCAATAAAAATCGTTTTTCACAAATGAAAGGCCACCAAACTTTAAATATTATTTTCCCTTCCTAGACCAAGGTAGGTTAGTTATAAGTCTACAAAACTCAAAGTAAAAAATAACTTACACCTGGTGTACGTGTATGCTTGGTCAATTAGACAACAGCTTTGTGCAAATCGTAGACTTTCCCACGATAAAACATAACACACTGGATATCATACTCACAACACACCCCAGCTTCAAACAACGATGCAAACCCATGCCCTCCATTGGCAACAGTGACCACGATATTGTTCTTTTTGATACTACCATCAGTGCTAGTCGTCCCAAGCCACCAAGAAGGAAGATCTTTTTATTGAAGAAAGCTGACCTCCAAGGCATTAAGGACGATTTATCAGACTTATCAAACATAATAAACATGAACGATTCCTCCATTGAAGATTCCTGGGCAAGATTAAAGAACACCATACATACAACCATTGAAAAACGGGTTCCTTCCAAAATGACAACATCACGACACACCAACCCATGGATGAACACCGAAATTAAAAGAACAATTATAAAAAAGCAGAGAGCATATAATTAAAGCGAGAAGATCAAACCAGAAACGGGACTTAGATAGGTACAAAATATTGCAGAAAGGAGTGCAATACCAGATACGCAAGGCCAACAAGAGATTCCTTGTGGACACAGTCAGTCACGACTTCAAGGACAACTCCAAGAAGTTTTGGGCCTTAGTCAAAAGCAAGGGACAGGAGAGTACTGGTGTTGCACCTTTAAAAAACAAGGATGGTTTCCTCCAGAGCGGCAATGCAGCCAGAGCTAACATTCTTAACGATCAGTTTGTCTCTGCATTCACCCGCGAAAATACCACCAACATTCCAGACATGGGACAAAGCGGCCTACCATCTATGCCGAACATTTCAGTTGACTGGAAGGGTGTACACAAGCTGCTGATGAACCTCAAGACCAAGAAAGCCACTGGTCCTGATGAGCTTCCAGCCATCATCCTGAAAGCAGCTGCTACAGAATTAGCCCCTGCCTTAGCAAAGCTGTTCCAGCTTTCGCTCAACCTAGGTGAAGTACCTCAAGACTGGCGGAATGCCTCGGTAGTCCCACTTTTCAAGAAGGGCGACCGACACCAAGCATCTAACTAAAGACCAGTGTCCTTGACGTCCATAACGTGCAAAATCTTGGAGCACATAGTGCACAGCAATGTCATGCAGCACTTTGACGAGCACAACATTCTGAGCGACAACCAGCACGGTTTCCGTAAGCGACGCTCCTGTGACACACAGCTCCTTACCACAATCCAAGAAATCGCCTCAAACACTGCTAAAGGGAAGCAAGTAGATGTCATTCTATTGGACTTTGCCAAAGCCTTTGACAAAGTCCCCCATGCCCGCCTACTGCACAAGTTGGACCACTACGGTGTTAGGGGAAACATCAAGAGATGGGTACAGTCATTCCTAAGTATCCGAAAACAACAAGTCGTTCTTGATGGTGCCAAGTCAAGAACAGCAGATGTACTATCCGGCGTTCCGCAAGGGACAATCCTTGGTCCTCTGTTGTTTTTAGCCTTCATCAATGACCTCCCAGAGGTGATCAAATCATCATCATCTAAGTTATTTGCTGACGACAGTGCAGTCTTCAAGGTGATCGAGAACGACCATGATGTACAACTCCTCCAGGAAAACCTCGCGGCACTGGAAAAGTGGGAAGAAAAGTGGCAAATGAGCTTCAACCCCAATAAGTGTACTGTCATCAGAATCGCCTCTCGTTGTCGATATATCTTAGACACCAAATACAGTCTCCATGGCCACACACTTGAAGTAGTTGACGCCAGCAAATACCCTGGAGTCACCATCACTGAAAGCCTCACCTGGGGGAAGCACATAGTCAACATCACAAGCATCACCGGACACTGGGATTCCTACGCAGAAACCTGAGGGAATGCACGCCACCTGTCAAGGAAGCTTCATACAAGGCCATGGTCCGCCCCTCACTTGAAAATGCAGCCACCGTTTGAGACCCACACCAGGAAAACCACATCAAAGCCATTGAGCAGGTCCAGCGTAGAGCAGCCCGCTTTGTCTTCAAAGACTATTCTACAAAGACCCCAGGATGCGTCTCCAACATGACAAAAGTCCTTAACTGGGAGTCCCTCGAACAGCGTCGAAAACACAGCCGGTTGTCCATTATGTACAAGATCCGAAATAACCTTGTAGACATCAACGCAGACAGGTACCTCCAAAGTGGCGATGCGCGAACCAGGGGCCAACACCGGCTATTCCGGGAGCGAATAACAGACCAGGTATTGGCAAACTCCTTCTTCCCACGGACAGTGCGTGAATGGAACCTCTTACCTGCTAGCACAGTATCTACGCCCACCATGGATGCATTCAGGTTGCTCTTAGCGGAGTAACCTGACACTTCTTCACCAGACATGACAGCAGACACTGTATATAGTTTTAAAAAAATTAACATTTGAGACACTCTGTGCCACCACCACGCCTAGTCTCGTTGAGCTACTTACGCTCTTTGATGAGCCCAGCTCAGTATATGGAAGAAGAAGAATAATTATTTCAAATAAATTGCGTACAATTATTTTTCAAACTGTACTGTATGCTGTAATTGCACATTTGTTTAAATATTTTTAATAGGATCATATGCCTTAGTGTGTGAAATTAGAGACACACTTTAATATTACCATTTACCTGAAATGCGACATGAAATGGTGTGTTTTTTCATATCTCTAGACTTATAATAATAATAATAATAATAATAATAATAATAATAATATAATAATAATAATAATAATAATAATAATAATAATAATAATTGTTATTAGGTGAGACATCGAAAGTTAAAATATAAATATAAGTCTTAGTCAATATAACCTTTTTTTTCAATTCAAAATGGGTGAAATTTACCATTTGTATATTCAAAATGAATTAAGAATATTTTAAGCAAATTAAAAATAGCATTAAGATTGTCAAGCGAAAAATGTTTCAACAGAAAAAAATATTATTTTATAAGTATAAAAAATATCTGCGAAAGAAAAAAAATGCATTTTTGCTTTGTACTACAATGTATCATTGTCCGGTAAGCGCTATGGTTATAGCGCGTGATCGATTCACACAAGGCGTTCCGGATTCTATTCCCGGCCTTAGTGCATGTTAGTTTGGTTCGTGGTTTCTAGAAACATAGGTTCAAAAACGAAAAAAGCTTTAACACGTCTGGCCTCCGGGTAGGCGTATTTATATTGCGATGAAAGTGACATACACTTACTAACTATGTCAAAATATACTCCGAAAACACCAAAATACTTTAACATACCTCCATTTTGTTCCACATCTAACATGTCCCTCACTTATGATTCCGCAAAAATATTTTACGTTGGCCCTCTTGATATTGCTGTATTGGATCATATTCATAAGATTGAATGGTAACACAAGAATATTCCGTTGGTACTCAATAAGGAAATTCTAAATACAATGTTTGTATAAAAACAATCTATGATGTCAGTAACCAATCCTTTATATGCGATGACAATTTTATATGTAACAGTGTTGTAACATAAATGCACATTTATGTTTCAAACACATGCTGTACGATTTATGGCTTAATTAATTTATTATTATGATCTTTATTTCTGTTCAGGTCCGGTATTGTATAGTGTTTGTACGAATGGCCGCTTTTTTAACTCTATGCAGCGCTTTTTTCCTATACTGTGTAATAATATTGGTCAAAGTCTCTGACATCTGGTTCAAGTGTCAGGAGAGAACACCTGGTGTGAGATTGAACCGAATTTAAGTTTAAGAAACCGGTCGCCGGGTTTGGCCTTTTTCTACTCCCAAACTGATGACGTAATTCACACATCCGGTTTAGAAAAATAACCAAAAAGGTCAAAATATCAGATGAAAACTTAAAATATGCATTGTTTTAGTTTAGAACCGGGTTGAAAAATGAATATGTGTTATTCATAATGCCATAAGCGCATTATACTTGCCACACTCAGGATAAATTTATAAGTTAAATGAAATGTCATGAACAATACGAGAAAATCTAGTCGGACGATTCCGAGTGTCAAAAGACAAAAAATGGAAGATGTCAACACAGATGAAGGTAAATAAACTGCACATGTTAAGCATGAACATTGTTTGATACCTGTGTGCATTTTTTTTGTTTCATTGGTTATCATAGCTTTCTGTTTCCTTGGTTGTCATGGTATACTAAGATGGCTGGATGCACAAACAACAGAAATTTCACAAATGACAAATGTGGGGTCGCATAATGTGTGGAATGTCAGGTGTCATATCAAATGTGTCTGTCTGTGAAATTTATTTGGATGGTAAATATTGATTATTATTTGGAAAGAGGCTAATATATCTTCAAATAAACTGAGTAAAACTCAATATTTACAGTACACTCAATGAACAAGACCAACTTTGCGTTTCCCTCAGCGGATTTTCGCTATCACTGCCAACAGCCCAACACAATGAATTTTTTAGTCTGTCCACGTTCCAAATATTTTGTATGTTAGACCCTTGGAGGGTGATCAGGCTACTGAGGAATTACAAACTCGGCTTTCCTCTGATGGGTTTATGCCGCTGACATCTGATAACGCTACCAGACAAATCGGCCCCTTACCAAATCGGCCCCTAGCTCAAACGGTTACCTTTTCGACCCCTTACCAAATCGTCCCCATCCCGTAGATGTTTCGGCCCCTGATTACCGAGACGTTTCGGCCCTTATTTATATTTTATTTTTTTATTTCTAAATATAAGTAAAAAACATGTAATTTCATTTTTTTTATTTTAATAGACAAAGCTATATACATACATACAAAGGTATAGATAATAATAGATTTAAAGAAAATATCTGTACACTTGAAAACATGTAAAGATTTATTCACGAGGTATTTTTATAAAACGAAATAGAGTTGAAGAAAAAAAAATTAAACTTCATTTTTTTTTAAATAATCTTTAAATATAAATAACTATGTTGCTAATATTATGTATAATGACATGTCCATTGTCTAACATCAGTCTTGACCAAACACCTATCGCCCGCCGTAGATGGCACCAACATTTTTCAGGAACTCTTCGCAGGTGACATCATGCGAATCGTATGAGTCCCACTCATCCATGATCCTGGCGTCTAGAACGGATACTTCATTTAAAGTTTCATCAAGGAACGATCCCGCAGTGGCGAACTGCGAAACATCTGAATTGATGGATAATGATTTATGAAAAGAAGAAAACATATTTTTTATAAGAACTAATATACAGTACATCTTCTTATTAACTACAATTTAATAATAAATAAACAAACACATGGTAAGACATAAGTCATACATTTTATGAATTTATATTTTAAATCAGGTAAGGATGAAAAAAAAAACTATTATTAATCTTATATTGAATACGTATGCAAAACCATACTGGCTTAAAAGGTGTTTTTAGACAGACGGTCTTATGGCGAATTGTCACATTCCACAGGGGTATCAGGCGTTGGAATTATGACACTTTGTGTTTACAAGCTTATAAATACGTGTACAAGGTTTGTTCCGACTTTCCCAACCGCTAATTCTCACACTTACAGAATAATACCAATTATCTCTTCGCACCTCAAACAGAATATTATTATTTTATTACGGATATATTGTTTTACTCTTTTTAAAATGCATATTTGTTGTAGAATATCCGTAGAACTATCAAGTTGTCACTTGTTTGCAAGTCATATCTATAAAACAAACATTATTTCCTAATTATGCATAGATAAGCCACTAATTGTCAAAAATAATAATTTATAATTATTCTGGAGCAATAGTATACCACATACATAACAAATTAATGGTTGAAACGTAAAGGCATTTTTAAAAACCTTGCTTAATAACATAAGTTCTATTCTATCATAAGTTTGATAAAAAATATTGTGAGAATGTTATCGATATTAAGGTATAATATGAAAAGGTAATGATTTCGGTGTTATACATACCGCAAGGTACATACAACACAAAAGAAACAAGAATATGTACATCGCGTATGTCCTAAGGATCTACAGAATTATGTTTAAACACTACCATTTTTGATACAATAAACATAACAAAGAAACAAAGCAAAGAATTTATACTAGGGAATCACAAGTCAGACACGCGTGTAATCAGGAATGATTGCAAAATAAAAACCACGAAAGCCAGTCCAGTGTCAATGACAACAGCTTTGATATACCTTTGGCGGTACGTGCATTTTAATCTAAATTACATAAGTTATGGAAGTACTTAGCGGTAAACATAGCCATACCTGGATACTGTTATACATTTATATACATACGTTTTTTTGTGTCTATAAAACATATTACTTGCACCTACCTGTATCGCAGACTCGATGCTGCCAACGGTCTCACAACCTTATCATACTCAATACAAAAATCCGAATCAGACATTACAATTTTTAACAAAATTCCATTACACAATAAAATAAAAGTAGAACAACAACGCGTTAATAATGTCCAATACATGAAAATTTAACAGTAGCACAGCAACACGTTTAAAACAAATGGTACCCACTTTTAGAAACAATTTGATATATGTACTTACGGTGATTATATTACTCAAATCTTCTTTAATCAACTGTAAATAACATTAAAAAATTAAAGACAATTATTCATTCACACTTCTTTGAATGTCTTTTTCACACCCACAACACTTACCGTTTGCCTTGTAAAGAACGCATGGTTCAAAGACACATTTTCTTTAAAGTCTTTAATGATCAATTAATAATTAACAGTTATAACAAATAAACTTTCTTAGATTTTCTAACATTTTATATTAAAAATCAGGGTTAATAGTTATTTAGATTTTAATTATATTTTTTATATCAGTCATATCAATGTTTTTCATGCATATTTATCTATTTGTAAATTTAAAGATGTTATTTACAACTTATTTACAGATCTCATTTACATTTATAATACGACCTACAATGGGTTTTTTATACTCAAGATAAAAATAAAATAAAATTAAGGGGCCGAAATGTCTCTGTTGAAAATCACTAAGGGGCCGAAACGTCTCGAGTCATTTTAATTAAGGGGACGAAATGGCAGGGCCGAAACGTCTTAGGGGCCGATTTGGTAGTAGGCCGATTTGGTAAGGGGCCGATTTGTCTTGCTCCCTCTGATAATGATCTGTCCTAAACTTAATTTTGTTTGAATAATAATTTCTATTATTATAGCATCAATAAATCTACTTCCAAGAAAATATTTGAAAAAGTTTCAAATACAATGTTTAGCTTACCATAAGAAATTGTAGAACCATTCAGAACGTGACTTTTGCTCTTGTTGACAATTTTTTATTATACGTTGTACTTTTCTCCTGAAACATGTTATTATTTAAATTTTGAAAATCAATATTGAAAGAGACTGTGATCACACATGCGTTCAATGTTCACAGCCCTGGTTAAAGGCCTTTTTGCCTCTTTTCGCAAAACATCACTTACCATTGTTTACACTTTGTAAAAAATGTCAAATAATTATACGCTACATTGTATTGCTCATGAGCATGACATCAGAGGTCATGGTTTAAAACCTTGTAAAATTGTCAGCTGTTTTATAATGAAATACAAACAAAGGCAATATATCAATGATTCAATGTTTATTATAAAAAGGTCAAGAGTCAATAGAGCATCATGCTAATGTTCAGGTATTCCTGGGTTTGACCTGGCAAGTGGCACACTTTACTCCTGAGTTATCAAAGTGGTTTCCAATGGTTGGCCCTTGTCAAAAAAGCATATCCTAGTACATTTTTAAATGGTTATCAGATCAATTTTGAAGACAGCTGATATGAATCATTTTTTAGTCCATTTCTGAAATTTTCATAGAAACCAATACTGTGTCCTTGTTGAGATGCCTGGTGATAGTTACTCTGGTGGGGATTGAACCCCCATCCTCTTAGGTGATAGGCGGACACCTATTCCACTAGGCCACTTTCACCCTGATGGGGATTGAACCCCACTCCTCTTGGGTGAGAGGCAGACCTATGCCACTAGGCCACTCTCACCCTGGTGGGGATTGAACCCCCATCCTCTTGGGTGATAGGCGGACACCTATACCACTAGGCCACTCTCACCCTGGTGGGTATTGAACCCCCATCCTCTTGAGTGATAGGCAGACCTTTACCACTAGGCCACTCTCACCCTGGTTGGGATTGAACCCCCATCCTCTTGGGTTATAGGCGGACACCTATACCACTAGACCACTCTCACCCTGGTGGGTATTGAACCCCCACCTTCTTGGGTGATAGGCGGACACCTATACCACTAGGCCACTCTCACCCTGGTGGGTATTGAACCCCCATCCTCTTGGGTGATAGGCGGACACCTATACAACTAGGCCACTCTCACCCTGGTGGGTATTGAACCCCACTCCTCTTGGGTGAGAGGCAGACCTATGCCACTAGGCCACTCTCACCCTGGTTGGGATTGAACCCCCATCCTCTTGGGTTATAGGCGGGTACCTATACCACTAGGCCACTCTCACCCTGGTGGGTATTGAACCCCCATCTTCTTGGGTGATAGGCGGACACCTATACCACTAGGCCACTCTCACCCTGGTTGGGATTGAACCCCCATCCTCTTGGGTGATAGGCGGACACCTATACCACTAGGCCACTCTCACCCTGGTGGGGATTGAACCCCACTCCTCTTGGGTGAGAGGCAGACCTATGTCACTAGGTCACTCTCACCCTGGTGGGGATTGAACCCCACTCCTCTTGGGTGAGAGGCAGACCTATACCACTAGGCCACTCTCACCCTGGTGGGGATTGAACCCCCATCCTCTTGGGTGATAGGCGGACACCTATACCACTAGGCCACTCTCACTCTGGTGGGTATTGAACCCCCATCCTCTTGGGTGATAGGCAGACCTTTACCACTAGGCCACTCTCACCCTGGTTGGGATTGAACCCCCATCCGCTTGGGTTATAGGCGGACACCTGTACCACTTGGCCACTCTCACCCTGGTGGGTATTGAACCCTCATCCTCTTGGGTGATAGGCGGACACCTATACCACTAGGCCACTCTCACTCTGGTGGGTATTGAACCCCCATCCTCTTGGGTGATAGGCAGACCTTTACCACTAGGCCACTCTCACCCTGGTTGGGATTGAACCCCCATCCGCTTGGGTTATAGGCGGACACCTATACCACTTGGCCACTCTCACCCTGGTGGGTATTGAACCCCCATCCTCTTGGGTGATAGGCGGACACCTATACCATTAGGCCACTCTCAACCTGGTGGGGCTTGCAACCATAACCTCTTGGGTGAGAGGCACACACCTATATCACTAGACCACTCTCTCTCTCTCTAAAATGTTTTTGTTACTCATATTAGATATAAAAATAGTTGTCTCATATTTGATCTTGAATCTATTTTCTTGACTTTTAAAATTAATTTTTTGCCTTCAAAGCGAGAGGTCATTGGTCGATTGCAACTTGAAGCACTTATAAACATGTACCAATCTGTGCATATCGTTATGTTCCTATGCTATTCTTCTTGTTACAGAAACTGGTATGACCATCACTTCCTTATCAGCCGAAGGGAATTCAGAACTATCGGATGGATTTGTGGCAAGCATAGCTGGTCATTCTAGCTTATGTAATAGGGAAAAACAATATGTAGATGTTGCTTCATCCAGAGAAAATTGTTATATTCTTAAAGATGATAATGCAATTCAAAGGCCTGATAATTTGGATATTGTTGGAGTTACTGGAGATATGAATGATGTAAACAATGATGAAGAACATGATAGTAAAGGGAATGAAAAAAGGGGTAGTGGACAGATCGAGGTATCGAAGGAAATGAATGATATTTACAATGTTAACATACTTGATAATGGAGAAAATGAAAAAAGAACTGAAGAATTGAATGATTTTAATACATTGAATGTTAACTTACATGATTGTAAAGAAAATGAAAGAAGAACTGAAGAAATGCATGATAACAATGTTAACATACATTATAGTGGAGAAGATGAAACTGAAAGTGGTGGAAATGTTAAAGTGAATAAAGAATTAAGAGACTCAGAGAAAGCCATTAAAGGAATGCAAAGTAGCAGTGTGAATGAAATCACATGCTTCAAACCACAGTTGGCTCCGGACTGGAGCCCAGTTTCTTCTAATTCTGTTGAAAATATTCAAGCTATGGCAGAGACTAATTATCAAAGAAAGAAACTTGCTATTGGCGCCTTTGGTACAAGATTGGAGCAGTCTTTAGGTGCTAGAGGAGGTGAACAACTCGAGAAAAATGAAGCTGTTATTGATGCTAGTGATGATTTGTATGGTGTTGTTGAAGATACATTTGAGAGCAATCAAATTCTGAAAAGTGCTAAGGAAATAGGCAAGAGTGGTGTTCAGAAATCTTTGTTTAAGCTTGAAAGTGATGACAAAGAACATACCATACATGATAGAACTTTAGAAAGTTTTGATGGAAAATTAGGGTCATCTAATGTGAATGAAAACAGTTCAAGGACAAGGACATTAGGTACTTATAGTGCAGAAGGTTTTAAGACAAGTGCAGGAGAAGAATTGTATGTAAATTTAGAATTATTTCATCAAGATGATGATGAACAACAAGTTGAAAGTTTTGAGAATCAGTTAAAAGATGATGATGAAATAGAGAGAAACAGGAACAATTGTAATAATGTTAGATTAGAAAAACCTAAATTTAGTATTCATCCATCTGCTTCAAGCAGACAGACCAATAGGTTGCCTGAATTCGTTAATGCAAAGCCTGACAGTGATCAGCATGACAATTTAAATGAGGTTAAAGGGAATGAAACTGTTAGACCTATTCAGAAAAGACCTGTGGTGCTTGAAGCTAACACTAGCGGTGTTGCTGAGATCCTTTCTGACTCAGGTTTCATTGAAATGTTTTCTAACAGTGTAATGGCAAATGCAATAAATAGGCATGACAACACGAGGAGAAATTATCCAAGTTTTGAAAGGAGTGGAGTGACTGAAACATTTATTTCTCAAAATCCTAGTAGTAGCAGATCATATTCCGATTTTAATTTTCCAAGGCCAAAAACCTCCAAGGAGGTGTTGCAGTCAATAGGAAAGAGCAAGACTGCATCATCCTACTCTAGTCAAACTGCAGAATATTCAGAAGTTGCAATAGACTCAAGTCTGAATGTTGAATTGTTAGGCACAAAAGAAAATGATGCAAGTGCTAATAAACTTAACATAAATGATCTACATTACCCTCTATTAGTGCAAATTTTTCAGAACTTCAATGTGTATGAATTGTTAAGGGTTGTTTGTCGTGTCTGCACAACTTGGTATAATGTAACCCGTGATGCTGATCTCTGGTTGGCAGTCAACCTGACCAATCAACATCGAGTTACAGATGAAAATTTCCTAAAGGTGAGGTAACATCTTATTGTAATTTAAATTTTGATTAATTAAACTCCACAAGACATATTTACAGATGAAGTAGGCTTTAAAGGCACACAATATAGCCTCATCACTAGCGGATTTAGAGGGGGGCGCATCCGGCGCGCGCCCCCTCTAAAATCGTCAAAGTTTACTTTTTATGTCAATTTAGGAGATAAAAAATAATAAAATACGCCCATAATGCATCATTTCCAACTACAAATTGTTATTTTTTCTTGATTGCTTAACCCCCAATCCATATGCAAACAGTTTATGCCATACACTTTCGGTTCAGATGGAGGGGTGCATGTCAAAAGGTTGCGCCCCTAACCTACGCCCCCTCTAACGTTGATTCCTGGATCCGCCCCTGCTCATTATAGGTTTTTTTTTTTTAATTTTAATGCATTATCATGTTTAACTCATTTACTTTTAATGATGATTACAAAAAATATATAATTTGACTGCAGATAAAAAATGTTAGGCCAGATAAAAAAAAAACTATTAACAAAAAATAATTAAAATAATAAAATGACATTTCAATAAATTTCTAAGAGTATAACTTAAAAAAATGTCAATATATACAAGTATATATATATATAATAAACTTATTGAAATGTCATTTTATCAATTTTTGTTTTATCAAAGAACTGAAGGGCCATGTATTTTAGTGATCAAGCTACGTGACGGACACCTGTGACCTATAGATATTGTGCGCATTTAAAGACAACAGATATATACATGTTTGAGTAACTTTAACTTAGGTCTAAAAAAACATTTGGTTCGGGTTACCCGACCCTACCTTCAAAATAGGCACCGACCCTACCGATTTTATAAGAAAAGAAAATATTACAAAAAATTGTTTTGATATGTAGTTAAAAACCTTTAAAGCTTTACACTGAAGATTACTTTAACACCATTCTCCATTTATGACAATTACGTTCTAATATAAAGGCTAATTTAAAAAAAAGCCTACCTGTTTTTGAAAAGAATGTTAACCTAACCAAACCATTTTTTTTGCTGAAGTATAATATCGTGATTCATGCACATGTTAATAAAATTGTTATTTACAGCTAACCATTCCTGTGTGGTAATGAAAGTCAGCAATACTCATTGACAAAACTTTCTAGTGGCGAATCTAATCCGCCGAGATTTATATAGTTTTCAACATTTCTTATAATCTTTAGCACATCTATTTTTTTTTTTAAATTGAGGTATTGTCCTATAGCCTTCATTGTCGGCGTTGTTGTACAAGAGCTTGGCTATACATGTAGCTATGGAACTCTCAAGATATTCAAATGGATATTGACCTGGAACACATGTTGCTAGACACACTTTGTATATAATATACATATAATGTGTCTTGCAACATGTGTACCAAAATCCGTTTGAATATCTCTATATATATAAGCATACACACATACATGTATGTTCATCAAGGGCCATTACTCTGGCATGAATAATTGTTAAGTTATGCCCCTTGATCAAATGAAACAACAGACGAGCATTGATGTTCACTCTGCAGCTCTCTTATAGTTCATACATGGTCGTTACAGTAAAATATAATTTGGGCTATTTCAAAAAAATGGCTAGTTTGAGTATTTTCTAAATAAAATGAATAATATACAAATTATCATAATTTCTTCTTTCCCATATCTTGTATTTCTGTGTCATCAAAAAATCCGGGAAGTTTGACTAAATTAGCTTCAGCGGAAAAAAAGTTATGCACAAAAAACAGGCCAAAATTGTCAGGAGTGTAACAAAAAAACGTGACACTTTACAAAAAGCTCTCAATTCAAAGCGTTACTGTAAACAACATTGGCGAATGACAATGTAATAACTTTATTAACCAGAAAAACACAAATGTTGACTTCAAGGTAATATAAAAATTTAAGCGATATTTCATTATTTATGCATGAAATATTACTGATACTGATAATGTGTGTTAGGAATTTTTCCACATTTTTTTTCTTTAAAAAACTCTTTTTGAAGTATAGCTCGGATGAATTATCATATAACTTACAATTTATTGATTTAAAGTTTCGGATAATATATCATTATTACATGTGTACAATATTGTTTGTGTGTTATTACTCTTTTTGATGCTTAGCTTTCTAGAAAGAAGCTGGCCTAAAAATGTCAGGAGTGTAACATTTGGTATAAAATGAAACACAGTGTTGGCAAACAGTTAACAAATGTACTAATTAGGGTGTTTCCTGGAAGTCTATGTCATTGAGTGATCATAAGAAATTATCATTAGTGAAAATAGTGGTTGGTTACTGAGCATTTAGATGATATGTGCCCGTCAGGAGTGTAACATTTTTTCGCAAATTTTTGGCGTATTATTGTATCATCATTTTCAGAAGTATAACAGTATATTTGTACAAATGTTAAGATTTCAAATGAGAAGTGAAGGATACATTTTCAATCTGATGTAAATAAGGTAAGTTTTAACCAATTTTATGCCTATAAATGTTATCAAAAATGTTTGAATTTAAAACAACTTAATTCCTATGCAACTAATAGAAAAATCATGCAGTGACAGACAATCAACAAATGGTATTTTTTGGCTACAATGAGGCAAACTGATGACCCTGTTCTATAATTTAATTCATTTAAAACTATGTGACTTTAATTTCCAGCATGACTTTTGACATGTCCTTCAATGTTACACTCCTGACCAAATATAGGTTTTGAGTGTGAATACTATTTTTTTACAGAAGAAATATCAAAGGAAATAGGGACAAATTAATTGTAAGCCTTCCAGGTTTCAAAGGGGCACTAAGAAACAAGAAAAGTTAAAATACAAGAAAGAAAGTCATTAAAAGTACAACAGAGGAAAGAATTAGGAAACACCGAGAAAAAATTAATAATGACAATGTGAAATTTTCAAAAAATGAAAAAGAAATAAGGAAACACAAGAAGCAAGCAAAAATCAGAAAATTGCCGAGTTATGAAGAATCTTTTAGAAAACACCAGAGCTTGTGCCAAGACAATAAAGCTTTTATTGAAAACGCAGCTTCTAACAGACGATCAAAGTTGGTTGACAAAGATGAAGTTGTGGAGGAAACACTTGAAGTAAGCAAAGTTGGCCGTCCAAAAGTATGAGAACAAAAATGTCAAAAGTAAGTGGGCATCTGCAAACAAGAAAAATAGTCAGGCCAAAGAATGTCATGTCTAAATAGATACAAGAAGAGGAAAGATACTCAACTGAAAAGTACACTGTTAAAACCAGCAGCTTGGGAAGATAAGCTGTATACCTTGAAAGCTGCATTTAAGAATCATGCCCCCCAAAAAACCACCATGCATGTAAATGGAAGTCATGTACCAGTACCTAAACGCCATTTGCTAAGTTCAAAATTGAAGTCTAGAACAGCAGATAAATGTGTCGAAAAAGGCAGCCCAGGCAAATTTACAAACCATAGAGAGCTGTCTGACATATCAGTATGATAATGTCTTTTTGACACTATACCTGGGACTGTGAGAATTGGGGTGTGGACTATATTCATAATCTGTATGAGCCATTACTTTCAATTTGTACCAGATCATTTTGTGGCTGGTAATTCAACAGTATGCAGAAAGAAGAAGTCTCTACAGTGACACAGAGGTGACATCACTTTATTTATATTTTGGCCACAACTTAGTAACTTGAGGTCATGACTTATTAAATCATGGCCACAACATAGTAATAAATAGTAGTTACTTAATTGTGGTCACAATTAACTAAATTGTTGCCACATTTTAATAAGCTGCGGCCTCAATTAAGTTGTGGCCTCAAGTTACAAAGTTGTTGACTCAATTTACTAAGTTGTGGCCACAATATATATAAAGTGTTGCGAATGTCACGTCAGTGCCACTGTATTAGTGTAATTCTGACTTAAAGTAGCAAAGGTAATATAAATATTCAATAGTAGATGTGCAATAAATTTATATCATTACCGGGTAAATTAATCATCATATATGATAGAAGGACAGATATTTTATGAACATGACTTGCTAATGAACATGTCTTAAAAGTGGATGGCTCAGATATTTAGATTAGATTAATGCTGTGAGCTACCTTAAATGGGATGTACACCTGATCAAATACAAATGATATATCATGGCCATCCCAAGCATGATATACTAAGAAAACTATCACTGCCAACACTTATGTCTCAGTTTTGGGTTAAAATTGAAATTTGATACATAGTAACTTGGAACTTGAAATATTTCGTCAGGAGTGTAACAATTCGGAACAGTTGTATCTAGTTACTTACACTGAATACCATAAGTTAAATGAAATAAAAGTGTTACTGTTGTAGTGCTTTACTGTTATTTCAATTGAGTTTTGCAAATTTTTACAAGTTGAGCAAGAATTAAGTAACAGTAACACTTTTTTATGGTTTTGAAAAAACTTTCTCAGATTATGTAAAATCGCAATGTGTTAATGCTAAATTTGTTTAATAATGTTTCATTGGCTATCAATTACTTTGTTATTGCATGTCTTTTAATTTATACTGAGAAATTTTAAGTGAAATCTATTTAATGGTTTTAATCTACATATGTCAGGAGTGTAACAATTTCTTAAAATATTGTTCCTGTTTTTATTTTTGCTGCATGAAGTGAAATCATAATGCCTCTTATGATTTCTTTGTAAATGTTACTTGTTATTGTTTGAATTCTACAAAAATGTATTTTTTTTAAAATTTAATTGCACAATTTAAATAGAAAATAAAAAAATACCTTTGAATATTACATTTCATCAGTAAAAAAAGTACAAAAAATCAAATTCTTCAGAAATTTTGAGCGACTGAGTAATTCAACATTCTATTAATGTATGCTGACATAAGAGCTACTAAAATAATAATTGGGAGACATGTTAACTTAGGTTATTTCAAGAAAAAATGACATTAAAAGTGTTCATGTATTGTGTGTTTTTATTCCATGTTTAGTTTAATAAAAGTTGGATAAAAATGTTAATATGAGTTGTTTTCTCTATACAAAACCAATTTTGTATACTACAAAGATTGTTCATCAAAACTAGGCATACAGCCTTGTATTAAATGATGATTTAAATTTAGACCATTTTTCAACTTTTCTAACCATTTTTTTTGAAATAGCCCATTTGTATGTGATCATTGCTGGAAGTTTTTGTACTCAATACTTGCATAATTGCATAAAACATACTTACTACATGCATGTTAATGTGGCCCGCCCAGTTGAGTGTAAACGTTATTATGTTCCAACTTTGTACATTGCAGCTGGTTAGGCAAAGCAACGACAGGATTCAAACCATCAACCTGACCGACTGTCGACTGATCTCATCTTATGGGGTACTTCACCTGTTGAACTTTGCCACTCGATTGACTACATTAAAACTTATCAGGTGAGTGATTTTTAGTTTGTGCAAAGAGGAATGAAGACTTGTAGTTGTAGCGAAAGTTTCTTTTGAAGAGGAAATATCAATTTTCCAATTTTATTTTATTCCACAAAAGTTATTTCATACCGTAAATGTCCTATTAGGCGCGCATGTCCTATTAAAGGCCCAGGATATTTTTTGTGCTTACCATAACTCTAAACTTAAATAAAATAAAATTTGTTTCTTGGCCAATAAGCCAATAATGTCAGCGCCTTTTTTACAGCACGCATGCTCAGGCTGCTATACTCCAAATAAGTGTGTTTGTTTGCAATATAGGGAGTTGCAGTTGCAAGCTGGGTCTGTCTTTCATGTGTTTTGACCATACACAGCTATGGAAGAAGTGAATAGGTTTTGTGATACTTGTTTTGTGCATAGGAATAAGGACATTTTCTTTTGGATTTTCAAATTACAATTTTGTATTTTAAGGTGTTTTGACATAATGGACTCAGCATTTGAGAGTGCCGAAAGGCAGAGCCTGGCTTTACGACATGTGTATTTGGATGGCTGCTGTAAAGTGACAGATGATGCACTCACTATGGTAAGAGATACATTCAAATGATTGGCAGGTCTTGGGTCATATTCATAAGGGAAATATTTCAACTTTGTGAAATTGATTTTTTTTTACAAAAATCTCATACATTTTATCAAATTTATGTCTATTAATATATATTTTTTACATATATGTTTTTACTTCTGTTGTCCAGATTATCATAGAATTGTAGAATTAAATGCTTAAGAAAATCAAAGAAATCTTTTGTTTTGATTAAAGCTTAAAATATTATTATAAACTTATACACACTTAGTTTAAACTTATTATTACTTAAATAAAGCACACTTCCTTCTCTCTTTTTTGTGTTCATAGTTTTCGAAATCTGCAATGCCAGACACTATAATTATTATGTCCTTTTCTACCTTAGCACACTGTCCTTTTTCTATAGTACCCTGTTTTTTTGAAAACCTGGCTAAAACCCTATGATGTGATTTACCTTCATGGCATGAAGGTAAATCACATCATAGGGTTTTAGCCATGTTTTCATGAAGTTCATGCCCTTGTATATATATTAAAAAATACAAATACAAATGGCTAGGCTATTCATACAATAATTGGGTCCAACTTGGGGCCTTTGTCATGTTTCTGTGACATATCTCAATTAATCATAAGCCACGTTTATTTTACAGTTGCTTCCTTCATGTCCTGAACTGCGTACACTTCATTTGAACCAGTGCCCCAAAATCACGGACAGGACCATGTTGATCATTGCAAGGTATTGCCCCAAACTACAAGAGCTGCAACTTGATCACTGCAGTAGGGTATGTCTACTTGATTTGTGAATGGTTATGGATAAGACATTCCAATAATTACTTCTACAATGTTTTGCTCAAAATATAATTTTTTTTATCAAAAGTAGGTCACTGTAGGAGAGTTAATTTTTCTGATTCACTACATGCTAGGAATTGCAGTTATTACGTACTGTATATATGTTAACAAGTGTCCAATGGTTACGGATATGACAATTATTAATTCCACATTGTATTGCCCAAAATACTAAAAACTAAAGCTATCTAGTCACTGAAGCAGAGTAATTTTTCGTGATTTATAGATTTTCCCTATATGTTAGGATTTGCAGTTCTGACATATAATATATATCTTTAAAAATGTCCAATGGTTACGGATATGACAATAATAACATCTTCAATGTTTTGCTCAAAATAATAAAAACTAAAGCTAGATCAGAGTTGCAGGGTAAATTTTCCTGATTTATACCTTCATTGTTAAAATTGTGGTCACCGATAATCAACTGCATTCTCAGAGTTGATCATTTACGATTGAATTTGCCGTTAATTAATTGTATAACTTTGGAATCAATTGTTAAAGATTGAAGTCTCATATCCTCATTTGCATTACCTTGGAGGTGGTAGTTTACAAATGAGGTAGCAGATAATCAATTACATAACTAGAGTTGATTATTTACTATTAAGGTCACCTATAATCAATCGCATAACCACAGAGTCGATTGTTTATGATTGAGGTCACTGATCACCAATTGCATTATCTCAGAGGTGATCGTTTATGAATGAAATTGCTGTTAATCATTGCATAACCTAGGAATTTATAGTTTACAATTGAGGTGGCTGATAATTAATTGTTAACTCGGAATTGATGGTCTACGATTGAGGTCCCTGATAATCAGTTGCATCACCTCAGAATTGATGGTCTACGATTGATGTTGCCAATTATCAATTGCATAACCTGGGAATTGATAGTTTACAATTGAGGTCTCTGATAATCAATTACATAAATTATATAAATCTTGAGAGTAAATCGTTAAAGATTAAATTTGCTGTTAATTAATTGCTTAAGCTCTCATGAGTGAGTGAGTCGATGGCCTAAGATTGAGGTTGCCAATAATCAATTGCATAAACTTGGAATGAATTATGGCCGTGTGGCATTTTTATGTATAAAAAAATGTAGGCCAACCCTGTGTACAGTTATATACTGTATGCATAATTTTGTTATCATGGACAATTGTGTGAAACCGGTTACTTTTTGGTTTGGACAATGTTGTCCAAAATGTATATTGATTAGTCAATATATATCCAATAATAAATACTAAACAATCAAATCGTTACCTAGCCAAAAGATAACCTGTGGACAACTTGTCAAGGATATATATTGGCAGCTGATGAATAATTATAATATATTATATATTATATTTTATTGCTGAAAAAAATATTCAATTTAAAGATAACAAAACTACAACGTAGGAATTTGCATTCATGTTCATTTATTATTTAAATGTATCTTCTTTTTAACATCTTAAGAAAATTTTGCTTTCAATTATTTAAAACAAAAATTGGTTTTTGTTGACCAATAATTTCAAATGATTGATTATGATTTTAGACCACTTTTCAATCCCTTATTTACATGCACAGGTAACAGATGCTGGCCTTTCATCCATAACCAAAAGCTGTACAGACATGCGTAACCTTAACCTGATGTCATGCGGCATCTCCGACGATTGCGGAATATACCTGGCCAAGGTAAAAACTGAGATTATTTGTTTATTCCTGGAAAGGTGAGAACCAAGGTTGGTTTATTATATCTGGCAAAGGCAAGAACTTAGATTGTTAGTTTATTCCTGGAAAGGTGAGAACCAAGGTTGGTTTATTATATCTGGCAAAGGCAAGAACTTAGATTGTTAGTTTATTCCTGGAAAGGTGAGAACCAAGGTTGGTTTATTATATCTGGCAAAGGCAAGACCTGAGATTGTTTGTTTATTCCTGGAAAGGTGAGAACCAAGGTTGGTTTATTATATCTGGCAAAGGCAAGAACTTAGATTGTTTGTTTATTCCTGGAAAGGTGAGAACCAAGGTTGGTTTATTATATCTGGCAAAGGCAAGACCTGAGATTGTTTGTTTATTCCTGGAAAGGTGAGAACCAAGGTTGGTTGATTATATCTGGCAAAGACAACCCCTGAGATTGTTTGTGTATTCCTGGAAAGGTGAGAACCAAGGTTGGTTGATTATATCAGGCGAAAGGCAAGAACCAAGATTATTTGTTTATTTCTGCCAAGGTGAGAACCAAGGTTGGTTGATTATATCTGGCAAAGGCAAGAACTGAGATTGTTTGTTTATTCCTGGCAAGGTGAGAACCAAGGTTGGTTGATTATATCTGGCAAAGGCAAGAACTGAGATTGTTTGTTTATTCCTGGCAAGGTAAGAACCAAGATTAGTTAGATATTACATGGCTAAGTTAAGTTTACTGCCTTTTATGAATTTAATTTTCAAGTCTGTAAAGTTTGTCTTTTGCTTTGGTTCAAACTTATAATTTGGTTATGAATACATACAAACTTTAAACATTTGGAAGTTGAAACTTATTACTTATATTAAACATAATCCCTAGTATTTTCTGTCAAATTCACAATCCTCAAGTTTCTTTACAGTCCAGTAAAAAACTCCCCTTTCACCCTGAACACAATCATCAATGTTGACTGTTTGTGGATATTAATATACATACTTGTATTGAACGCAAGCATCAATTTTGACTGTTTGTGGATATTAAGATAAATTTAATATTCATATTAATAACTTTGTTCTCTTTTTGCAGCTGCCCAATTTAACCAACCTATTATCAAATCTGCAAAGACTGACGCCAGACACTGTGGCCTTTATCTCAGCACATTGCAAGAATATCAAATCTCTGGACTTCTCCCTGAACACAATTATTAATGCTGACTGCTTGTGTATAGTTATATAAACATAATGTTTCATGTAACGTTCTATTTTTTTTTCAACTGCCCAAATTCGCTAACCCTTTTATCCTATCTGCCTAGACTGACACTATAGACATTGGCCCATTGCAAAGATATCAGTATAATTACAAGTCTGAATCTCTCCCAAAACACTATCACCAATGTTGACTGCTTGTGGATAGTTGGATAAACTCAATTTACATTGAATTTTCTTCTGTTTTAGCTGCCAAAATTGACTAACCTTTCCAATCTGCCAAGACTGACGCCAGACATTGTGACCTACATTATATCTCAGCCCATTTCAAGCATATCACATGTCTGAACCTCTCCCTCAATGCAATTGCCAATGTTGACTGCTTGTGGATAGTTCGATAAACTCTATTTACATTCAATGTTATTTTATTTCAGCTGCCAAATTTGACTAACCTTGACCTTTCCAATCTGCCAAGACTGACGCCAGACACTGTGACCTATGTCTAGGCCCATTGCAAGAATTTAACATGTCTGAACTTCTCCCTGAAATCAATCATCAATGCTGACTGTCTGTGGATAGTAAGATAAACTCAATTTACATTCAATGTTCTTTTGTTTCAGCTGCCAAAATTGACAAACCTTGACCTTTCCAATCTGCCAAGACTGACGCCAGACACTGTGACCTATATCTCGTCCCATTGCAAGAATATCAGATGTCTGAACCTCTCTCTCAATGCAATCATTAATGATGACTGCTTGGAGGCTCTCAGTAAGAATCTGCCGGGATTATGGAGGCTGTACTGTGTTTCCTGTTGTATAAGTGATAGAGGTTTGTTGCTTTTATGGTTTTACTTAATTTTATAATAAAATGATAACGATGTACATGCTATGTGTATATAGTAGCTTCGCTTTTAAGGTTGCTTGATATGTGTATATACATGTTTGCAAATACATTGTAAGACATTTTATAAAAGACTTAAATGGGTCGTTCGAAACATCAGATCACTCCAGTTCTAGCTCGGCTCCCGGCGTCCTTGTGTTATCAAAGTTGACTATAGTAGCTTTGCCACTGCCACTACCACTACAACTAGTACTGCTACTACTACAATGTACTACTACTACTAATAATATTACATTGCAGGCATAGCAGCAGTAGCCACAAACTGCCCGTTCCTGAAGTGTCTTGACATAGGCTGGTGTCAGGATATTACTGACATTGGTGTTAAAAGTGTAACCAGTCAGTGTGCGTATTTGGAATACCTCGGACTTATTCGTTGTGACAAGGTTACCTTGGCAACTATGGAACAATTGGTGTTGAAATATCCAAGAGTTAACTTTTCTACTTTCATTTTGGAGTCGAGGAGATTGCTAGAGCGGGCAAGAAGGGAGGGATACGTTTTTGATGTTGAAATTTCAAAATGAACATATGGGGAACAAATTTATTTATTGTTATTAAATGAGATTTACTTTATTGATTGTTTGCTCTTCTTTCGTATGTCTTCCATAGAAAAACAGTCGGGAATGTACTTAGCCTTGCGTGGTATTTTTGTCTTTCTGTTACATAAATAGATAATAGCGACTTCAATATAATTGCAACTACACATATGCAATTACACTGTAATGTTATTCATCATGTAAAATTGTTCACCTGCAACTATTGCGGCATTTTACTTCGTACAGTTAAACACTGTTGGCTCGACATCGTTTGGATCGATTTCCTCGTTGGCTCGAATGGATGTACAGAACCAATTTCTTTATACTTTAAGTAAGCATTCCCACTTGGCTCGCATTCCCCTAGGCTCTATGTATTTTCACCGGTCCCAGAGGCTAAGGGGTTCGACTGTATATAACAAGAGTAGTGGCCCTTGACTTATTAAAAATATCTGAAAGTTTTATTATGGATTTAGCTCCAAATGTATTGCACCTTCACACCTGAAACAAGAGTTATGTCCCTGGACTTGTAAAAACCATGCCTGAAAAAGATGTCTAAAAGTCTTGCGATAAATATGGCTACACTAGTAGTAGACCTACACATATGAAACTTCGTAGGAATGTTGGTCAACAGTGAAAATGGTTCGACTCATAATATGATTAAGCATGTCGTTGGCCCGCACTGTGGATTTACGATTTTGTACACGGGCAGCGTTTGACATTTCGCTCAGATACCAACTCGTTCAAGAGAGTGGATAGTAATTCGTCACCATTGACTACATCTGGCATTTCTCGAGCCACGAAAAACATACCGACTTGTTTATCAGAGCATTTACCAGATGTTTGCATACACAGATTACATGGTTGGCTTCTCTCGAGCCACGAAAAACATACCGACTTGTTTATCAGAGCATTTACCAGATGTTTGAATACACTGACTACATGGTTGGCTTCTCTCGAGCTATGAAAAACATTACCAACGTGGAAATAAGTCTCGTACGACGATTAAATACACAAGATTTTATCAACATTATTAATGTTCGCGGGCTTAGTGTAAGACGATTGTAAGTCCATATATTGTTGTTGGATACTATACTATTCCATATTCAGCGGTCAGTTGTATACAACTAGTTAACTCTTCGGGTTGTTTAAATGTAACCGAAAATTTGAATGGTCAATATTTATTAGAAGATATTAATACTAACAATATCAACCAATCAAATCATTGATATGTGCAAACTAACCAAAAGATAACATGTGGACATGTTCACCAAGTTTCGTACCATTCGGAGCTCCTCAGCCATTTTATCGAAAACAACCTCGGATGTATTTGGACGGTTTACATACTCAAAAAGTGGTACGTTTAAGTCCGCTGCAAGTAGATCGCGTAGTAATTTTATTTAGCAGTTAAACTTTGTGACTTAAATCTTGGAATTCTTAATTATGTTTGCAATAATTCAATTCAATGGCAATCAACTTAAACTTAGATCAATAAATACAACTCTAAAACACTACTTTTAATTAATGATATAATTCAAAATTTTACGAACTACTTCAACTGATGTACCTGCATACATCCGAGGTTGTTTTTGAAAAAAATGGCCGAGGAGT
Source organism: Mya arenaria (assembly GCF_026914265.1). NCBI lineage: Eukaryota > Metazoa > Mollusca > Bivalvia > Myida > Myidae > Mya > Mya arenaria. The sequence continues at coordinate 37,466,938 of NC_069137.1, read as the reverse complement.
TCCGGATGGTTTCGTACAACCGACTCCTTGGTATCAGTCCTTCTATAAATGGTACTACGGATTCCATGGACCGGGGGTTGACATCCTCACTTTAAATAGAAATCAGTGAGTAGGTCACATGAATGTAAACTTCTTAAACTTTTGTGTTTAAGTTATAAAAATGCTTCAAAACTTTTAAGTCCTACAACGAGAAAATTAAAATACATCGTTCGAATTGTTCGTAAGATTCTGAACATCATAATTTGGAACAGGGTTTAGCCCTTTCAGCATCATTACAAGAAATCTTGAATGTAACACACTTTACATGTTTGTGTTTTTAAAAGTGGGTTCATATTTAACGATAACGAAAAGCAAAAATACTGACCTTTAGATGTGTGCCAGTAAATATTGAACTACGCATTTGATAAGGATTGAAACTTAAAATCTTTATTTTCAATTTTATGTCTGTACATCCATTAAGCACTGGCCGATATGCGACCCATAATTGTCAATAAATTGAACGTAATTGTATAATTTGTGACCAAGTTGATAATGAAGATGAGCTCCATTGTGTATATGCCAACACTAAAAATAGTATATATAACGCTATAATTAATATGCTCCACCCTGTGAATACAACCAACTATTAACATATAGTAATACATATAAACTTTTATTTTTCCTCGAAGCACAGCCCAGTGTGTGCGTTTACGCTTCGATTTTAACTGTGAAACTAGTCTGGATGGCTTCCCCTATCACTATGCTACATATTTCTTCCCCTAGCACTACACTACAAACCAAACGTTTTTGTTATTTTTTTGCAAAAAAACGCGTTGCCATTGCGGGTGAGATTGCATCATCGCTGCGATATATTCCGCGGTATCCAACGCGGTGGTGTGGGTTATCATCGCGTACATCTGCTGCTACCGCGTACGACTTCCGAAAACATGCACGCGGCATATCGTTTTGATGCGGCTTACCGCGATATGAATGTATTTTAACAGGTACCGTTGGTACAAATAGAAGATTGTACAGGTAAATTGAAGCGTGCTCGAAAAAAGGATTTCACTCGATCGCGTAGTGTTTGTTAAATATAACGTTTTGTATTACGACGATGTATAATCGTATAAGTCGAATAAAGTGTCTGTTCCATTCTGTTGAAAGTATGTTCAATAAGGACATTGATACCAAAACATATCTGCGAAAGGGCTTTAGGAAGAGTTTGTACAAGTAGCTCCGTTTGTTTTTCACGGGGGTTTATTGGAAGAACAGAGATAATTGTACGTTTTTGTAAGTGTCAAAATTACTAAAACAAAATTGAATTTAGTTTGTATTCAAAAAAGAGCAAAGTGTTTGTTTAAATGTGATTTGTTAATTTACTTCTTAACAAATATTACAAGTATGGTTTAGTGCCACATATACAAAAACTGGAAATAATTAGATTACAAAGCACAGTAAAACGATTGAAAAACGGATTATTCAATGTATTATTTATTCACAAGCACACAAGTTTAACGAGGGTATTCAAAATGTAGATTCTTACGAATAAGGTCACAATTTTTTAGCGTCTGAATACGTTCACAGTTGCAAATTTTTGGCATAAATTTCATGGATCAAACTATGTTTTGTGTACGAACCAAGTGATTTGTAGATTTGGGTCGAGTTAAAAATCTTTGCTTACATCTTGGGTAGTGAAAATTATATTAAAAAGATGATGTCCGCGGTAAAGGTAAAACGCAGCGATGTGCGAAATCTGCAAAGAAACGCGAAGTTGGCAGTGTATGGATTATTTCATCCATGTCATTTTCTTTCAAGAATTGTAAAAAGGCGTATACCAGAATGGATGCGTATTGTAATGATGTCAGCATAGCATAGACAAATTACAGTCTGTACTTGACAACGTTTGATGATCATGGTAACAAATGTTGACGTGTCTTGAATGTGAAAATGTGCTAATGAGGTACCTGATATGCATTCTGTATATCACAAGTCCATCATTTAAATACTATTTCCACAGTTTGTAGTTAACAACTAGTGATATCTTTAGTATGCTTATAATGCAAATGTGTTGGTTGACTAACATTTCTGCCGGTTCTTGTAAAAGTTGCCATCTCTCACACACAGAGTGTGTGGACACAATACTTAATAACAATGCTCACGGTATAAGTTGTGATTATTATGATTTTTATAAAAGGCAATTAGGTTTAGGGTGGTACATGCTCAACAATTCTTTGTATATAAAAAGGAGTAATGTACTCCTTGTAATTTACAGTAAATATGTGAAACCAAGACATTTCTCTTAAAGACTATGATAACGGAATTTTTTTTACATGCGGCAGTACATTTCGGCATATTCAGCTGCTGTGCCCTAATCAAAGACATATACAATAAATTAACTTAACTTTGAATTGAACTTAGGAGCAGGATTCTTACGTGAACCAATTCAGAACGTTTAAACGTCGGTTATGGCTATCACTAATAGTACAAGTAGCAACTGGACGATGTATTTGACAAATGAAACGCAGGCAGTGAACATGACCTCTCTGTCAAGCTTGGATGACTACAGTACGCGGATTAAGGTGTTGTTCACGTGTGTCAACATTCCGCTGATCGCCTTTAGCCTGCTTGCTCTCATCGCACTCAACCGGACCAAGAGAACACCGAAAAACGCCAGGTATTTATTCAACATCTTTATACAAATGTTACGCATTTCATTGGAACCGCAATAATTACAGAGAAAACAGTCAAGTTTACAGATCAATTGAAATTGTTCCTGCTGCTTGACTTAGCCTTTCTTTCATAAAGGGTCGAATGACTTGTTTTAAATTAAATAAAGTTTACATTTCGGAGTATCCTTTGACAAGACGAGACCAATAGTTAAATATATTGCTTTTGTGTTGTTTGGTATTGCAATATATTATTGGCACATCCGAATATATCCTGTTTATTTCATTCCCTCTTCGGTTGCGAATGGGTACGTGCATGTGTGGAGTTATATGTACTATGTCATCATGAATAGCCCAGATTTCTTATGTTCCATAATGAAATTAATTGAACTATTAATGATAATGCTAACCTATGCTGTTCATCAATCAAGCGTGTGTTAGATTATCTTGACTATTGTAATATTTTCTATGAACTATTAATGATAATGCTAACCTATGCTGTTCATCAATCAAGCGTGTGTTAGATTATCTTGACTATTGTAATATTTTCTATGATTTTAATGCTGATATTAAATATATTACTAATTTGTTGCAAAGACTCAGATATTAATACGTACAACAAAGGAGTGACATAGTGTCCATGTCAAAACGGAATATGATAAATATTTAAATGCTATTTTAAATACGAAAACAATAGATTGCGATTATGATATAAACTAAGACATAATTTGGCACAATTGAGAGTTTCACATTTTTTTGTAAATTGAAAGAGGTAGCTTCAACAATGGTTTAGGGCATAACGTAAATGTTAATTATTTGCACAGAATACTGTTGAGTCAGCATTTCACTTTTTATTATGTTTCCCGTCTTAAAGTGATATACGTAGAAAGCATGGAATAAAATAAAATTCAATAATTCGTTGTCTTGTCAAGGTTATCAACAAAATAAAAAATAATAGTAATGATCAAAATTGTGATGATGTTGGTAATGATAGTAAATGTCATACCAATTATTTTGTATGGCTCAGAGGTATGGGGGATTAACAACTCAAATGATGTGTTGTGGTAAGTTGCACTCAAATTTTGTAAATTGCTTTTAGTAGTACGCCCAAGGCTTCGAATGCAGCTGTGTTTGATGAGCTGGGTAGATTCCCACTCTCTGTTCTTTTTTAAAAAGGAGCCTTGGGCTACCGGGCTAAGATCATGAATAACCTAGATTCACATATGTTAAACGTTTTTATCGAACAATGAAATTTGTAAAATGATTTTAATAGAAATAAAAATAATACAAATGTTCATCAATCAAATGTGTGTTAGATAATCTTGGCCATGGTAATATTTTCTAAAAAATTAATGCTGATATCAGTGATAATAGTACTGATCAAAAAGGTGATGATAATGGTAAATTTTATTTTATTTAATCTTATTTTGCCAGCACATTTGTATTATTTCTTTCTGTATGTTTGTGTTATAATAATTATTCTATGTGTAAATGGCCAAAGACAAGATGCCGATTTGCCAATGGAAACATGTGAATTTGCAAAATTAAAACAAGTTTGTTTTCAATTATTTAATATATATCTTCATTTATTTATTTTATTTTATTTCATTTATTTATTTATTTAGAAGTAACGGCTGTTTTCTTTTCTCGTTTGCAATATTTTCTTCGTCAATATTTTTTTATAGGGTTTTCTTGTTGTTGTGCGGTAAAATAGGTCAATATAACGAGTAACACAATTTATAGAAATGGAAATCGAATGTATAATTGCACCTGGACCCCGATTAGATTTATATGTTTTAGCCAGTATTATAGATGAAAACACAATAGATCAACACGTAATATTTATACCTCAACTTCCGTTCCTTAAATGAACTGCCTTTCGGCAATTGCGTTCATCAATCGATGAACGCAACATCTTCGGATATGTTCGGATCGTAATTCATTGCATAACAATATACATGAAAGCTATTGATCTTGTTATTGTTGTCAAATCTGTTGTTGCAGGTTTCTGTCCAGTGTCCTGCTAACGATGGATGTTTTAACTGTGATCGGATTTACCGTTCGAACATTCACCGATGGCCAAAACCGCTTACATAAAGATTCAATTGATCAGCGGCAACTTTGCCTTTCAAGCCTATTTAATGGTCGGGATAATGTGTCTTGAACGACTTGTAGTTTTTACCTGGCCACATTCTTGTATGAGAATATTCACCACATCAAATGTTAAGAAAATTGTATTTTGCATATTGCTTCTTATGTCGATTTTATATTAATGTGTACGTATTGGTGCATGTTACCTTACGACGCCAAATTTTACGTAGTCCGACGTCATCGGATCATGTAACAAGGCTACCTTAACAATGTTTTTTGTAGCAATTTTCAGCGTCATTATTTTGTCAATCATTTGCTACATAAAAATATATAGAATTGTGCGAATGGAGCATATTCCTTCAAAAGCGGTCGATTCAAGAGTACTACAAAATCGCTACAATATTATAAGGCAACAATGATTGTGTTCGCATATTTACTTGTAATCATTTCAACATCGATCGCAATAATTATTATATTATCCCTTGGCTTTGACACGTCAACAGGATTGCAACAGCTGTTGATTGACGGTGTTTATACAATCAACTGTATACTCGACACCTGTTTTTACGTGTTGTGGTTCCGGGAATGTCGAATGGAAATTTTCAAGATGGCGTGTCTGCATTTCTGTCCGGGAACAGAGGACAAAATTCAACAGATGCGTCTGGAATTATTAAACGTGGTTACCATAGAAAAGATTCGTGGGAACACTATTAACCCTATGTCGACCCAATTATGACTGTACCCCATCGACGGAGTATATATGGGTACATTTTTGTTAGGCGGTAGCAGTCACTTTTGATAGCGATGATATAACCAAAATTCCATGTATCTTTGAGTTAACAGACTGTATGTTACCGAAAGCATTAATCATTCAAAATGTGTTTCAATGTATCTACAATCAAGGACGAAAAAAGTATCAACAACTTTAGATAGTGAGGATAAAACCACAAGTGAACGTATCTTCAAGTAAACCAATTCTTAAATGCCGAAAACATTTCTCATTCAATATGTGTGTCAATTTATCTACGAAACCAATACTCATTGTGTTTGTTTGATGTTATATGCAGTATAATGCTCAAAATACGAAAAGCAAAGAGTTTATTTTAAAATAAAAATAAATCAACAAAGACAACATTTACAATGTACGCGTCGTGTAGGAACAACGTTGCCAAAGCGAGGAATATAAATATTTTTAACATGCGTACGTAGACATTGCGGGGAATATATCTAGTGCTCAAGTGTACGTTGCGATTACGGGTATTATATGTACTGCTCATGGTTACGTTGACATTGCGAGGAATATAATGTTTTTTTCATGTGTACGTTGACATTGCGGGGAATATAAGTATTTTTCCATGTGTACGTTGACATTGCGAGGAATATAAGTATTTTTCCATGTGAACGTTGACATTGCGAGGAATATAAGTATTTTCCATGTGAACGTTGACATTGCGGGGAATATAAGTATGTGTCCATGTGTACGTTGACATAGCGAGGAATATAAATAGCCTTCCATGTGTACGATGACATTGCAGGGAATATAAGTTGTGGTCATGTTGACGTTGACATTGTGCGGAATATAAGAAATGTTCATGTGTACGTTGACATTGCAAGGAATATAAGTTGTGTTTATGTGTACGTTGATATTGCGAGAAAAATAAGTAATGTTCATGTGTACGTTGCTACCCAGTATGAGAATATAGTGCAAAACACATAACGTATACAATATATACATTTACTGGCCTTCCCATATGTCCAACTAGGTTCAACAGCACTGGTATTTGGTATATTAAATGTTGTCATATTTTTCTTTTCCTACAGTTATGCATAATTTTTTGTGTCTATCCGCTAAAGCATACGCTTGTTTCATTTTAATAAATATTCTGCTATATAATTGTGTTTCCATCTTTCCTGAATCAAGGTACACTGAAATTATTTACATCAAATAATACAGACATTAATTCGAAACATTTAGTATAACCATTCAATATACAATTTCTTATCCATTTTAATTTTAAGCTATAAATATAACGTTTGATATCATATATTAATACCACCTTCTGGCAAATCTTTTTTTGAAAATGTTACTCTTAATTTTTGCTTTTCCATTCCACGCAAACCCAAAAATTAAATCGTTTAGCTCTTTAATAAAATAATTTGTTGGATTAGGTAAGCTAATGAAAAGGTGTATGAATAATGGTAGTAAAAGTGACTTAATTAAGCCGGCCAATTGGTGTAAGTTTCCTTTTTTTCCGATATGAGATACTGTTTTTAACTTTTAACATTTTTTCATAAAAATTCATCTTACCCATTTGATTTAAATCTACATCAAAATGTAACCCAAGCAATTTGAATCTAGTATCGCCCGATAATATTGTAAATTTCGTTTTTATGGACCGTGATGAGTATTTCAGTGGTCCTATCCAAACTAATTTGGTTTTTTCATAATTAACTTTGAGCCCTGATAATTGTGAAAAATGATACAACAAATCTACAACCTTTTTCACTGTTTCCTCAGTACCATCTAACCAAACTGATGTATCATCAGCAAATTGTTTCTTATCATAATTGCCAGAATTTCTGAACATAAAATAAACAAATATGGAGAGATAGGGTCCCCTTGTCTACATCCTCTTTCTATCTTAAAAAAACTCAGAAAGGTGTCCATTTAATTGGATCGCTACTTCAGTATTATACATAAAAATTCTTATCCATTTTTTAAACATATCACCAAATTTACACAGAGACAAAGTTTTTTCAATGAAATTAAAATATATGGAATCAAACGCCTTTTCAAAATTTTCCAAAACATTTCATAAAAGTTCACTTTAAAACATCACAACCTGGACTTTTATCATTTTTCATTTGTCTGACAGTATCTGCAACCTCTTCGTACGTTAAAAGTCCCTCTAAAGAGTTTAACTGCTGATTGTTAAGTACATTATAGTTAAAATTAGTAAGTTCTGTTTGTAAATCAAAGTCACATGATAAATTTTCCTTCAAGGCTTCTTTCAAAATTTCCTCTTGTTCCAAAATATGAGAACCATCATCATTTTTAATAAATGGTATATGCTTATCAGCAATAGTTCTTTTTTGTAAATTGCAAAGAAAGTAGTTGACTTTTCTCCATTTTCTACCCAATTTACCCTAGATCTTTTTACAAATCCCTTCAGTTTATTGTTTCTTAATTCACTAAGCTCTGTCTCTAAAATAAATAGTTGATCCTTATTAGTTTCTGAATTTTTTTTTTGTAATTCTAAAATATCATGTAGCAATTTTTCCTCTTGTCTATTCCTATCAGAGAAAAAACATGATCAATTGAAATTGTAGCTGCGATTTGACTAAGCCTTTGCCAACATACAGTGTCAAATGACTTGTTATAAACTAAATACAGTTTCAACTTAAGATTATCAATTCAAGATAAATCCTTTGAGAAGACGAGACCATAATTTATATCTACACTGCTTTTGTGTTTTGTGGTATTTTGGATTGTATGGCCAAGAGTGAGGTTTTGCACACAAACTGGTTGAAACCCCCAGAAAATTTTACATTTTACTGACCGTTCCAAGGCGATACCTAACAATCCTTGATAAATACCCCTAGTGTTTTTATATAGTATATGTGCATGTGGAGTTTTCTACTGTTGTTCTCCGTTTCTGGTTTGTGATTGCGTTTTTTTTTGTGTTCTATGTCTTTGGCATTTACCTTGTGCCATTAAACGGGGTATTTTATTATTTAATATTTTATTTAGTTTAATGCTGATATCAAATATATACCTTATTTGGTGCAAAGACTAAGAAATCATTACGTACAGCAATAAAGTGATATTTGGTCTAATCAGTCCAAAACAAAATATTATAAAAAAAATAAATGTGAATTCAAATACGACACAATAGATTGCAATTATAATTTAAACTAAGAGATTAGTTGGAACAGTTAAGATTATTTTCACATATTTTGAAAAATTATAGAGATAAACCCAACATAAAATATGTTATAAAACATTCAAATGCGAATTTAAATACGAAAATAAATTGCGATAATAATATCAACTAAGACATAAGTGGTTACAATTCAGATTATCTTCATATATTTTGGAAATTGAAACAACGTTATAAAGACAGAACGTTAATGTAAATTATGTGCACAGAATACTTTTAAGTTATAATTTCACCTTCCTCTATGTTGTTTGTCTTAAATTGATACACATAGAAAATATGAAATGAAATCAAACTGGCCTGACATAGTCAAATTTAATCATTTGTTATCCTGTCAAAATGATAAGGTTATCAACAATGTTGCTAATTTATTACCGAAACTATGGAATTTGAGAGGAAAAAAATGCTTAAATAATAATAATAATAATAATAGTAATGATCAAAATAGTGATTATAATGGTAATAATAGTAATGTTAATAATTAAAAATGATTTAGATCGTTTAACTCGTTTATTGATTTTTTTTTTTTCAGTACTCAACATAGTTTTTCATATGCATATATTTACACCTCAACTTCCATTCCTTGAATGGACTGCCTTTGGACAATTGCGTTCATCAGTCATCTTCGTATATGTTCGGATCGCAATTCATCGCATAATACAATATACATGAACACTATTGATCTTGTTATTGTTTGTATTGTGTAAGCAGGTCCCGTAAATTATAAATCAACATTATAGAAAGAGTTAATTTATTATATTTTAAATGGTTTGTTGCCATAAGTGTTTCAACTTTACGTTTAAACGTGATTTTAAGTGGTTGATCTTTTCCCGCGTTATTGTGGCGTCATTTGAAAAAAATGTTTCCGGTTACAGTCGAGTTGTTTTATTTACAGAATGGGCAAGAAAGGATAACTAAAAAAAATTCTTAAATGAAATTAAGATTTTTTTAACAATTCTTGAATTCGGACTCAACACACTTTGGCCAGCCCAATTGCGTTCATACTCCAATAATGACACCAACCCCGCAATTCATTCCTTAAATAAAACCTATTCTTTTTAATTTAATGTTATTTTGATATGATATTTGCATTATTATATTATGTATGTTTGTTTCTTGGCCGAATCAATATTTATTCTATGTGTAAATGACCAAAGGCTAGATGCCGATTTGCCAATAAAAATGTGTAAACTTGTAAAACTAAAATAATTTGTTGATGTTAGATACGTTCTTATACATATATATCTTATCTTTCTATTTACTTATTTATTTATTCATTTATTTATTTATTTATTTATTTATATAACCTCTATATATGAATGTAGAAGTAACGGCTATTTTCTTTTCTCGTTTGCAATGTTTTCTTCGTCAATATATTTTACATGTGTATTTTTTGTTGTTTTGAGGTGAAATAGGTTAATATTAATCTAAGGAGTAATTGCGTTTCGATATATATGTTTTAGTCGTGAAGTGGAGTTATCCTTTTTAATACTCTAATATCAGAGGTAACCAGTATTATGGATAAAAACACAGTAGATCAACACAGATTAATAATTTAATGCCAACTCTTTCATTGAAATGAATCCAAGGTTCCCGGATAGCACCATAATTCATAAATGTTATAAACAAATGTTTTGGTATTCAACGGTTGAAATAAATGTTTCAAATTTATTGTTGCAGGTTTCTGTCCAGTGTCCTGATAACCATGGATGTTTCAGCTGTTATCGGATTTACCATTCGAAAATTTATCGATGGCCACACTGCCAATGTAATGGTGCAAATACTCAGCATCAACTTTGCCTGGCTAACCTATCTTATGGTCGGAATAATGTGTCTTGAACGGCTCATAGTATTTACCAGGCCAAACACATATATGAGAATATTCACCCTTGCAAGTATTAAGAAAATTGTATTTTTCATATTGCTTTTAGTGTCGATAATATATTACTGTGTACGTTTTGGTGCATGTTTCCTGGCTGCGCCAAATTTTACGTGGCTCGACGTCATCGGATCATGCAACAAGGCTTCCTTCACAATGTTCTTTGTAGGAATTTTTGGAGTCATTGTATCATCAATAGTTTGCTACATAAAAATATATAGAATTGTGCGAATGTAGCATATTCCTTCAAAAGCCGGTCGATTTAAGAGTACCACAAAATCGCTACAACATTATAAGGCAACAATGATTGTGTTCGCATATTTACTTATAATCATTTCAACGTCGATTGCAATAATTATTATATTATCCCTTGGCTTTGACACGTCAAAAGGATTGCAACAGCTGTTTATTGACGGTGTTTATACAATCAACTGTATGCTCGACACTTGTTTGTACGTGTTGTGGTTCCGCGAATGTCGAATGGAAATACTCAAGATGGTGTCTAAACATTTCTGTCCGGGAATAGAGGACAAGATTGAACAGATGCGCCTGGAATTTAATTTAATGTGGTTACCATTGAAAGAAAGTTTTGTCGGAACACTATTTACCCTGAGTTGACTCAATCATGAATAGACCCCATTGACGGAATATGTATGAATACATTTTTGTAAGGCGCTGTAAGTCAAAAAGAAGGTACCCGTCACTTTCGATAGGTATGATATAACCGAAAGTATATGTATTCAAGCTAACAGACTCTTAGTTACCAACAGCATTAATCATTAAACTATGTTTCAATTTATCTATAATTAATTACGAAGGAATCCACCACTGTAGATAGTTAAATAAACACAATTATATGAATCTTCAAGTTAACCGATTCTTAGATGCTAACACATTTACTATTCGAAACGTGTGTCAATTTACTTACGATACTAATATATGTGTCAATTTATCTACAAAACCAATACATGTAGTTGTGTCAATTTATCTAAGAAACCAATATTTGTGTCAATTTATCAACCAAACCAGTACTCATTGCGTTTGACTTGTCTATAATACCAGTTCTCATTGTGTTTGATTTGTCTTTGATACCAGTACTCATTGTGTTTGATTTGTCTATGATACCAATACTCATTGTGTCAATTTATCTACGATACCAGTACTCATTGTGACAATTTATCTACGATACCAGTACTCATTGTGTCAATTTATCTACGCTACCAATACTCATTGTGTCAATTTATCTACGATGCAAATACTCGTTGTGTCAATTTATCTACGATACCAATACTCATTGTGTCAATTTATCTACACTACCAATACTCATTGTGTCAATTTATCTACGATGCAAATACTCATTGTGTCAATTTATCTACGATACCAATACTCATTGTGTCAATTTATCTTCGATACCAATACTCATTGTGTCAATTTATCTACGATACCAATACTCATTGTGTCAATTTATATACGATATCAATACTCACTGTGTCAATTTATCTACGATACCAGTACTCATTGTGTCAATTTATCTACGATACCAGTACTCATTGTGTCAATTTATCTACGATACCAATACTCATTGTGTCAATTTATATACGATACCAGTACTCATTGTGTCAATTTATATACGATACCAATACTCACTGTGTCAATTTATCTACGATGCAAATACTCATTGTGTCAATTTATCTACGATACCAATACTCATTGTGTCAATTTATATACGATACCAATACTCACTGTGTCAATTTATCTACGATGCAAATACTCATTGTGTCAATTTATCTACGATACCAATACTCATTGTGTCAATTTATCTACGATACCAATACTCATTGTGTCAATTTATATACGATACCAATACTCATTGTGTCAATTTATCTACGCTACCAATACTCATTGTGTCAATTTATCTACGATACCAGTACTCACTGTGTCAATTTATCTACGATACCAGTACTCATTGTGTCAATTTATCTACGATACCAGTACTCACTGTGTCAATTTATCTACGATACCAGTACTCACTGTGTCAATTTATCTACGATACCAGTACTCACTGTGTCAATTTATCTACGATACCAGTACTCATTGTGTCAATTTATCTACGATACCAATACTCATTGTGTCAATTTATATACGATACCAATACTCACTGTGTCAATTTATCTACACTACCAATACTCATTGTGTCAATTTATCTACGATACCAGTACTCACTGTGTCAATTTATCTACGATACCAGTACTCATTGTGTCAATTTATCTACGATACCAGTACTCACTGTGTCAATTTATCTACGATACCAGTACTCACTGTGTCAATTTATCTACGATACCAGTACTCACTGTGTCAATTTATCTACGATACCAGTACTCATTGTGTCAATTTATCTACGATACCAATACTCATTGTGTCAATTTATCTACGATACCAGTACTCACTGTGTCAATTTATCTACGATGCAAATACTCATTGTGTCAATTTATCTACGATGCAAATACTCATTGTGTCAATTTATCTACGATACCAATACTCATTGTGTCAATTTATCTACACTACCAATACTCATTGTGTCAATTTATCTACGATGCAAATACTCATTGTGTCAATTTATCTACGATACCAATACTCATTGTGTCAATTTATCTACGATACCAGTACTCACTGTGTCAATTTATCTACGATACCAATACTCATTGTGTCAATTTATCTACGATACCAATACTCATTGTGTCAATTTATCTTCGATACCAGTACTCATTGTGTCAATTTATCTACGATACCAATACTCATTGTGTCAATTTATCTACGATACCAGTACTCATTGTGTCAATTTATCTACACTACCAGTACTCATTGTGACAATTTATCTACGATACCAATACTCACTGTGTCAATTTATCTACACTACCAATACTCATTGTGTCAATTTATCTTCGATACCAATACTCATTGTGTCAATTTATCTACGATACCAGTACTCACTGTGTCAATTTATCTACGATACCAGTACTCACTGTGTCAATTTATCTACGATACCAATACTCATTGTGTCAATTTATCTTCGATACCAGTACTCATTGTGTCAATTTATCTACACTACCAGTACTCATTGTGTCAATTTATCTACACTACCAATACTCACTGTGTCAATTTATCTACGATACCAATACTCATTGTGTCAATTTATCTACGATACCAATACTCATTGTGTCAATTTATCTACGATACCAGTACTCATTGTGTCAATTTATCTACGATACCAGTACTCACTGTGTCAATTTATCTACGATACCAGTACTCACTGTGTCAATTTATCTACGATACCAATACTCATTGTGTCAATTTATCTTCGATACCAGTACTCATTGTGTCAATTTATCTACACTACCAGTACTCATTGTGTCAATTTATCTACGATACCAATACTCATTGTGTCAATTTATCTACACTACCAATACTCACTGTGTCAATTTATCTACGATACCAATACTCATTGTGTCAATTTATCTACACTACCAATACTCATTGTGTCAATTTATCTACGATACCAATACTCATTGTGTCAATTTATCTTCGATATCAATACTCATTGTGTCAATTTATCTACGATACCAGTACTCACTGTGTCAATTTATCTACGATACCAATACTCATTGTGTCAATTTATCTACGATACCAATACTCATTGTGTCAATTTATCTACGATACCAGTACTCACTGTGTCAATTTATCTACGATACCAGTACTCACTGTGTCAATTTATCTACGATACCAATACTCATTGTGTCAATTTATCTTCGATACCAGTACTCATTGTGTCAATTTATCTACACTACCAGTACTCATTGTGTCAATTTATCTACACTACCAATACTCACTGTGTCAATTTATCTACGATACCAATACTCATTGTGTCAATTTATCTACACTACCAATACTCATTGTGTCAATTTATCTACGATACCAATACTCATTGTGTCAATTTATCTACGATACCAATACTCATTGTGTCAATTTATCTACGATACCAATACTCATTGTGTCAATTTATCTACGATACCAGTACTCACTGTGTCAATTTATCTACGATACCAGTACTCACTGTGTCAATTTATCTACGATACCAATACTCACTGTGTCAATTTATCTACGATACCAATACTCATTGTGTCAATTTATCTACGATACCAATACTCATTGTGTCAATTTATCTACGATACCAGTACTCACTGTGTCAATTTATCTACGATACCAGTACTCACTGTGTCAATTTATCTACGATACCAGTACTCACTGTGTCAATTTATCTACGATACCAGTACTCACTGTGTCAATTTATCTACGATACCAATACTCACTGTGTCAATTTATCTACGATACCAATACTCATTGTGTCAATTTATCTACGATACCAATACTCATTGTGTCAATTTATCTACGATACCAGTACTCACTGTGTCAATTTATCTACGATACCAATACTCACTGTGTCAATTTATCTACGATACCAGTACTCACTGTGTCAATTTATCTACGATACCAGTACTCATTGTGTCAATTTATCTACGATACCAATACTCATTGTGTCAATTTATCTACGATACCAGTACTCACTGTGTCAATTTATCTACGATACCAGTACTCATTGTGTCAATTTATCTACGATATCAATACTCACTGTGTCAATTTATCTACGATGCAAATACTCATTGTGTCAATTTATCTACGATACCAATACTCATTGTGTCAATTTATCTACGATACCAATACTCATTGTGTCAATTTATCTACGATACCAGTACTCATTGTGTCAATTTATCTACGATACCAATACTCATTGTGTCAATTTATCTACAATACCAATACTCATTGTGTCAATTTATCTACGATACCAGTACTCATTGTGTCAATTTATCTACACTACCAATACTCATTGTGTCAATTTATCTTCGATATCAATACTCATTTTGTCAATTTATATACGATACCAATACTCATTGTGTTAATTTATCTACGATACCAGTACTCATTGTGTCAATTTATCTACACTACCAATACTCATTGTGTCAATTTATCTTCGATATCAATACTCATTTTGTCAATTTATATACGATACCAATACTCATTGTGTTAATTTATCTTCGATATCAATACTCATTTTGTCAATTTATATACGATACCAATACTCATTGTGTTAATTTATCTACGATACCAATACTCATTGTGTCAATTTATCTTCGATATCAATACTCATTTTGTCAATTTATATACGATACCAATACTCATTGTGTCAATTTATCTACGATACCAGTACTCATTGTGTCAATTTATCTTCGATACCAATACTCATTGTGTCAATTTATCTACACTACCAATACTCATTGTGTCAATTTATCTACGATACCAATACTCATTGTGTCAATTTATCTACGATACCAGTACTCATTGTGTCAATTTATCTACGATACCAGTACTCATTGTGTCAATTTATCTACGATACCAGTACTCATTGTGTCAATTTATCTACGATACCAGTACTCACTGTGTCAATTTATCTACGATACCAGTACTCATTGTGTCAATTTATCTACGATACCAGTACTCACTGTGTCAATTTATCTACGATACCAGTACTCACTGTGTCAATTTATCTACGATACCAGTACTCACTGTGTCAATTTATCTACGATACCAGTACTCACTGTGTCAATTTATCTACGATACCAATACTCATTGTGTCAATTTATCTACGATACCAGTACTCATTGTGTCAATTTATCTACGATACCAGTACTCACTGTGTCAATTTATCTACGATACCAATACTCACTGTGTCAATTTATCTACGATACCAGTACTCACTGTGTCAATTTATCTACGATATCAATACTCATTGTGTCAATTTATCTACGATACCAATACTCATTGTGTCAATTTATCTACGATACCAGTACTCACTGTGTCAATTTATCTACGATACCAATACTCATTGTGTCAATTTATCTACGATACCAGTACTCACTGTGTCAATTTATCTACGATACCAATACTCACTGTGTCAATTTATCTACGATACCAGTACTCACTGTGTCAATTTATCTACGATACCAGTACTCACTGTGTCAATTTATCTACGATACCAGTACTCACTGTGTCAATTTATCTACGATACCAGTACTCACTGTGTCAATTTATCTACGATACCAGTACTCATTGTGTCAATTTATCTACGATACCAGTACTCACTGTGTCAATTTATCTACGATACCAGTACTCATTGTGTCAATTTATCTACGATACCAGTACTCACTGTGTCAATTTATCTACGATACCAATACTCATTGTGTCAATTTATCTACGATACCAGTACTCACTGTGTCAATTTATCTACGATACCAGTACTCATTGTGTCAATTTATCTACGATACCAATACTCATTTTGTCAATTTATCTACGATACCAATACTCACTGTGTCAATTTATCTACGATACCAATACTCACTGTGTCAATTTATCTACACTACCAATACTCATTGTGTCAATTTATCTACGATACCAGTACTCACTGTGTCAATTTATCTACGATACCAGTACTCACTGTGTCAATTTATCTACGATACCAGTACTCATTGTGTCAATTTATCTACACTACCAATACTCACTGTGTCAATTTATCTACGATACCAGTACTCATTGTGTCAATTTATCTACGATACCAGTACTCACTGTGTCAATTTATCTACGATACCAGTACTCACTGTGTCAATTTATCTACGATACCAATACTCACTGTGTCAATTTATCTACGATACCAGTACTCATTGTGACAATTTATCTACGATACCAGTACTCATTGTGACAATTTATCTACGATACCAGTACTCATTGTGACAATTTATCTACGATACCAGTACTCATTGTGACAATTTATCTACGATACCAGTACTCATTGTGACAATTTATCTACGATACCAGTACTCATTGTGACAATTTATCTACGATACCAGTACTCATTGTGACAATTTATCTACGATACCAGTACTCATTGTGTCAATTTATCTTCGATACCAGTACTCATTGTGTCAATTTATCTTCGATACCAGTACTCATTGTGTCAATTTATCTACGATACCAATACTCATTGTGTCAATTTATCTACGATACCAGTACTCATTGTGTCAATTTATCTACGATACCAATACTCATTGTGACAATTTATCTACGATACCAGTACTCACTGTGTCAATTTATCTACACTACCAATACTCATTGTGTCAATTTATCTTCGATATCAATACTCATTTTGTCAATTTATATACGATACCAATACTCATTGTGTTAATTTATCTACGATATCAATACTCATTGTGTCAATTTATCTACGATACCAGTACTCACTGTGTCAATTTATCTTCGATATCAATACTCATTTTGTCAATTTATATACGATACCAATACTCATTTTGTCAATTTATATACGATATCAATACTCATTGTGTTAATTTATCTACGATATCAATACTCATTGTGTCAATTTATCTACGATACCAGTACTCACTGTGTCAATTCATCTACGATACCAATACTCATTGTGTCAATTTATCTACGATACCAGTACTCACTGTGTTAATTTATCTACGATACCAGTACTCATTGTGTCAATTTATCTACGATACCAATACTCATTGTGTCAATTTATCTACGATACCAGTACTCATTGTGTCAATTTATCTACACTACCAATACTCATTGTGTCAATTTATCTTCGATATCAATACTCATTTTGTCAATTTATCTACGATACCAATACTCATTGTGTCAATTTATCTACGATACCAGTACTCATTGTGTCAATTTATCTACGATATCAATACTCATTTTGTCAATTTATATACGATACCAATACTCATTGTGTCAATTTATCTACACTACCAATACTCATTGTGTCAATTTATCTACGATACCAATACTCATTTTGTCAATTTATCTACACTACCAATACTCATTGTGTCAATTTATCTTCGATACCAATACTCATTGTGTCAATTTATCTACACTACCAATACTCATTGTGTCAATTTATCTTCGATATCAATACTCATTTTGTCAATTTATATACGATACCAATACTCATTGTGTTAATTTATCTACGATACCAATACTCATTGTGTCAATTTATCTACGATACCAGTACTCACTGTGTTAATTTATCTACGATACCAGTACTCATTGTGTCAATTTATCTACGATACCAATACTCATTGTGTCAATTTATCTACGATACCAGTACTCATTGTGTCAATTTATCTACGATACCAGTACTCACTGTGTCAATTTATATACGATACCAGTACTCATTGTGTCAATTTATCTACGATACCAATACTCATTGTGTCAATTTATCTACGATACCAATACTCACTGTGTCAATTTATCTACGATACCAGTACTCACTGTGTCAATTTATCTACGATACCAGTACTCACTGTGTCAATTTATCTACACTACCAATACTCATTGTGTCAATTTATCTTCGATATCAATACTCATTTTGTCAATTTATATACGATACCAATACTCATTGTGTTAATTTATCTACGATATCAATACTCATTGTGTCAATTTATCTACGATACCAATACTCATTGTGTCAATTTATCTACGATACCAATACTCACTGTGTCAATTTATCTACGATACCAGTACTCACTGTGTCAATTTATCTACGATACCAGTACTCACTGTGTCAATTTATCTACACTACCAATACTCATTGTGTCAATTTATCTTCGATATCAATACTCATTTTGTCAATTTATATACGATACCAATACTCATTGTGTTAATTTATCTACGATATCAATACTCATTGTGTCAATTTATCTACGATACCAGTACTCATTGTGTCAATTTATCTACGATACCAGTACTCACTGTGTCAATTTATCTACGATACCAGTACTCATTGTGTCAATTTATCTACGATACCAGTACTCACTGTGTCAATTTATCTACGATACCAGTACTCATTGTGACAATTTATCTACGATACCAATACTCATTGTGTCAATTTATCTACGATACCAATACTCATTGTGTCAATTTATCTACGATACCAGTACTCATTGTGTCAATTTATCTACGATACCAGTACTCATTGTGTCAATTTATCTACGATACCAGTACTCATTGTGTCAATTTATCTACGATACCAGTACTCACTGTGTCAATTTATCTACGATACCAGTACTCACTGTGTCAATTTATCTACGATACCAATACTCATTGTGTCAATTTATCTACGATACCAATACTCATTGTGTCAATTTATCTACGATACCAGTACTCATTGTGTCAATTTATCTACGATACCAGTACTCATTGTGTCAATTTATCTACGATACCAGTACTCACTGTGTCAATTTATCTACGATACCAGTACTCACTGTGTCAATTTATCTACGATACCAGTACTCATTGTGTCAATTTATCTACGATACCAGTACTCATTGTGTCAATTTATCTACGATACCAGTACTCATTGTGTCAATTTATCTATGATACCAGTACTCACTGTGTCAATTTATCTACGATACCAGTACTCACTGTGTCAATTTATCTACGATACCAATACTCATTGTGTCAATTTATCTACGATACCAATACTCATTGTGTCAATTTATCTACGATACCAGTACTCATTGTGTCAATTTATCTACGATACCAGTACTCATTGTGTCAATTTATCTACGATACCAATACTCACTGTGTCAATTTATCTACGATACCAATACTCATTGTGTCAATTTATCTACGATACCAGTACTCACTGTGTCAATTTATCTACGATACCAGTACTCATTGTGTCAATTTATCTACGATACCAATACTCATTGTGTCAATTTATCTACGATACCAGTACTCATTGTGTCAATTTATCTACGATACCAGTACTCATTGTGTCAATTTATCTACGATACCAATACTCATTGTGTCAATTTATCTACGATACCAGTACTCACTGTGTCAATTTATCTACGATACCAGTACTCATTGTGTCAATTTATCTACGATACCAGTACTCATTGTGTCAATTTATCTACGATACCAGTACTCATTGTGTCAATTTATCTATGATACCAGTACTCACTGTGTCAATTTATCTACGATACCAGTACTCATTGTGTCAATTTATCTACGATACCAGTACTCATTGTGTCAATTTATCTATGATACCAGTACTCACTGTGTCAATTTATCTACGATACCAATACTCACTGTGTCAATTTATCTACGATACCAATACTCACTGTGTCAATTTATCTACGATACCAGTACTCATTGTGTCAATTTATCTACGATACCAGTACTCACTGTGTCAATTTATCTACGATATCAATACTCATTGTGTCAATTTATCTACGATACCAATACTCATTGTGTCAATTTATCTACGATACCAATACTCACTGTGTCAATTTATCTACGATACCAGTACTCACTGTGTCAATTTATCTACGATACCAGTACTCACTGTGTCAATTTATCTACACTACCAATACTCATTGTGTCAATTTATCTTCGATATCAATACTCATTTTGTCAATTTATATACGATACCAATACTCATTGT
This sequence comes from Mya arenaria, assembly GCF_026914265.1. Taxonomy (NCBI): domain Eukaryota; kingdom Metazoa; phylum Mollusca; class Bivalvia; order Myida; family Myidae; genus Mya; species Mya arenaria. Next base: position 37,445,743 of record NC_069137.1, on the reverse strand, counting down.
GTTAATTTATCTACGATATCAATACTCATTGTGTCAATTTATCTACGATACCAGTACTCACTGTGTCAATTTATATACGATATCAATACTCATTTTGTCAATTTATATACGATATCAATACTCATTGTGTTAATTTATCTACGATACCAGTACTCACTGTGTCAATTTATATACGATACCAATACTCATTTTGTCAATTTATCTACGATATCAATACTCATTGTGTTAATTTATATACGATACCAATACTCATTTTGTCAATTTATATACGATATCAATACTCATTGTGTTAATTTATCTACGATATCAATACTCATTGTGTTAATTTATATACGATACCAATACTCATTGTGTTAATTTATCTACGATATCAATACTCACTGTGTCAATTTATCTACGATACCAATACTCATTGTGTCAATTTATCTACACTACCAATACTCATTGTGTCAATTTATCTACACTACCAATACTCACTGTGTCAATTTATCTACGATACCAGTACTCATTGTGTCAATTTATCTACGATACCAGTACTCACTGTGTCAATTTATCTACGATACCAATACTCATTGTGTCAATTTATCTACGATACCAATACTCATTGTGTCAATTTATCTACGATACCAATACTCATTTTGTCAATTTATATACGATACCAGTACTCACTGTGTCAATTTATCTACGATACCAATACTCATTGTGTCAATTTATCTACGATACCAATACTCATTGTGTCAATTTATCTACGATACCAATACTCATTTTGTCAATTTATATACGATACCAATACTCATTGTGTCAATTTATCTACGATACCAATACTCATTTTGTCAATTTATATACGATACCAGTACTCACTGTGTCAATTTATCTACGATACCAATACTCATTGTGTCAATTTATCTACGATACCAATACTCATTGTGTCAATTTATCTACGATACCAATACTCATTGTGTCAATTTATCTACGATACCAATACTCATTGTGTCAATTTATCTACGATACCAATACTCATTTTGTCAATTTATATACGATACAAATACTCACTGTGTCAATTTATCTACGATACCAATACTCATTTTGTCAATTTATATACGATACCAGTACTCATTTTGTCAATTTATATACGATACAAATACTCACTGTGTCAATTTATCTACGATACCAATACTCATTTTGTCAATTTATATACGATACAAATACTCACTGTGTCAATTTATCTACGATACCAATACTCATTTTGTCAATTTATCTACGATACCAGTACTCATTGTGTCAATTTATCTACGATACCAATACTCATTTTGTCAATTTATATACGATACCAATACTCATTTTGTCAATTTATCTACGATACCAGTACTCACTGTGTTAATTTATCTACGATACCAGTACTCATTGTGTCAATTTATCTACGATACCAATACTCATTGTGTCAATTTATCTACGATACAAATACTTATGGTGTCAATTTTCCTACGAAACCAATACACATTTTGTTTGTTTTGATGTTGTAATATACCAAACCAATACTCATTGTGAAAACTTATGTACGATACCAATATTCATTATGTCAATTTATATACGATACCAATAGTCATTGTGCCAATTTATCTACTGTATGTTACCAATTCTAATTGTGCTTTTTGTTGTCAGATGCATTTGAATGCTCAAAATACGAAATGCAGAGAGTTATTCTTTACATGAAAAAAGAAAATCAACAAGGTCATTTACAATATACGTGTCATCTATAGCTGGAAACAACGTTGACATTGCGAGGAATATAAAGCCGAAAAAATGTGTGGTTTAGGTAGCACTCGTCAACAAGGTAATTTACAATAAACGTGTCATCTAGAAAAAAAACGTTGACATTGCGAGGAATATAAAGCTTAAACAGTATGTGCTGATTAGGCAGCATTGGTCAAAGAAAAAGAGTAGGTAGGTAGGCTTTGTTCCTCCAGTGGCTACAGTTAGCATACATAAGAGGTCATAAATGTGTGCTATATGCACATTGTAGACAGCAATTCTATTTATGCAGTAAATCTTAGTGGAACTATTTAAGTTGTCATTAATTATATGACATAAAAACTTCCCTATAATGTTCAATCATATTATTGCGCCAGGATGCAATCGTTTACTGAGAGTAAAACCCAGGTTCGAATCGTGGTCCTATATACAGTCTTGATTGACAAAACAGAACACTACTTACAGTTTGATTCAAATTTAACATCTGACAACTGCAATGTGTGGTGATCTCTTTAATATTTTCTACATATTTGTCCTTTGAACAACTGGTGTTTTACCCATCATTTTACAATCATCACATAAGAGCAAAACTGTTCTGTACATTCGTTTCAACTCCACATCAGTGATAGCTTCAGGTGAGCCAAAATGGGCACACAGGGTAATGTGTGGCTGTTTTCAAATTTAGTTAGTTGTTTAACAGGCTTGGGTGCATTCCCGATGAATAAATATACACCAATATACTGCGAACAAATGAATGCGCGTGAAACGTCAAACATGTACAAATATATCCCAAAAGCGCATGTCCGCCGTACCCTTATATTGCATTAGCGAACTACCTTTTCCAAGGAAAGGCTGGATGAGTCTGTCACCGTTATTTATGGATAGGTTTACGGCTCTGGTGTAATGTTCTTTTACTCTGATCATGCATTTTCATGTTGTAGTGGACTTTGGCTATCAAAGTGAGAATACACACATTTCTTTATTTTCAAAATACCTGCATCGGGATATAACACTCCAGGTATGTTCCTTCATCGGGAATATTTATCCAACCTGTTAAATGGCAAATAAAAAAAGGTTGAATGGGCTGGGGGGTTTTAAATGGTGCATGGGCATACTACTTTCATAAAGCACCACAAACCATCAAACAATTGCGCCAGAGAAGCTTTCATTGGGAAATGGATCTATCGAGTCTATGGTGATCTATAACAAGTGCATTTTTAACAATTTCCGAACATGCTTGGAAAGAAGAGATGACCAACTTCCACAGATCGAATTCGATGCCAACAAGTGTGACTGGAATTAAGACTTGACAGTCTGTTTATACGAGGAGTTTACACAATGTAGCAGCAATATTTCTATATTGAAACTCATTGTTGATCGTGTTTGTTTATACCTCAAATGGATTTTCGTCACCAATCTCCCGATGGGCAATACATGTGAATCCAGCAGTCTCCAAGTTCGAATGCCCAACGTTAATTTCGGCAAGAACTTCCCCGACGGTAGATGGGTTGATAACTGACTTCGTACACCGTTTTGAAGGGCCATGGACGCATTTTTCTACCATCACGGCGGTCACTTTGGCCGCCGCCATGTTTGCTTTAACGATCGTTACTTCGGTATATTTTCTAATGCCTCAGTTAAATGCTACATGTACAAGTAGAAGTTATTTTTCACAGCCTCTCTTATACCTCTGTTAGGGCATAACTACATGTACAAAAATAAGTAATGTTTCGCACCCTTTCTAATACCTCTGTTAAGGCGTAGCTACATATTCAAATGGAAGTAATGTTTCACAACCTCTCTAATACCTCTTTTAAGGCGTAGCTACATGTGCAAGTAGAAATTATGTTGCACTACGTCAAAACGACATTGGAAGAATAAATTGGGTAACAAAAGTAAAAAGAGAAATATTATTTCTATATTAATATGGATTTGGCTACGTCTGGCTATGGCAAGACGTAGGCGACATTAACTGCAATTTAAACTTCGCTTAATCAACTGTATGACTCAGGGATGGTGCGAAACCGTTAGTACATCTTCATGATGCGATCTCTATAAACATGTTAAATCCTTACTCAATACGGAACAATATATTACCATAAACCTGTCACATAATTGTTTTCGTGCGCTCGCGCGATTTAGGTGTTCAAGTCACCGGTTAAATATCGAAGTTGGCCGGCATCTTAACATAGAAAGAAATGACAGAATATGTGCGTCCTGCTTAATCAACGAGAAAAGGCTATTGTTAGCAGATGAATTTCATGCGTTTTTGATATGCCCGAGATTTCACAAAATCTTCAATACTTCTGTAAAATAGTAGCTACACAAACAAGAAGTTCTTCCATATCGGGATAGATAAATAGAGAGGACCTTAAAGGACTCATTCAACGACTAATGTGGTTGACACTTTTTGACGGTGGATTAAGGGGAATCAAATGATTTTAACCATGTCGACTGTATCTTTATCACAAACAAGTTACATCTTCAATGTCTGTTTGCAAACTTCCATGTCCCTACATTTGATAAAATATAACTTTGTTGCACCCTTCTGTGCATGAAATAACACGATTTTTCTTAAGTGGGCAGTTTGCCAAAATGCATCAAGACATTAGTATATGTCGCTATTGTTAACTGTGAATATATCTAAGACCAAGATTTAACACGCTAGGCAGTATCAGATTCCGTCACGTCGGCGGTAGACCCTTGCCTCTCTTCATTAGCGGAAGTGCGCTCCTCCAGGGCATCTGAAGCAATAAAAAGCATCTTCCGAAGCGCTAGGAGAGCTAGCCCGTGCACTGCTATCTCGGTTTCCATCTCGCTGTGATAGTTTTTCACCGGAAACACGTGGTTTGGAGGTATACCAAACGCCTCGCTGACTTGGTCAACAGCAGTCTTGACCTCTGGACGCTTGAAAACGTCGGCAAGATTTTCTGCAATTTCTTCGTGAAGCTTGTCTATTTTGGTCATGATAATCGCAAGTGGTATGCCTATACATGATAAAACAAGACTGATTTTAAGGCATAAAAGAGAACAATGTGGATACTTTAGTTGAAGAGAAACGTGTTGACCTACATGTCGATCAGTGGACGTGACAGAGGTTTGAAATTCGAAAGAAGTCAGTATGAGGACCATGTAAAGTATGGCACATCAGAACAGCCTTAATTTGCATATTATTAAATTTGTATTATCTTATTTGAAAAAAATAAAATTTTACAATGACGGATTAATTTCTGCAATAATATGTTAATATCAATAATTTGCTTATATCTATATAAGTCATGAACATCGTACCTTTTTCTAGCGCAAGGTTTTTGAGGTCGTTTAACAAGGTCATGGTCACTGCGGGAAGGTCATTTATTGTAGAAGAATCCAGCACAATAGCAACACAGTGGGCTTCCTCAGCTAACGATGGGCGGTGTACAAACCCAGGCGTCTTTGCTGATATGTGGCGCGAACAAGAGAACTGCAAGAGCATATACACGTGAACACGTGTTATTTTTACATTTTAGAACAGGGTACACATACCAAATCATAAAACAAGAGGTCCAAGAGGGCCTATGCTCCACTGGCATGGCTCTTGTGGTCATTTTCAATCCAGAGAATTGTACGTATGGGTAATAGGCAACAAATATATAGTTAAATTTTTGTGTTTGGGTTAGCTGAAAACGCTGTTCGTTCAACATCTGAGGACAGAGTGTTGTAAGCAGATCAGTTGCATGAACTATTTTAATATGTGCCAAGTAAAGGTAATCTGAGGGTAAAACATATTTGCTTTCAAAACTGTACTCATGGTCATAATTTCATTTCTGTAGCTTTAAAAATAAAAAGTTGGTATAAAAGGTCAAAGTCAAGGACATCCGAGGACAACATTGATGCTCGTTTGCATAACTGTACACATGGTCAAAATTTCATTGCCGTAGTTTTAAAAAATAAAAAAGTCTAAAGGGGTCGGGCCAGCTTTTGCCCAAGGGGCATTATTTTAAATGTTTTGCTAGACGGTCATCGTATGATGCTCCACAACGAATAGCAAAGGTATGGGCCTTGTGGTTTGAAACAAGAAGATTTTGAAAATATTTCTTAAATAAATCTCTAGGAAACTTGTGACCCCCGGGGCAGTGCCAGTTTTGACCCAAGGGGCATTATTTGAACAACCATGGTAGTGGACCACTGAATGTAAGCCGTGTTCAAAATAGCACGGATCTGCACAGCTGTTTCAGACAAAAAGGTTTTTAACATTTCCCAATTTAAGTATACCAAACCTGTGAACCCGGGGACATGGCCACTAATGACCCCAGGGGCATAATTTGAACAAACATCCACACGCAATTGTGACTTGACATGTAAACTTGGATAAAAATAGACTTCGCTCATATGGACCTGGCTAAATAATAGACTTAAAATCAAAACTGAAGACTGTATCGTGTTCACAAGCAATTGTTTACACAATAGCATTTTTATACTATCAAGGCCCATAATCTAGGCATGCATGGGCGGATCTGGCTGGTTTACGAAAGGAACCGAGCTCTAATGGAGATCTAGATACTGTACAAGTTCCATCGAGATACAACTGAAGCCTGTATCGTGTTCACAAACAATTGTTTACAGACGCACATACTACGTTCACATTACCATCGCATAAGCTCTTCTCGCCTTTGGCCAGTAGAGCTAAAATTGGGAAAGCAAATGTGTCACTCTTTTTCAGCAATGGTATTTCATAGAAGCCCCTGTTGTGAAATTACCTCAAACGACAAATTAATCAAAACAATAGCTTTAAGCTTTGCTACATATGAATTAACCGGAAGCTTCATACTATTTGATTCGTTGATGATATAATAGTACCTCAAAGGAGGAGGGAACATGACCATCTAGCAGGAAGTTAATGTTTAACGCATCCAATCCCGAATGGTCCCCGATACCTGGCGTGTCACAAAGCCTGAGGTTGAGACAAGAGCCGCCAGATTTGCGTACTGGGTAAGTTATGTACTGTAAACAATATATTAATGCGTCATGATTATCATTATGTTGAAGACAGAAACCTGTTCATTGGAATGTTCTTTGTTTGGTTTTTGTTTGGACGAATGTCGTTTTATGCATTATCATGAGCGTATACAAGGATTTCTGATTCATTTATGGAACTTTTGAATTATCAGCATCATTTAGATTATGGCCTTTAGAACCACTTCTATTTAAGACTTTTTACTTTGTTTCATTTCCAGAACAAACTTATCATATCTTAGCTTCAAAGAATAAGACAACCATCAAAAACGTTTTGTGCCATTCCGTACCTTTCTTGTGACGCTCTGCGATGAAGTACCGACGGCGGCTTTATGCATAATTCTGTCGGCGAACGGGGACATGGCGGTATTGATGAAGCTGGATTTTCCCGCGCCGACAGGGCCAACAAGTAATAACTGGAAGTCGGTTATTCCACTTCCTTTTGGTGGAGTTATTGACGCAAGCTCTTCTTTTAACTTTGAAATGTACTAAAACAGGACAAGAACCATTAACATTAAGAAAATAGCACAGACAGGTTAGAGATGATAAACTATTACAAAAACGTACATTATCCAAAACGAACGCTTCGGTCAACTTGGCGTGTACCGAAGCATTGGGACTATTATATACATCCATCAAACCAAAAATAAAACATTTTTATAGTACTTATATACCTCATCAGTGAGAGCAGGTGTTTTTTCGCCATATTCTGTGCGTGTCCGTTGATTTTCGAGGGTAATCTGCTGATGGTAAAATCCAAATTTAAGTGTGTTCAGTTTATGCTCTAGGCTGCGACATATGCTTAACATAGTTCCAGAAGAAACTTTAAGATGATTGACTTACGTTTACAAACATAATCCACTTAAATATGAGATTTTAAAGTTTGAAAATAATGGAAAGCAAGAGGAAAACCTCACCGAAAACAGCATACACTTCCATTTCCGTGACAACCATGCTTCCATTGTTTATGTCTTTGTTCGAGACGTTATTGTTATGATAAAAGTGTCCAAGAGAAATACTGCCATTCAGACTAAATGTTCCGTCGTTATTCAAAGGCACAGTGTTTGAAAAGGCTTTAAAATCTGGATATCCGAAATTTGAGCTGTCATTTGAATTACAATATATGGCTTTTGACGCATCTTTTGGTCGAAATATGTTCACAGCACGTTTTCCCGAGTACATCAATTGAAAGATGAAGGCAGTATTATCCTCGGTGTGGAAACCGACGCTGCTCTGCCAACTGACGCCTGCGTACCCACCAAATACAGAGCCATGTGGGTTGTAGAGAACTGTCACGGTCGGTCCCTGGTTGTCACACTTCCGGTGGAACACAGTGGCGGCGCAACCGTCCCTGGTTATGCTGTACAGGAGCCGGAATACTTTTGGTCCAGATCCAATAAAAGCTTCCAATTGGTCCATCTGATATTTGGTAAGTTTTCCTGTCATTCTGAAAGCCAGTTGCTATAAATATATGTTATATAAAAAGCCAAACACCTGCCGGATCATGGAATCACTGCCGTTTCGGGAACCCAGCCATTTGTAAGCCTCAAATGTCATTCTACATCGTTGATGCTGACCTGCTGTTATGAACTTGACCATTATTAACGAACATCAGACTCAGATATTACAAATTCCTATCAAGCATTTTTCCCTATTCATTCCAGTAAAGAGTTTTTAAAACCCGCTCTGTGTTAAACATATGTATTCATATGCTCGCCAAAATAAATAAACAAAACAAAACTATGATTTTGTAAATTTAAATTTGTGCATTTCTAAAAATAAAAATGAATAAAATAAGTAAATAAATAAACAATCATTTGATGTGCATATACACGTAAGCATAATGGAAATTAATATTTCATAGCATTCATCAGTGTTACATTACCTGTGTTTATGTTAATTAATTCTTTACCACCGCTGTAATTAAATCGAAAGCGAAAGTAGACTTTCAGAAATTTAGGGGACGTTACTCTTTTATGTCGTATTTGTTATATCGGTTTTACTTCTCAGAACAACTGTTGCTGTTTTCATTACGGTTTGATTATTCAAATACTTTAAGAAGACGAAATTTGAATCAATACATCAAAGACGCATCAGGATATGTTCAAGTGAGAATACATTGTTTGATCACGCATTTCGAATGATGGGGGGGGGGGGGGGATAAAAAGAGTTTTAAAGGTTTAACGTTCTAATAATTGATGAGTTGGTATACCTCGGTAGAACAATAAATTATGATATCAAGCCAGAAACATGTTACGGATTAAATAAAAAACGTATTCCCCCCAACAACTAAATTGCAGACAATAAATGTGTGGAAAATGTTCCATACACTTTATGTCAATATCTAGTGCGTAGTCGCCTTCTGTAAACCCGAGACTGGTACACTGTATTATCATGAAAACGTACACGACAGGTTTGCGCGTAAATATGTAGTGATTTTCAAGCATATTGCTTTCTTTTCAATAATCACTGCGTCTAATCAGCGACAATTCTAATTGATAAGTAAGCGAAAAATGTGTTGTTTTGCCTTGCTATATCTTGCTAACGTTTTATTTAAAAAAATAAACATATTTTATATCGGTGTTCTAACTATTTACGAACTTCAAAGCGGTTTCTCGATAACATAATAAGAAATCAAAGAAATGCGCCTATGATAAGTATCGGAAATTGTCAACATGTATCCCGAGAGCCACGGTCTTCGGGCCGAAATTAATTAACTTTGCTTTTTAGAAGAGGTATATTATATCTTTGTAATGCGTGTTGCCGTTAATGATCTATAATTGTTAGTAGTTTTGTTGTCGAAATGATCGAACATTTTGATTGGTCTCATACAATGGAACATATCGATCAAAGCCCTCTGAAACGAAACAAGACACATTATATACATATTCATGTATATATATACTTATATTTCGCAGTTTGGCATTGAGAACGTATGTATCCTATGCTGGCCAAATATTGTTTTATCAAATTTATTTATGTTTTTATTCATTATACAATTACATGCATAACATTGTGTAAGGACAAGAATACAATATTTAACTGATGTGACTCGTGGAGAAGAGCGACGTTTATCATGGTAGATACTTGGTGATATAAGGTTCAGAATTCTTAGTTTCTATTTAAAACATATTTCAGCATTCGACTTTAAATGTAGAGTTTATTTCAAATTTCTCATTGAGCAGTAATATGCCATAGTTCATTTGTAACTACAAGCAGCAGGGTCACGAACATTGCCTTAGCAAACTACTATGTCATAACCGGAAAAACGATATAAACAAATTACAACCAGAGTGCACTACTAATGACCAAAAATAGCCTTTCACGGTGTGAAGGACCTCACCCCAACTTTCAAGTCTATATATTTTTCGTTTGTCAGACAAAGTTACACACCGAAGTTGCACTCCTTTAAAATGTAAATAGTATAGCCCCTAATTTTGTATGCTTCATTTCGGATATAGTTCCACTCATTTGAGGATTTATAATTTGCAAGAAGTTGTTTAAGATTTTCACAATACCTTGAAAAGTTTCATATTCCATTGAAGAATTTGATGTATAAGCTATCAAATGTGCCTACCATTATCATATTAATATTGATATCCTTTTTATGGCAATTTTTTCTGAATCAATTATATAAAAAATATAGCAAACATTTTGCAGTTGATTATAGATAAGTAATCATGGGTTTTAAATGTAAAAGTGATTCAATGTTGCTATTGCTCATAATGCTATAGTTTTCAAAATATTGGGAATCATTCAGAACATAAATTTCAATAAATGTGCGTCATATCTTTGCGTAAGCCTGTACGATCAAGTAATTTAGTAAGGCATCTTTTGAATTTTATTTATTGTTATATCGCTATCATGCAAATAGTTAATTAATCATGCACGCTATTTAGTTATTTATCTCATATTCAAAGCGGCGTAATAAAGCCGAGCGCCCTGATTATTATGGCAACAATGGTCTTAATCTATGATAGACTTTTGTAACGTTTCCTAAAGTATTCAACCTTCGGTTATTGATTCTGTTTGTATGTTTGCTTCAAATTTCAATCCTTTCTTTATTCATTCGTAAAATGTGATAATATTATATTTAGATAGCAGGGTATTTCTTTCTTCTACGCGATCATTGACGCCTTTGTTCACATTGCAAATGATGCCAACCAATTGAACAAAACAGAATTATTAAGTTTTTGAATAGCTTCCAAATCAGTTATAAATTTTAAAGTTGATTGAAGACCTTTTGTCATGCATATACATTTTTCGAATTTTGAGATTTAAGATATTTAATTACATTTAATTGGAATACATTGCAGTGCCGATTAAGCTTTTGAAAAATAACGCTTGGAAGTTAGTTTGAAAAAGAAACGTGTTTAAGGGCTTATATAAAAAAAACAGGTATTGTTATTGGTTATTTAATAGTAAACATTATTTGCCAAAAAGCTTTCCCAGATTAAATGCTTCATTACGATAGTACCTGTCCTACAACGATTGGTAAATGTTTTGAATCTGAACTTATATGTACAGTTTAAAATATATAGGTTATTGCCTTGTTTTTTGATTGCGATTGTATATAAAATACAATCTCCTGTGTCAATAGGGGAAGGCAATAACTCCTAAGCGTTATAATATTTCGTTTAAGTGTATATACTGTATTTATATCTAAAGTGATTTGATTTATTACGTGTTGCGCCAATATTATTTAAATAGATTATTGTTCATACTCTAGGCTTATTAATGTGTACAAAATGCATAGTATGTAAAGGAGCGTATATGTGGCCTTATTAGGTGAGCTCTTTGCGTTCGATCATTATCTTATTGAGCAGATTAGAGGTAAATAATATGTTGGTATATCATCAAAAAGGTCACCATTGTATGGGATAGTTCCCAACCATGAACACGTTCGTTCACTGGTGCTCTCAAACACGTCATAACTGGTTTCAAGCCCAGGCAATTGTTATAAGAAATGTTTGAATCGTCTTCACAGCCGTGCTTGAATTTTTTAGCATGATAAGATACAAGCATGAACTCTGATACAAGCAAGTAGGTAATTTAAATTACTACTGATAGATTGTATTGTAATTGATAGTGCTATCGATCAACACTTTGTTTAATGATACATTTAACAAAATAACATAAGATTACAGTTTTCGATTGCCTACGTCTAATCTTCATGCAATTGGTACTCGATATTTACCAGGTAAACGTTTCAAAATGGCGGGAAACTGCCTCAAGATGAGATGGATCAACTGAATTTTTTTTTTAAACTTTAGCATTGTTATCAGGGGCACATTAAGTGTGACTAATTTACAATTTACGAATGACACATTTTGTTTTCTTAATGTCCACTACATGTTTGAAAATGGTTTGAAGACTTACGCATGCCTAAAAATACCCATTTAAAGTTTTGCACGGGCGGATGGGTTTGATTGTTCTTTAAAGGGCCACTCAGTTCACCTGAACTGCCTGAAATGTTTTTAATAGTTTGAATTGTGAATCTCACAATACACATGTGAGACTCGTTTTGAGCCCTATATCATATTGGTTTCAGAATGGCGGGACGGCTAACTGAAAAACAAAAGGATCAACTCGAAACTTGGATTGGTTCTGGACCCAAGACTTTTAAACTCATATACAACATCACACGGGTCGAATGCAGTGCCCAAGAATTTCACCGAACATGCGACAACCAGGGGCCCACCGTGACGGTTCTCTATAACCCAGAGGGCTCCGTGTACGGCGGGTACGCTGGTATTAGTTGGCAGAGCAATGGAGGATACATGGAAGATGAGAGCGCGTTTATCTTTCAATTGATGTACTCAGGAAAACTTGTTTTGAATACATTTCGACCCAAAGACGCTTCAAAGGCGTTGCGGTTTCAAGCACAGGACGGTCCTTGTTTTGGTTGCCCAGATTTACTAACATTTACCGGTGACGTGGCGATGTCTGTTGAAGGATACTTCTGTCTAAATGGAAGAGTTTCTCTAAATAATTATTATAAGGACAAAAGTGTTCCGAACACAAATATAAACAACGGACATACGAAGACTGCTGAGATTGAGGTTTACTCTATCAACGGTAAAAAAACACAACAACATTGCTATTTAGCTTCAATCAATGCTCGTTCGTTCACTTTTCATTCATTTCACATCGATGAAAAATGTTTTCTGTTCATTTCTGATTCATATGTTTTAAGAACCGGTTAACGATATAGTATGTATTTTGCAACTAAACAATATTGTCCAAATAATAACTTATAGCTATCGTTAACACTTCTATTTGAAAAGAACTTTTTAAATTATGTTTTAACATTACCAACTATCAACTTATCTACAGATGTTAAACTACGCCCGGAAACGAAAGCTTTTATTAGCACCAAGAAAACGCAATGTACAGGTTACATTTGGAGAAACGCTTTGGACTTAACTGATGAGGTACAGTTTTGATAGTTGGTGGAACTGTATAAAGGACAACAGTATAACGTTTTAAGAGAATACGTTAATTGGGATAAGCCAGTCGCCATTTGTCGACAAATAGTCTATGAAAATATGTGTATCGTGTTATGTCGATTTATTATAGTATGATATTTTATGTATTTGTCTTAACAATAGTACTTTTTGATTTAATTATGGATATATTCCTATTTAGGAAATATATAATTATGAACATTCAATTCAAACATAGGATGAAGTCAGATTATCAAAATGTATTAACATTCAAATATACTCTGAACGAGAAATCTTTCGGAAGCACTAATCATTGTAGAATCTTTACAAAACAGTCATTCATTTAAATAAAAAGGTTTTGTTATCTTAAATAGTATGTGTGTAACGCTTATTTTGCAGACAGTGAAATCCCTCTGCCAGGAAATCAGAGAAGTCAGACCGAAGACTGGAACTGACGTCACAGACTTTCGTTTGCTGTTGATTGGTCCAATCGGGGCCGGAAAATCAAGCTTCATCAATACTGCCATGTCCGCTTTCACCAGTAGGGTCATGCACAAGGCTCCTGTTGGTACTTCGGAAACTGGGCTTACCAAACAGGTACAACAAAATGTTCAAAGTAATAACCCTTTACTGATAGAAAATAGTCAATGTATAACATACTATTATATAGATGTACACCTTACGTAAAGAGATAGCTCATCCATTGAATGCATATATGTCCATATATTAAATGTATACATTTATCAATTTCAGTTCATACCTTATCAAGTATGCGAGACGGACGGTTCGCTTCTGCACTTCCGTCTTTGTGACACGCCTGGCCTTGGAGAGACTTCCTCAATGGATGCAATCAATTTGCACTTTCTTTTGGACGGACATATACCGCCATCATTTGAGGTCATTAAGATCCTAGTCTTGATTTTTTTCATTTAGAAAAAAAAGAGTTCTGTTTTACTGATTTACAACATAGATTATTCAACTTAGTAACCTGGAAATGAATTGAAGCTTTACAATGTTTTTTTTTTCATTTTAAACCAAAAAGCATACTGCTTTGAAGGTTGGGCAGAATTCTTTCTGTAGATTTACAATTTTTAAACTGTTAAATCGCTTTTTCCGTTTGTGTGAATTAGTATTAAACAAACGAAGATCTTAAACTTTGTTTGATAAAATCAAAGTTCTTACCTTTATATTTTCAAAGGAACGCGTGAAATTATAAGATCGATGAAGCGTCATCACTATGTCCTTTCCAATCTACTTTTATATTGTGGAACTTCAAAGCAGCTAACTCTAACGAAACAATTGCTATTTTCGATGCTTCAATCTTAAATCACTCTTGCATATCTTTTTTTTTGTTCAGTTTTCCTCGTCGCGACATGTGAGCGCAAAGACTGTTGGCTATATTTCGAAACCTGCACTAGCACAAGAAATTCACAGCGTTGCTCTTGTGCTAGACGCCTCCACAGTCAATGGAATGTCTTCAACAGACACATCTTTGCTTAACTACTGCAAAAGATTGATATTAGAAAAAGGTATGACCATATTTTCTGTTCAGTACACAGTCTGTAGAGATGCAGATTCTATCACATGTTCAGACGTGAATTAAATAAATTGATGTGTCAGTATTGTTTTTCAGTTCGAAATTAAGATCGCTACAATGATTCTAATTTTAGCCATACCTTTCGTGGTAATTTTGACCAAAATCGACAAACTTCACGAAGAAATTGCAGACAACCTAACTGACGTATTTAAGCGTCCAGAGGTCAACCAAGCTGTAGAAAAGGTCAGCGAGGCGCTGGGTATTCCACCAAACCACGTTTTTCCTGTGAAAAACCACTACCGCGAGGTGGAAACAGAAATGTCAGTTAATGCTCTTTCTCTTATGGCGCTTCGGAAGATGGTACTCTTGGCATCGGATGTTTTGGACGTACGCACTTCCAGTAGCAAAGAAAATGAAGCGGATTCAGCCGTGACAGAAACTAATTATTTTTACAGATGAAGCGACATTAACAATTAACAATGAAGACAAAACTTAAAAAATGTTATTTCTGGATGTTTTGTCTTTCCATTACAAACCGTCCACAAAATCAGGAAACCATTGTATATTAGTTCAGCCTAAAATATATAATATGGTACATGTATTTATTTCTAGAAAGAAAAGTCGAAGGTATCGTTTTAACCACATCATCAATCGTTACCGAAATCAATGACATGGTTTCTAAGCAACCTGATTGTTTTGTAGAAGCTTTAAAAATCCATTAAGTTGTATATGTTGTCTTGTGTGTGTGTGTGTTTGTGTGTGTGCGTGCGTGCGTGCGTGCGTGCGTGCGTGTGTGCCGTTATACAATAGACAATGTTCTTCACCGAGGTCAAGCACTATGTGAGTAAGCGAGCCTTACATAATTTCGTGACGAGTTGAATAAAAGTGTGTATTTTATATCATGACGAGTGTCAGACTCTTTTTATCAGAGGCGTTTTCCAGTGAATAATAGCAAAAACGACTTACCTGTTTCATCTGCTCTAGTGATGTGCCGAATATCGCAAAGCAGTGCCACTTTCCGCGCTACATGCATTGCAGAAATGTACTACCCGGAATAATTTAGAATCATGGATACATCCGATATTATTTTAATCCGTTAATACGTAAAATGCATACTTAACATACATCAAGTAAGAATTACAACAAAAACCCTATACTTTTAACGATTTTTTTCACTTCAAAAAGTGACATATCAAGTTTGAACACATTAAGTTTCGAACGTCTAAAAATGTTTCTAATCAAAACACCAAGACACAATACCACGCTTTCATCGTTAAAATAAGAAAGAAATTACACTTTTGACTTACTAGAATATTGCAAATAAAGAAGTTCTTGTTTGTTCACAAATATGCGGATTTATATGTTTTCTGACCAATAAAAATAAAGCAATGTACACATTTGTAATACAGGAAAATACGTGATTTATTTAAAAGTATGCGTGACGGAAAATATCACTTTCAATGTAACTTTAAAGTAATTTTGCTGATCAGATTTCCATAGTATTTGGTTTGCAGGGTTCTGACTTAATTAATGTTGTTGTTTTGGGTTTTATTTAATCCTCTTGAAGGAGAGGAGTAAACAACCCTTATCATAATGTTGTTGCTGAGATAATAGATGCATTTGTTATACAAAAGCTGTTTTAGTTTCGTTTTCATGATAAAGTTGTTGCTTTACTTTGTTTGCATACATTGCATATGCGTTTGTTTTTATGTTTACTTCTTTCATTTGAAAGCTGTGTTGTAGTCTTGTTTTCATAATTTAGATTTGAATTCATTTCATATGCGTTTGTTTTAACATTTGTTGATATATACTTAAACAGCTGAGGTAAAAAACACATAATGTTGTGGCTACAGTTTTAGATACTTGTTTTAATGTTAAAGCTATGTTAAAGCTTTGTTGTAGCATTATTTTTACATTCTAGTTGATGTAATTGCATTTGAGTTTTTTTTTTACATTTGTAAGATATGTACTCAAAAGATGAAGTAAAGAACATAATGTTGTGCTACAGTTTTAGATACTGTATTAATATTTAAGCTATGTTGTAGCATTCTTTTCATAATTAGTTCGATTGAATTAATTTTAATACATTGCAATTGCGTTTGTTTTAACATTTGTAAGATATGTATTAACATATTTGAAGAAATATTACTAACCATAATGTATTGGCTATAATTTTAGATACTAGCTAAGAGATAAAGCTTGGTTTCATAATTAAGTTGTTAGTTAATTTGAATACATTGTACTTGCGTTTGTTTTAACATTGGTAAGATGTGTACTAACATATTTGAAGAAAAATCTAACCATAATGTTGTGGCTACAGTTTTATATACGTTATAATGTTAAAACTGTGTTGAAGTATTGTTTTCATAATTAAAATAATTTGATTAGTTTGCATACAACGCACTTGCGTGTATGTTTACAGTTTTTACAATGTTTAGATATGTTTTACAACTACTTCTCAATGCACTCTTCTTCACGCTCAAAAAACTGTGTATTCTCGCATAACTATGTGTTTTCCATTATTATGTATTTTCGCATAACTGTGTGTTTTATGTACATTCTAATATATAAACTAAAATTTCGTATCTGAAGACTGGAATAAAAGTTTGATGTTATTTACGTTTTAACATGTGAATAAGTCGTGCAGATAACGCTGTATAATTATTCAATGTCAGTGTTGCTGTTGTGCGCAGTACTCACTTGTTTTAGACAATGGTATTTTACCGATTGGGTGACTAAAATTTTGAGTGCGTTATTTATTTCGGATGTTCAAAATATTAAGATAAAAATTGAAAAGCATCAGTGCAATATATTATTCGTTCCATTTTCGCACCTTTCAGTTTTAATTTAGACAACAATGAAGTTTATTTTAAGATTTATTCTAAATTAGCTCGATTTTGATGAAAGCTGACAGGTTTATAGTGATGTCATGCTCGAGTGCGTTTCCGAGATAGAAACCAGTACTTCTGTTTATTTTTAGAAATACTGAGGATTACCCTTGAAGGGGATAAAGTCCACCTCTTAGGTGTGTGGCGGACACTCATACCACTAGACCAAATATTACCCTCGATGATGATTTAAGAATATATGCAATACTGAAGCCGTTTAAAACGTCAGCACTTTCGGAGACTGGACGGAATAGGTTTATGTTGCACTTCTATGGCAATATCAGGGTCCCAACAATTTCGCTATCCAAACACGCTTTAACAGTATATACGAAGTATTTTCACTTGCGCGAGTGCGAATTATTTGTCTTTCAAAGACAATTAACTTCATAGTCAATGACTTCAAAGACACTATTTTTACATCTTTAGAAATTTTCTATATGGCGAAATTTTTCAGTTATTGAGCCCGATTTGTAATACTGGCATTTGGGCCTAGAACTATTTTTCAAGAGTATTTGCCAATTTTAAATAGTTCCTTTAAATGCAGCAGCAACGTGATTGTGTAATCCGCCAAATTATTTACTTCTCATAGCTGATAATTTTTATTTCAGTTTATGTTTGTGATATCTTATTGTTAAATGAAAACATGTAAGTTTTCTTATTTATATTTCCGTTGATGAGACGATGTTTCCATTGCATAATCAATATACTAATTTAAATTATATATTAAAGCAGAAATGATTTGATTACAAAACAAGCAGTGTTCGATATCACTTTATGTGGCGAAAAAGACAAAAAGACTGCAAACACAATTAAAGGCATTTCAACGATACAATTATACAGCAAAAACTACAGGGACAAGCCCATTAGTCAAACATTCAAAAATAAAACCTGTAAAACATGACAATAAACTATAGACACACACGCACAACACACACAAATATGAACACCACACACAGACCACACACTCATTAAAATAGCTTAATCGATACATGATAAATGATCAATACGATGTACCATTAATGGCAAAAAAACCTAATCCATTTGTTGAACATTTCATCTGTCTTCTATTCGGGATTTCCGTTTACAGTCACAGGCAACCTAGTGCTCCTTTACTTTTATGCTTATATTTGAATTTACGAAATATATGGAATCATGTCATTTGAAATATTTCATCTAGATCTGTAAATCAACATACTTAGTGTAAATATTCTAAAATGGTCCAATGACAAGGGTATTATGTTTATGCGAGTAAACAATTCTTAAAATGTTTATCAATGGAGTAAATGAAATATTTTTTAAACGTATCTTAATTTAGTAAATCTTATTTTCCCCAAATTAAAGACATATTGTCCGCCTCAAAAAGGCATGGGCAGTTAATCAATACAAACAAATCACTGATCGGGTATCACCTTACCCTATAATACTAAGTTTTGTGTACTGAAATATGTCTCTTGGATTAGGGTATGGTAATCTCTTTACCAAACATCGCCAAGACTGTTCAAAGTCTATGCAGTATCAGACTCGGTCACTTCGTTCGGCTCCGTTGGACATTCTTCTTTGCTGAACATGCGCTCCTCCAGGAAATCCGAGGCCATGAAAATCATCTTCTGGAGCGCCATAAGAGCAAGTGAGTCTATTGACACTTCTGTTTCTACCTCAGTGTGGTTGTTCTTCACCGGAAACACGTGGTTTGGTGGAATACTTAGCGTCTCGGATGCTTTGTCTACAGCGGCCTTGACGTCTGAATGATTGAAAACGTCTGCCAGATTGTCTGCTACTTCTTCGTGAAGTTTGTCAATTTGTGTAAGAATTACCACCAGTGGTATGCCTGAAAATCGAAATCATATGAATTCATGTTAAGGTAAATTAAGGAAGGAGGCTAAAATGCCTAGTTTGTTTTAAAAGCAACTCTCCTTGCATTGGTAAAGAAAAGAAACAAAGGTTTGAATTTAAAAGCCATTTGACTGCTCCCGACTAACTACCTAATGTCGACAGAGTTAAACCTTTCTCTTTATTTACATAAATCCATCAACACAACAAGCCTAAAAATAAAATTTCAATTGCCTCACCAATGCTTGTTGGCAAAAACGGATTTTTAAATAATTAGAATCAATACAGCTTTGATATAAATCTTTGACGGTTTATCATTGAAACAATCATTTTGTTAGCATTTTTACATAATTTTCGTTCGACATATAACCGTTTCAAAACCTATACATGTCCCTTTAACTGACAGTCCTTTTTGTTTCTCTCTTGGATGCGATCTTCCTGATTCATTGCTGATATTTCTAGTACAAAGCAACAATAAATGCGATCTAACAGTGAAACAATAAATGCGATCTAACAGTGAAACAACAAATCCGATCTACCGATTTCACTGCTTATATTAATAGTTTATGATAAAACTAGATGTGGTCCACCTGGTTTAGACAACTAGATAAACATAATATAAAGCATTTACCTTAAAGATCTGAATAACACAATGCTAGTTACACTGCCTTGGAAATGAGTAAAGATGTTGAAGTAGAATTTTACCGCTTTTCAAACGTCAGTCCCCAAGATTTAATATCAATAATTCTAGATTAACCATTAAACTACAGGGGCAAGCCTAATTGCCAAACACTTTTTAGAAACCTAGAGACATTATGGTAAGACGGAAACCGACAAATGAATATTGGAACAAGACATAAAAATATAACAAATAAAACAAGTTTCGCTCAAATATCACAACACTTACCGTATTATTTTACACAAATGTAAGATATGAAAATTAGGAAATTCTGTTTTTATACAAAACAGAAAGAACAATTAAATACTACGATGAAAAATACAAAAATACTTGAAAATACAACCATGTACGAGAGAAAGCCACAGTCGAAAACTCGTATTTTCATCTTCATAATGTATTTCCCCAAGTGTATACTGTATCGTATCAATTAAAATACCTTTTTCTTGTACCATTTTCTTGCAGTCATTCAGCCAAGTTGTGACTGCTGGCGACATATCGCTGAGGGTTGAGGCATCTAATACAAAAGCAACGCTGTGGACTTCGTCGGAAAGAGTTGGTTGTTGAATAAGTCCATCTGTCTTGATGCTCACATGGCGAGAAGGAATGAACTGAAATGACATTTGAAATAATGATACATATACATACGAGAGAAATTCAAACACTATACGTACAACATTTAATAGAAAGAATAATTACATTTATATAAATGTGGACGAAGAACCAGGACATTAACGACTACACTTTGAAAGGAGAGCAATAACATTAACAACTACACTGTGAACGAAGAGCAAAGACATTAACGAGTACACTGTGAACGGAGAGCAAAGACATACACGACTACACTGCGAACGGAGAGCAAATACATTAACGACTTCACTGTGAACGAAGAGCAAGGGCATCAATGGCTACACTGTGAACGGAGAACAAGAAAATTAAAGACTACACTGTGAACGGAGAGCAAGGGAAATTAAGGACTACACTGTGAACAGAGAGCAAGGACATTAACGACTTCACTGTGAACGGAGAGCAAGGACATTAACGACTACACTCTGAACGACCGAGAGCAAGGACATTAACGACTACACTGTTAACGGAAAACATGGACATAAACGACTACACTGTGAACGGAGAGCAAGGACATTAACGACTACAATGTTAATGGAGAGCAAGGACATTAACGACTACACTGTGAACGGAAAGCAAGGACACTACCGACTACATTGTGAACGGAGAGCAAGGACATTAACGACTACACTGTGAACGGGAGAGCAAGGACATTAACAACTACACTGTGAACGGAGAGCAAGGACATTAACGACTACACTGTGAACGGAGAGCAAAGACATTAACGACTTCACTGTGAACGAAGGTCCAGGACATTAACGGACTACACTTTGGACAAAGGTCCATGACTTAAATTACTACATTGGAGACGAAGACCCAGGACATTTATGACTACACTGTGGACGAAGGTCCAGGACATTAACGACTGCACTGTGGATTAAGGTACAGGACATTTACGAATACACTGTGGGCGAAGGTCTAGAACATAAACGACCACACTTTGGACTAAGGTTCAGGGAATTAACAACTACACTATGGACGGAGAGCTAAAATATTAATGACTTCATTATTGACGCAGGTCCATGACATTAACGACTACACTGTGGACGAAGCGCCTGGACATTAACGACTACACTGTGGACGAACCGTCTGTACATTAACGACTACACTATGGACGAAGGGCCAGGACATTAACGACTACACTATGGACGAAGGGCCAGGACATTAACGAATACACTGTAGATGAAGGGCCAGGACATTTACGACTACACAGTGGACGATGAACCAGGACATGTATTGCTACATTGTGGACGAAAGACAGGACATTTATAAATGACAACACTGTGAACGAAGAACCAGGACAAAAACGATTTTTCTGAGAACGACGCACCAGGACATAAACAACTTCTCTCAGACTGAAGAACAGGACTTAAACGACTACAATGTTAACGAAAGACAGGACGTAAATGACTACACGGGGGACGAAGGACAGGTCCAGTTAACATTTACCCCAGCTGCATTGAAAGGTTACCATATATAACCCTGTCAAGAAACTTTGACTTTTAAACAATTAATAGCGATGCAAATATAGGTTGGTTAAAAGGAAGAAAAACAAGAGATGTTTGTCAAACATTATGCCCCCCCCCCTGAGCACCATGTTATCAGGATTATATGGACAATTGAATGAAATATGCATATACCGAAATGACAGCTGATTTGTCACTGACATTGGATGCCGTTGAGGCAGTTTTAAGATTATGAACATTCATAGTTTGAGGATAGAGTGTGTTATGACCATGACCTTTGACTTTATGACCTCAAAATCCATAGGAGTCATCAGCTGGTCATCAAAAATCTAAATGTCAAGTTTGAGGGCCATGGGTGCAGGCATTGACAAGTCATCACACAGACAAGCTTTTTTTGTTCAAGGCCACTGTGACCTTGACCTTTGACCCGATGACCCCTAAAATCATAAGGGGTCATCTACAGGTCAGACACAAATCCAAAGTAAGTTTGAGGGCCATGGGTGCAGGCATTGTCGAATTATCACTTGAAACATTTTCGCATTTAAGGTCACTGTGATCTTGACTTTTGACCCAATGAATCGTAAAACCAATAAAGGTCATCTCCTGGTCAGGCCACACTTCCATGTCAAGTTTGATGATGATAGGTTCAGGCATTGTTGAGATATCACTGCAAGAAGATTTGTTAACTTTTTTGCATTAAAGGTTACTGTGACCTTGACCTTGGCCCGATGACCCCCAAAGTCTTCGAGGGGTCATCTATTGGTCAGGCCCAACCTTGATGACCATAGGTCCAGGAACGGTCAAGTTTGCTTTCAAGGTCACTGTGACCTTGACCATTTGCCAAATGACCCCCTAAAACAATAGGGGTCATCTACTGGTCAGGCCCAACCTCCAAGTCAAGTTTGAGGGCCATGAAGGCAGGCATTGTTGAGTTATCACTGTGACAACCTTTTTATCGTTCAAAGCAGTGATTTTTTTGAAAATAATTTTACCGCCTGTGCCTTTTGAATTGGGAAAATAAGCGCGTTAAGTCTCCAAATTGGGAAAAAAGGAATTGTTGTTAAACATATACTGTAATTATTTATTTTTTTGCTCTTACTAATGTCATTTAATACATTAAAGGGGAAATACATTTAAAACTAGGTGCTACACATTCATAACTTTATAAAACATAAACTTTAGATACAGAACTACATAAAACAAAAGTCACAAGGTGTTACACATTAAGACTAGTCTTTCTCATTTTTGCCATCCAATACTGTTACTGAGGCTAACAGAGAAGCACATGGATATACTATTAACAACCCCAATACAAATGTCTTCTATTGTTGCTCAATACAAACACAGCAATATTTCAGTAAGAAATCATATTCTCATCAAATGGAATGGTCTAACAGAGAAACACATTAATGAACATTATCAATAAATTCTAATACAACTGTCACATATTGTCACTCAGTAAAACTGTACTAAAACAGCACTGTGTATATGTAGTAAAACTTTTTCATATAGATATTTAAATGGAATGATCTTGACTCATTGTTTCAGATATTCTTTGCTTATCTCAGCTTTCTATTTCTATGGCTATTGTGGGACATTTTGGAAATTATACCATTTTTAAACGTTTGACAGCTTAAACCGGAATATAAACAAACTCTAGGTCAGCTGGGCGATGTTATCGTACAAAATAAAGCGTCTTTTTAAAACCGGAACAAAAACAAACGTCACTGTCATCTGGGCGATTATTCCGTGCAAAATAAAGCGTCTGCGCGAATTTATAAAATCGTTTATGTAAAATCGCGTCTCCAATAGAAATAACATCAATACAAATTTCAAATAAAATTTGCCAGTTACAATTTAAAATTATTCAGTTAGTTTGGGAAAAAAGGAACAAAATTTGGGAATAAATGACGACTTTTTGGGAAAAATGGACATTTTTTGGCGAGGGTAAACAGCCGATATTCGGCAGTAAAATTGACGAAAAAAAATCACTGCAAAGTCACTGTGACCTTGACCTTTGGTCAATGACCCCTTAAATTAAAAGGGGCAATCTACTGGTCAGGCCCAACCTCCATGTCAAGTTTGATGGCCATGGGTGCAGGCATTGTTGAGTTATCACTCGGACAACCTTTTACCATTCAAGGTTACTGTGACCTTAACCTTTGGCCCAATGACCCCCCAAAACAATAGGGGTCATCTTCTGTTCAGGCCCAAACTCCAACTCATGTTTAACGGCTATGGGTGCAGGCATTGTCGAGTTATCACATGGAAAACCATTAACCATTCAAGGTCACTGTGACATTGACCTGTGGCCCAATGACCCCCAAAAACAAAAGGGGTCATCTACTGGTCAAGCCAAACCTCCAAGTTAATTATGAGGGCCATGGGTACAGCCATTTTTGAGTTATCACTCAGACAACCTTTTACCATTCAAGGTCACTGTGACCTTGACCTTTGACCCGATGAGCCCCAAAATCAATAGGGGTCAGCTACTGGTCAGGCCCAACATCCACGTCAAGTATGAGGGCCATGGGTGCAGGCATTTTTGAGTTATCACACGGACAACCTTTTACCATTCAAGGTCACTGTGACCTTGACCTTTGGCCGGATGGCCTCCAAAAAGGCCCAATTTCCATATCAAGTTTGATGACCATAGGTGTAGGCATTGCTGAGTTATCACTCGGACAAGCGTTAAAATTATTTTACAATTAAATGTCACTGTGACCTTGACCTTTGAACCGATGAGCCCTAAAATCAATAAGGGTCATCTACTGGTAAGGCCCAACCGTCATGTCAAGTTTGATGACCATATATCCAGGAATTGTTGAGTTATCATTCGGACAAGCTTTGGTCTACCGACGCACCGACCGACCGACCGACCGACCCACCTACCGACCGACCTACCGACCGACATGTGCAAAGCAATATACCCCTCTTCTTCGAAGGGGCGCATAATAACATTAAGCATATAAGAGTGTGTTGATTTATTTAAATTCTAACCTGAAATAAATTCGGTAAGTGTCCGTCTAGAAGGAAGTGCAGGTTTACAATGTCCATTGCCGAATGTTCGCCGATACCTGGTGTATCGCATAACCGGATGTTGAGACAAGATCCGTCTCCCTGACGAACTGGGTAAGACTTGTACTGGAAATGATATACATATTATCAACAAGTACATTGTAGAATACCAAAACAAAGTATGAAAACTATGTATACGGTTTTGGTTTTATTAGAATATACGCGTTTCTTTAAGCTCAATTTTGGCGAAAGCTGATAGCTTAATCCCGTTTACTGTGGGTTTTAACCTGTTCTTGTGTCTATTTTGTGATGTAATGAATAGTATCCATAGTGGAGTTCAAACTCTCCTTGGCAAAAGACGAACACCTAAATCATTACACCACTCCCAACCTTGAGTATTATTAGGATTTCATTCTAAAACAACATTCTCAAGCTTGACACTGCATACGCCAGTTATTTGAGTCCCTTTGAAGCACCATTTAAGCATATGTTTTTTCAATTCTGATTTCAATTTTGTGTCCAATTCACGCTCCCATAAAGTACGTTTTTTGCAAACTTATTGCCAAATATAAGCAACATTTATGCAAATGTTCTTGAAAGTCTATTGCAATTTAATGTCCCATTAAAGCACCCTTGTCGCATACATATATAATACCCCAAATAAATGAAATACCCTATTTCAGCACTTTTAAACATTTGCTCTTGCAAGTCTCATTGACATTTAATGTCCCAATTAAGCACCCTTGACGCATAACTTATGAATATTACTAGTCTCATTGACATTTAATGTCCCATTTAAGCACCCTTGACGCATAACTTATGAATATTACTAGTCTCGTTGATATGTAATGTCCCATTTAAGCACCCTTGACGCATAACTTATGAATATTACTAGTCTCGTTGATATTTAATGTCCCATTTAAGCACCCTTGACGCATATGAATATTACTAGTCTCGTTGATATTTAATGTCCCATTTAAGCACCCTTGACGCATAACTTATGAATATTACTAGTCTCGTTGATATTTAATGTCCCATTTAAGCACCCTTGACGCATAACTTATGAATATTACTAGTCTCGTTGATATTTAATGTCCCATTTAAGCACCCTTGACGCATAACTTATGAATATTACTAGTCTCGTTGATATTTAATGTCCCATTTAAGCACCCTTGACGCATAACTTATGAATATTACTAGTCTCGTTGACATTTAATGTCCCATTTAAGCACCCTTGACGCATAACTTATGAATATTACTAGTCTCGTTGATATTTAATGTCCCATTTAAGCACCCTTGACGCATATGAATATTACTAGTCTCGTTGATATTTAATGTCCCATTTAAGCACCCTTGACGCATAACTTATGAATATTACTAGTCTCGTTGATATTTAATGTCCCATTTAAGCACCCTTGACGCATAACTTATGAATATTACTAGTCTCGTTGATATTTAATGTCCCATTTAAGCACCCTTGACGCATAACTTATGAATATTACTAGTCTCGTTGATATTTAATGTCCCATTTAAGCACCCTTGACGCATAACTTATGAATATTACTAGTCTCGTTGATATTTAATGTCCCATTTAAGCACCCTTGACGCATAACTTATGAATATTACTAGTCTCGTTGATATTTAATGTCCCATTTAAGCACCCTTGACGCATAACTTATGAATATTACTAGTCTCGTTGACATTTAATGTCCCATTTAAGCACCCTTGACGCATAACTTATGAATATTACTAGTCTCGTTGACATTTAATGTCCCATTTAAGCACCCTTGACGCATAACTTATGAATATTACTAGTCTCGTTGATATTTAATGTCCCATTTAAGCACCCTTGACGCATAACTTATGAATATTACTAGTCTCGTTGATATTTAATGTCCCATTTAAGCACCCTTGACGCATAACTTATGAATATTACTAGTCTCGTTGATATTTAATGTCCCATTTAAGCACCCTTGACGCATAACTTATGAATATTACTAGTCTCGTTGACATTTAATGTCCCATTTAAGCACCCTTGACGCATAACTTATGAATATTACTAGTCTCGTTGACATTTAATGTCCCATTTAAGCACCCTTGACGCATAACTTATGAATATTACTAGTCTCGTTGACATTTAATGTCCCAATTAAGCACCCTTGACGCATAACTTATGAATATTACTAGTCTCGTTGATATTTAATGTCCCATTTAAGCACCCTTGACGCATAACTTATGAATATTACTAGTCTCGTTGATATTTAATGTCCCAATTAAGCACCCTTGACGCATAACTTATGAATATTACTAGTCTCGTTGATATTTAATGTCCCATTTAAGCACCCTTGACGCATAACTTATGAATATTACTAGTCTCGTTGATATTTAATGTCCCATTTAAGCACCCTTGACGCATAACTTATGAATATTACTAGTCTCGTTGATATTTAATGTCCCAATTAAGCACCCTTGACGCATAAATTATGAATATTACTAGTCTCGTTGATATTTAATGTCCCAATTAAGCACCCTTGACGCATAACTTATGAATATTACTAGTCTCATTGATATTTAATGTCCCATTTAAGCACCCTTGACGCATAACTTATGAATATTACTAGTCTCGTTGATATTTAATGTCCCAATTAAGCACCCTTGACGCATAACTTATGAATATTACTAGTCTCGTTGATATTTAATGTCCCAATTAAGCACCCTTGACGCATAACTTATGAATATTACTAGTCTCGTTGATATTTAATGTCCCATTTAAGCACCCTTGACGCATATGAATATTACTAGTCTCGTTGATATTTAATGTCCCAATTAAGCACCCTTGACGCATAACTTATGAATATTACTAGTCTCGTTGATATTTAATGTCCCATTTAAGCACCCTTGACGCATATGAATATTACTAGTCTCGTTGATATTTAATGTCCCATTTAAGCACCCTTGACGCACATGAATATTACTAGTCTCGTTGATATTTAATGTCCCAATTAAGCACCCTTGACGCATAACTTATGAATATTACTAGTCTCGTTGATATTTAATGTCCCATTTAAGCACCCTTGACGCATATGAATATTACTAGTCTCGTTGATATTTAATGTCCCAATTAAGCACCCTTGACGCATAACTTATGAATATTACTAGTCTCGTTGATATTTAATGTCCCATTTAAGCACCCTTGACGCATATGAATATTACTAGTCTCGTTGATATTTAATGTCCCATTTAAGCACCCTTGACGCATAACTTATGAATATTACTAGTCTCGTTGATATTTAATGTCCCATTTAAGCACCCTTGACGCATATGAATATTACTAGTCTCGTTGATATTTAATGTCCCATTTAAGCACCCTTGACGCATAAATTATGAATATTACTAGTCTCGTTGATATTTAATGTCCCATATAGCACCCTTGACGCATATGAATATTACTAGTCTCGTTGATATTCAATGTCCCATATAGCACCCTTGACGCATATGCATATTACTAGTCTCGTTGATATTTAATGTCCCATATAGCACCCTTGACGCACATGAATATTACTATTTTCGTTGATATTTTATGTCCCATATAGCACCCTTGACGCATATGAATATTACTAGTCTCATTGATATTTAATGTCCCATATAGCACCCTTGACGCATATGAATATTACTAGTCTCGTTGATATTCAATGTCCCATATAGCACCCTTGACGCATATGAATATTACTAGTCTCGTTGATATTTAATGTCCCATATAGCACCCTTGACGCACATGAATATTACTAGTCTTGTTGATATTTTATGTCCCATATAGCACCCTTGACGCACATGAATATTACTAGTCTCGTTGAAATTAAATGTCCCATATAGCACCCTTGACGCACATGAATATTACTAATCTCGTTGATATTAAATGTCCCATATAGCACCCTTGACGCATATGAATATTACTAGTCTCGTTGATATTAAATGTCCCATATAACACACTTGACGCATATGAATATTACTAGTCTCGTTGATATTAAATGTCCCATATAGCACTCTTGACGCATATGAATATTACTAGTCTCGTTGATATTTTATGTCCCATATAGCACCCTTGACGCACATGAATATTACTAGTCTCGTTGATATTAAATGTCCCATATAGCACCCTTGACGCACATGAATATTACTAGTCTCGTTGATATTTAATGTTCCATATAGCACCCTTGACGCACATGAATATTACTAGTCTCGTTGATATTTTATGTCCCATATAGCACCCTTGACGCATATGCATATTACTAGTCTCGTTGATATTTAATGTCCCATATAGCACCCTTGACGCACATGAATATTACTAGTCTCGTTGATATTTTATGTTCCATATAGCACCCTTGACGCATATGAATATTACTAGTCTCGTTGATATTTTATGTCCCATAAAAGCACCCTTGACGCATATGAATATTACTAGTCTCGTTGATATTGTATGTCCCATAAAAGCACCCTTGACGCACATGAATATTACTAGTCTCGTTGATATTTTATGTCCCATATAGCACCCTTGACGCATATGAATATTACTAGTCTCGTTGATATTTTATGTCCCATAAAAGCACCCTTGACGCATATGAATATTACTAGTCTCGTTGATATTTTATGTTCCATATAGCACCCTTGACGCATATGAATATTACTAGTCTCGTTGATATTTTATGTCCCATAAAAGCACCCTTGACGCATATGAATATTACTAGTCTCGTTGATATTTTATGTTCCATATAGCACCCTTGACGCATATGAATATTACTAGTCTCGTTGATATTTTATGTTCCATATAGCACCCTTGACGCATATGAATATTACTAGTCTCGTTGTTATTTTATATCCCATAAAAGCACCCTTGACGCATATGAATATTACTAATCTCGTTGATATTTTATGTTCCATATAGCACCCTTGACGCACATGAATATTACTAGTCTCGTTGATATTTTATGTCCCATATAGCACCCTTGACGCACATGAATATTACTAGTCTCGTTGATATTTTATGTCCCATATAGCACCCTTGACGCATATGAATATTACTAGTCTCGTTGATATTTTATGTCCCATATAGCACCCTTGACGCATATGAATATTACTAGTCTCGTTGATATTTTATGTTCCATATAGCACCCTTGACGCACATGAATATTACTAGTCTCGTTGATATTTTATGTTCCATATAGCACCCTTGACGCACATGAATATTACTAGTCTCGTTGATATTTAATGTCCCATATAGCACCCTTGACGCACATGAATATTACTAGTCTCGTTGATATTTTATGTCCCATATAGCACCCTTGACGCACATGAATATTACTAGTCTCGTTAATATTTTATGTTCCATATAGCACCCTTGACGCATATGAATATTAGTAGTCTCGTTGATATTTAATGCCCATATAGCACCCTTGACGCACATGAATATTACTAGTCTCGTTGATATTGTATGTCCCATATAGCACCCTTGACGCATATGAATATTACTAGTCTCGTTGATATTTTATGTCCCATATAGCACCCTTGACGCATATGAATATTACTAGTCTCGTTGATATTTAATGTCCCATATAGCACCCTTGACGCACATGAATATTACTAGTCTCGTTGATATTTTATGTCCCATATAGCACCCTTGACGCACATGAATATTACTAGTCTCGTTGATATGTTATGTTCCATATAGCACCCTTGACGCATATGAATATTACTAGTCTCGTTGATATTGTATGTCCCATATAGCACCCTTGACGCATATGCATATTACTAGTCTCGTTGATATTTAATGTCCCATATGGCACCCTTGACACACATGAATATTACTAGTCTCGTTGATATTTTATGTTCCATATAGCACCCTTGATGCATATGAATATTACTAGTCTCGTTGATATTTTATGTTCCATATAGCACCCTTGACGCATATGCATATTACTAGTCTCGTTGATATTAAATGTCCCATATAGCACCCTTGACGCATATGAATATTACTAGTCTCGTTGATATTTTATGTCCCATATAGCACCCTTGACGCACATGAATATTACTAGTCTCGTTGATATTAAATGTCCCATATAGCACCCTTGACGCACATGAATATTACTAGTCTCGTTGATATTTAATGTTCCATATAGCACCCTTGACGCACATGAATATTACTAGTCTCGTTGATATTTTATGTCCCATATAGCACCCTTGACGCATATGCATATTACTAGTCTCGTTGATATTTAATGTCCCATATAGCACCCTTGACGCATATGAATATTACTAGTCTCGTTGATATTTTATGTTCCATATAGCACCCTTGACGCATATGAATATTACTAGTCTCGTTGATATTTTATGTCCCATAAAAGCACCCTTGACGCATATGAATATTACTAGTCTCGTTGATATTGTATGTCCCATAAAAGCACCCTTGACGCACATGAATATTACTAGTCTCGTTGATATTTTATGTCCCATATAGCACCCTTGACGCATATGAATATTACTAGTCTCGTTGATATTTTATGTCCCATAAAAGCACCCTTGACGCATATGAATATTACTAGTCTCGTTGATATTTTATGTTCCATATAGCACCCTTGACGCATATGAATATTACTAGTCTCGTTGATATTTTATGTCCCATAAAAGCACCCTTGACGCATATGAATATTACTAGTCTCGTTGATATTTTATGTTCCATATAGCACCCTTGACGCATATGAATATTACTAGTCTCGTTGATATTTTATGTTCCATATAGCACCCTTGACGCATATGAATATTACTAGTCTCGTTGATATTTTATGTCCCATAAAAGCACCCTTGACGCATATGAATATTACTAATCTCGTTGATATTTTATGTTCCATATAGCACCCTTGACGCACATGAATATTACTAGTCTCGTTGATATTTTATGTCCCATATAGCACCCTTGACGCACATGAATATTACTAGTCTCGTTGATATTTTATGTCCCATATAGCACCCTTGACGCATATGAATATTACTAGTCTCGTTGATATTTTATGTCCCATATAGCACCCTTGACGCATATGAATATTACTAGTCTCGTTGATATTTTATGTTCCATATAGCACCCTTGACGCACATGAATATTACTAGTCTCGTTGATATTTTATGTTCCATATAGCACCCTTGACGCACATGAATATTACTAGTCTCGTTGATATTTAATGTCCCATATAGCACCCTTGACGCACATGAATATTACTAGTCTCGTTGATATTTTATGTCCCATATAGCACCCTTGACGCACATGAATATTACTAGTCTCGTTAATATTTTATGTTCCATATAGCACCCTTGACGCATATGAATATTAGTAGTCTCGTTGATATTTAATGCCCATATAGCACCCTTGACGCACATGAATATTACTAGTCTCGTTGATATTTTATGTCCCATATAGCACCCTTGACGCATATGAATATTACTAGTCTCGTTGATATTTTATGTCCCATATAGCACCCTTGACGCATATGAATATTACTAGTCTCGTTGATATTTAATGTCCCATATAGCACCCTTGACGCACATGAATATTACTAGTCTCGTTGATATTGTATGTCCCATATAGCACCCTTGACGCACATGAATATTACTAGTCTCGTTGATATTTTATGTCCCATATAGCACCCTTGACGCACATGAATATTACTAGTCTCGTTGATATTTTATGTCCCATATAGCACCCTTGACGCACATGAATATTACTAGTCTCGTTGATATTTTATGTCCCATATAGCACCCTTGACGCACATGAATATTACTAGTCTCGTTGATATTTTATGTTCCATATAGCACCCTTGACGCATATGAATATTACTAGTCTCGTTGATATTTAATGTCCCATAAAAGCACCCTTGAGGCATATGAATATTACTAGTCTCGTTGATATTTTATGTTCCATATAGCACCCTTGACGCATATGAATATTACTAGTCTCGTTGATATTTTATGTCCCATAAAAGCACCCTTGACGCATATGAATAATTCTAGTCTCGTTGATATTTTATGTTCCATATAGCACCCTTGACGCATATGAATATTACTAGTCTCGTTGATATTTTATGTTCCATATAGCACCCTTGACGCAAATGAATATTACTAGTCTCGTTGATATTTTATGTCCCATAAAAGCACCCTTGACGCATATGAATATTACTAATCTCGTTGATATTTTATGTTCCATATAGCACCCTTGACGCACATGAATATTACTAGTCTCGTTGATATTTTATGTCCCATATAGCACCCTTGACGCACATGAATATTACTAGTCTCGTTGATATTTTATGTCCCATATAGCACCCTTGACGCATATGAATATTACTAGTCTCGTTGATATTTTATGTCCCATATAGCACCCTTGACGCATATGAATATTACTAGTCTCGTTGATATTTTATGTCCCATATAGCACCCTTGACGCACATGAATATTACTAGTCTCGTTGATATTTAATGTCCCATATAGCACCCTTGACGCACATGAATATTACTAGTCTCGTTGATATTTTAATGTTCCATATAGCACCCTTGACGCACATGAATATTACTAGTCTCGTTGATATTTTATGTCCCATAAAAGCACCCTTGACACACATGAATATTACTAGTCTCGTTTATATTGTATGTCCCATAAAAGCACCCTTGACGCACATGAATATTACTAGTCTCGTTTATATTGTATGTCCCATATAGCACCCTTGACGCACATGAATATTACTAGTCTCGTTGATATTTTATGTCCCATATAGCACCCTTGACGCACATGAATATTACTAGTCTCGTTGATATTTTATGTCCCATATAGCACCCTTGACGCACATGAATATTACTAGTCTCGTTGATATTTTATGTCCCATATAGCACCCTTGACGCACATGAATATTACTAGTCTCGTTGATATTTTATGTCCCATATAGCACCCTTGACGCACATGAATATTACTAGTCTCGTTGATATTTTATGTTCCATATAGCACCCTTGACGCATATGAATATTACTAGTCTCGTTGATATTTAATGTCCCATATAGCACCCTTGACGCACATGAATATTACTAGTCTCGTTGATATTTTATGTTCCATATAGCACCCTTGACGCATATGAATATTACTAGTCTCGTTGATATTTTATGTCCCATATAGGACACTTTATGTTCCATATAGCACCCTTGACGCACATGAATATTACTAGTCTCGTTGATATTAAATGTCCCATATAGCACCCTTGACGCACATGAATATTACTAGTCTCGTTGATATTAAATGTCCCATATAGCACCCTTGACGCACATGAATATTACTAGTCTCGTTGATATTTTATGTTCCATATAGCACCCTTGACGCACATGAATATTACTAGTCTCGTTGATATTTAATGTCCCATATAGCACCCTTGACGCACATGAATATTACTAGTCTCGTTGATATTTAATGTCCCATATAGCACCCTTGACGCACATGAATATTACTAGTCTCGTTGATATTAAATGTCCCATATAGCACCCTTGACGCACATGAATATTACTAGTCTCGTTGATATTTTATGTTCCATATAGCACCCTTGACGCACATGAATATTACTAGTCTCGTTGATATTTTATGTTCCATATAGCACCCTTGACGCACATAAATATTACTAGTCTTGTTGATATTTTATGTCCCATATAGCACCCTTGACGCACATGAATATTACTAGTCTCGTTGATATTTTATGTTCCATATAGCATCCTTGACGCACATGAATATTACTAGTCTCGTTGATATTTTATGTTCCATATAGCACCCTTGACGCACATGAATATTACTAGTCTCGTTGATATTTTATGTTTCATATAGCACCCTTGACGCACATGAATATTACTAGTCTCGTTGATATTTTATGTTCCATATAGCACCCTTGACGCACATGAATATTACTAGTCTCGTTGATACTTTATATCACATAAAGTCACCATTTAAGCATGCGTTCCTTTGAATTGCACCGTCCCATTTAAGCATTATTAGGGCCTGTGTTCGTGAAAGTGTCATTCAAATTAAGTGATCCAAAAACCAGAATATCAATCACTTTCAACAGTTGATTTAAAAATAAAACAATATGTTTCTCGGATTTAGTACAGACAGGAAATTTGAAACTGGTGTTATATTCTTCTTGGAGTTACAGTAGTAATAAACTCTGAATAGTGAGACACGGTCAAGTTCATTCGATACAAGGCATATTAAGCACTTCGCTAGTGAGATGATTGTGAGAAATATAAGGTTGGATAAAAAGAAACTCACTTTATTAGTAAGGCCACTGGCCGAGCCACCGACAGCGGACTTCTGCATTACTCTATCGGCAAAAGCTGACATGACAGTATTAATGAAACTGGATTTTCCCGCACCAGTAGGACCAACAAGTAGCAACCGGAAGTCAGTGATTCCACTTCCTTTTGGTGGAGTTAATGACGCAAGCTCTTCTGTCATCTTAGACAAGTACTGAAACATGACAATTGCAATGTAACTCAGTATATTAACTAAACATAAAGAAACAAGAATGCGCCCGTTTCAATACTTAATTACAACCACAACATACATTAAAGGGACTAGACACCAGATGATACAAGTGCAAGAAGAAAAGAAAATTGTCAAAAACTTACATATGATTGACATTATTGGTACAACGCATTGAATCTTACTTACTGATTATCACACTGATTACGACACATGCATCTTTCGATGTTGGTGCGCATTGTTCCAATTCGAAACTTACAAGGGTTGTCTACCACGTAGATCCCAGTAATTTAAAAATAGCGTCGGCACACTTATATGTACTCATAAACATACATGATTGAAACTGGTCAACTGCTATGCGCTATTCGAAACGGGGAAACACAGATGAGACAATATTTGAAAAAATAATGTACTCGCCCATTTTTGGACCATCTGGGCGTCTAGCCCCTTTTAATACCTAGCTAGATCTTATTTAGTATAATAAAGCAATAAGACCGTCTTTTTTTATAAAACCCACAAACCGAAAACATTTTATTACATAGGTATTGATCACTGTTGTGTACCTTTATTTCAGTTAAAGCATACCTCTTCATTAAGAGTTGGTGTTTTTCGCCATGGTATTTGCTTGGGCGTTGATGTTCGAGCGTCATCTGCTGGTAGAAAAATACACATTTAAAAATTGTTATTGTTTGTAGACATTGGCATGTTAACATTATGACGATAATTTAAAACTGAATAAGACAATGCGTACAAAAGTGAACAAATAGGAATGTTATACTCAAAAATATATTTCAAAATAAATAACGTTATTGAGAAAGCAATAAATCATTTACGCCCCGTTTATACTAATAATTGTTTTAACAAATACATACTATGTAAACAAAAAAATTAAAGTTGTACACTACAATATTTCATAACAAAAATGACTCACCGGAAACAGCGTACACTTCCATCTCCGTGACAACCATGCTCCCGTTGTTGATGGCGTCGTTAGAAACGTTGTTACTGTTATAATATGTTCCTAAAGTAAGTCTGCCATTAAGAGAAAATGTTCCGTCTTTATTCACTGAAATAGTGTCTAAAAATGGTTCGAAATCTGGATGACCAAACAAGGCACTGCGATTAGAACCGAAGTACAACGCTTTCGATGCATCTTTTGGTCTAAATATATTCACAACACGTTTTCCCGAGAACACCAGCTGGAAGATGAATGCGGTGTCATCCATGGTGTAACTCCCAGTACTCTTCCAATTGATGCCCGCGTATCCACCATACACAGAACCCTGTGGGTTGAGGAGAACCGTCACGGTAGGTCCTTGATTGTCACACTTCCGGTGAAACTCGGCGGCGCTGCATCCGTCCCTTGTGATGCTGTATAGCAGTTTAAAGCTCTTCGGCCCACAGCCGATCATGCCTTCTAGTAGGTTCATGTGTTCTTTGGTCAGTTTTCCCGCCATTCTGAAACGTTTAAGATGCATAGTGAGAAGCAAAATAAACGTTTACTTTGCGAATACATTTCAGCCACTTGGTCCGTATTAAATTAAACAATATTAATTCAATTTCATAACATAGTATATACAGTGCACAAAAATATTATTTATCATATATGTATATATGAAGCCTCTTTATTTAAAAGTGTACCTTTTCCATAAACTCAACAAGAACTGTTTTATTTCCAATGGTACAAAGAGTTACAATGCTTTTACATTTGCCTTTATAAGAAATATGGCAATTCGAATTTAAACCTGAAGTAAGATATATTAAATTGTCGAACGAAAAAGATATGCTGATGTGTGTATGGTCTGTTTGTCGTGTTTGTTTAAATGTGTAAGTTTGTGTATCGCGTTACCATGTGTTTATTTTAAACAGGGTTTATATTTGACTGTTTGAATACGGAGCTTGGCCCTGTGGTTATTATTGTATTATGAAGATGATTCTATATAACGCTACCTGGATATATAATATCAAAGGTGATGTTGAAAGGAAAGGGCACAAGTCGATTCATGATTTACTGCAGTTCTGAAGGGATGCATATGCATAGTTAGTCGTCAAATACTCGTTCAAGTTTCGAAATAAAATTATCTTTCTGAGACTAAATCAGAAATCAGACTTATGATCATTTGTAAATACGGGCCCAGGCCCAAAAATCACGAAAATAAATGTATCCAGTCTCAACTGAGAACAATTTTAAAATATTGTTATGATTAAAATTGAACCGCATCGTGTGAATTAGGGCGGACATAAATATTTCAAATGATTTAATCAATACAAAAAACACTTAAACAAACTGCTTTTAAAGAATTGGCACATAATTTTCTCTCAGATTTATGACCATTAGTTTACTATTGTTTCCACAGCAACCATAAATTTCGTACCGGCTTATATTGACTACATTCATATAAAACAACTAAAAGTATTCACTAGTTGTAGTATTGATAATTTAAATGTTGCACGTCATTTAAATTATGTACTTTCGTTATGACGTCATGTGCTTGACGTCAATTTATGTATTCGAAATGCGTACTACATGGTCTCACTTGAAAACACGAATAATGCGTAATTAAAGTGATGTCGCCATGATTGTTTCAGTATTATTTCCTTTAAAGTCATTTGATTGAAATCGCCCATGTAATAAAACAAACAAATTTGTGTATGTCCGAAGGCCCAAAATCACGCAGTGTGGCTCTATTAATTATAAAAACATATGCCGAATTGGCATACTTAACTTCAACAAGAACAAGATTCAAATCAACAAGAACTTGTCCAAATTGGCGTTACGAGTTGAGTTATTACCTTTTATGCGATACACATGTAGTTGATCTTATTGACAGTTTACAAAAACAACCTGCTTAAAGTTAATATACGAACGTACCGTGAACACAAAAACAGTATCATCAAAACAATTTACACTGTTAAAACAAATAGAGGACATCCTGATAAGATAACATTTTTATTTTAACCAAGGAGAAAACTGTGTAGATTATATACAGTAGATCTAGAAGTACTGTGATACAATAGATTGTAGTAGCGGGCCAAAGATGGCAAACAACACAGATTAATGTCAGAAAAGGTTTAATAAATTAAGAAGCAATAACAATATATATCAAACAATATTCGACTACCCATCATAAAAGTATCTGTTTACTCAAATGATAATGATTCCCTGAGTATTTTATTCCAGGTGTCTTGCACCCGCATAATAAATTAAACATATTATGGGTTAACATAAAACAATATAAAAGTGACAATGAAAAAAACAAGTAAATGGTAAAC
Source organism: Mya arenaria (assembly GCF_026914265.1). Taxonomy (NCBI): domain Eukaryota; kingdom Metazoa; phylum Mollusca; class Bivalvia; order Myida; family Myidae; genus Mya; species Mya arenaria. The sequence goes on along the minus strand of NC_069137.1, from coordinate 37,406,681 downwards.
ATATCAAGATGTAATGAAACACTATAAAGCAGAATTCTTTCTTTATCTAATTGAAGAATGATGCACGGAATCTAAAGCAAATTGTTATTATGTTCTTGATAAAACACTAATTGTACATTAATAAATACGAATTGAGTATTACACATCAGACATTAACAACACTGAATATACAATTATCAAAACAACAAATAAATCTACCTAAGCGTACCTTACTATATGAAGTATTCCTATGCAATAAAAACCAAAAGCGAAAGTAGATTTTCAGAAAATATAGGGGACGTTACTCGATTAACTTGAAGAAAATATCATCAACTTTCGGTTTCGATTGTCAGACAGAATTGAGTAGAATGATTAAAGGATTGTTTACTTAACAGGTATTATTAAAGCAAAAAGACGCTAAGTATATTTATTCTTTAAGGGTATCACTTTGTTTTATATTGAGGAATAACGTACTGTATACAGTACGGTGTAATGTATACGTCTGAAAATGCGTTAGAACTGACTTAGAAAATAAGAGTACTAAGAAAAAAGAAGTAAATAAGAGTACTAAGGAAAAAGAAGTAAGAGTTTTTAAGAAAAACAAACGGAAACGTTCTTTGTTCGGAATCTTACAGTTGCTGTTCGTGTCAAAAAGTAGGAGATTTTAGTCAAAGTGATCGCTATTTTACTTGTTCTGGTAATCAAAATCACAACTCAAAGTACTAAAGTTACTGAAATCCGTGCTTCAGCTCCCTGGAAGCCCTCCCTCTTAAAAGCTGTTATGACCAGAAGATAACTCTGGTTCTCAGTTTTCCTATATGTTAGATGTATCAGGAAGCTCTATGGCACAAAACCTGGACGTGGGCTGTGAACGTTGAATAAGAGAAAGGGCTTTAATGTTCATAACTTAATAATAAGTTTATGTCTAAACAAAATAAACCCTTTGTTTTAACATTCGTCTTTAGAGCCTTATTTTGATAATAACAGTAATGATCAAAATAGCGATGATAATGATGGTAATGATAATACTTTATAATGATATAGATTGTATAACTCGATTATTAACTATATTTTTTATTTCAATTGCCAATATATGCATTTAAAATATTTTTTTATTTAATGTAATGTAATTCTGTCATTATATTTGTATTATTTGTTTATCTTTATTTGTATCTTGTCCATACCAAATTTTACGTGGCTCGACCTTATCCGGTTATGCAACAAGCCTTCATTTACAATATTCTTTATAGGAATTTTCAGTGTCAATTTTTGTGTACAGTATTATTGAATTACTTTTTAAGTTATTACATTTACATTTTTATCGAATCGACTGATAATCGTTAGTTGAAAAACGACATTTCTTCGACCGAAGAAAGAACGTGGCCATTTACAAGGAAGATACAGTTTACAGCGTCCATTCCCGAATGATCCCCAAGACCCGGCGTGTTACAAAACCGGAAGATGGTCCGTCTCTCTGACGTACTTGATAAGGTAGTACATGCAGTACACTAGGTCGGATTAACTTTATGGATACATTTTGCAAAAATGAGTCAGAAATTTACGATGTGTATTTTGTAATTAAGCGTGTATGTCGAGAACATGTATTCTGTCGAAATCGTGTGCCTTGTAACATTTCGATGCAATATAAAACAATTAAATGCTTCTACCTTAGTCAGGTAAATTGGTTATGAACTATGAGTAAAACACATTGATTGATTTTGTTATTCTGTACCTGTCAGCAAAAGCAGACATTATAGTATTGATAAAATGAATTAGTTCAAGTACGATATAAAGCGCATGCTAAAAGAATTAGATCTTTAAAAGACTTGCTTGAAAACGCTTCTAAACGCTGGTTACATTAAACGTCTCACTGGTGCTAGCGTATTCTAGCCCATTGGCATATTGATATGAACCAAATGAATCAATTAAAGCTCATGTTGACATACAAAATAAACTTTCACCATCGGTTATAAAACCCATGGCCTATAATACAATAAAATTTGGCTGTAAAATGTCAAAATGCCATTTTTTAAAACATCATCATTTAAGATAAATGACACTAAAATCTTTCTTTTTTTCAAATTTTGCTATTTGTCTAGAAGGTTCTTTTAGGTCAGTTAGGGATGAAACAAGTTGTCTCAGGCCTAATTTGCCCTTTAGTTAGGACAATTTAAATCTCCCATATTGTTCATTGTCTGTGTTTTATGGGTCTTGTGCGTATCGTCCTTGGTATCATGTATACCAAGATATATTCGAATAACTTCGAAGATTTGTAAATTATTGCCAAGGTTAAAGTCTTTGCACTTCTAATACGGGGTCACCGACTTTTTTCGTCAAACTACAGACGAGTTTAAAACAGACAGATTAAAAAAACGCCCTATCCTTATTCGGCTAAACAAAACCATCCTGTAAAATTATATATGATTTCTTTCCAAAAAAGTATTAACACTTTTTGAAGTATCGAACTTTTATTGAGTATTCAACAAGCATACAGAGTTGACAATAGATATAAATAATAAAATGAAATGATAAAAACAAACTGAGTATATTCCCCTATTATTTTGATTGTCAATGCACATGTGTTGAAGTGATCTCTGAAATGAATGTTCTAAGTTAAAGTTAAGTCTACTAGGCTTGCCGCTGTAGTTTAGTTACACAAGTGCCAGAAGCGTTATCAAACGAACAATGCCAGGGAATGAGATGGTTATCCTTTTGTCCCTCCTCAGGGACATTTTCCGTATGCGCTTTGAAGACTTATTAATAATTATTTCTTTGCATTAAGTGCCAAATCTTTAAAACACTTAATACAACAACTACTGGACGTAAAGGTCGAGCCAGCGAAGATGTAGTAAAACAAGAGATGTTTCTAAAACAGTGTACTCCCAAAGGATCCGCTTTGTCAGAAGCATGTTGGGCATTATATAAAGATGATTTTCAAGACATTTCTGAAATGCATTAATTTGTTATGGTTCCATAAAGCTTTAAAACATGAATACAAACATTTCGACCTTTGACCTGCGGACAAAGTTTTCATAGTAGTGTTGTTTCTGTGAAGTTTTCCTTTGACCTACTGACCTAAACACGATGTAAAAGTCATCTTTGAGTAAAGACCAACCTTGTGCCAATGTCCATTGTCTAACCGTTCTCGAGTTAATGTGTGAACAATGCAATCATTAGAAAATCATGCATGTGTGATTCAAGTAAGAAATATTCAGAAAGGCCCACCTGAAATTCTCAAGCCCTTTAAACAAAAATGTTCTAGTTTGTTACAAACAAAAAACGATTTTCAGACATTTTGGGCCTAGCTTTCTCCAACACTTAATAATATTTTGACGTTTGTTTCGAATATTCCAACATAAATCGTCAAACTATATAGTGGGAGACCGTTAGAGCTTTTTTTAACGTGTCTGTGCATAGCGGAATACAATAAACAAGAGAAACACAATCATTCCGTAGCAACCGATATCATATAAAATGAAATTAATTACATGTGTGTATTTTAATGAGACGCATAAATTTCCTCTCATATACGATACAACCGAAATCGAAAGTAGGAAGTAGGAAAATCCAAAACGATAGGGGGCGTTACTCGAGTTACCTTAATATTTGCCACTTTCGGGTTAGATTCGCAGAAAAGAGTGTAATAACAAATTAAGTGAGATATATCCAATAGTTTCTAAAGTGTTTCAAGCGGGTTTGTATTTTATTTTATTTCGTTTTCCTACTGTTATATAGCGTTAATTTTCTTTGAATGTGTGCAGGGTTTGGTAATGTTTACGTTATTAAACATAGTTGACTATATTTAATTCAACGATTGTTTCAAATGCCTCTTAGCTGATTTTAAATTAGTCACCTAGTTTAAACGAAAAAAAGATAATTGATACAGAACGTTGATTTTCAATTCTTATCGTGAAATGTATTTCTGTTCTGCGATGAATATTTGGAAAAGTGTTACAGTTGCGCTAGAACTCCGAGTAGCGTATATCAACAGTGTTTTCAAAGGCTTGTTACGTTGTTGGTATAGTTATTACCGTTACCTGCAAAACGCAATCACTAATACAGTATGGATAACTACAATTTTGAACTATTAAAGAGTATCAAGATTTGTTTTCCTTTGTCATATAAAATATGGAAAAGGGAATGCCAACATATAAAGGTTTTACAACTGTATATCATATAGTTTCTAGAAACAGCTTTTTCAATATTATAATTAAAAGATATCCTTAATATATACATATTTTACAGATAATTGATGAACGAAACGAAACTTTAAAATGAAATATTGAACCTTAAAAATACATATTTAACCTTTTAGTTTTTATAGCGTATGTTTTATGTCAACTAGTGTTTTGATATATAAAGTAAAAGTCCATTCAAAAGTAGCATTTCTTTAAAAACTTTAATATCATATAAAGCGTGCATTGTCTACAGAATCTAAACATATCTATTTTTATTTGTTAAAAATACAACGTTGGCTACACTTATTTCAATATATCACCAGAACGCCACAAAGCATTGTTGTTTTAACAGACTATTTGGAATTCAGGTATTATACTTTGTATAGTAAACTTATATCTTTTCTTTCGTTTTCAATAGGTCAGCCCTGAGAAGCCTATATAAGACCAATCTAAATCTATAGAAGAAATCGTTGACAAAATGTTTTCTGGAAAAGATATGACCGTTGTGTACCTATGAAATCCTGAACAATTTTCTTTGCAGTAACAAAGAGCTCATACGCAGTCAGTGTGTTAAATAATTACTATATAAGTATAATTTAGCACATATATAGAGAGGCTAAAAATGGTTGCGACTTATTAGTTTTAGTTATAATTTATTTCTTTTTTGGGCTCACTTTATGAATGGAACATTTTCAGAATGGAGGGAAAATTGACCGAAAGTCAGATGGACCTCCTGGAAGTTATGATTGGCTCTGGACCGAAGCATTTCAAACTTCTATACAGCATCACAAGAGACGCTTGCAACGCCACTGAATTTCACCAAAGATGTGACAACCAGGGTCCAACTGTGACTGTCCTTTACAACCCACAGGGTTCTGTGTATGGGGGTTACGCGGGGCTGAGTTGACAGAGCTCCGGGGGTCACTTTAAAGATGACACCTCCTTCATCTTTCAATTGATGAGCTCGGGAGAACATGTTGTTAAAACGTTCCGACCGACACAAAATAGTAATACATTGTATTTTGCGGCGCAGCGCAGTGCAGACTTTAATGATTTGGTCACTTTCACAGACTCTGTTTGTAGAAATGAAGATTGAACGTTTAACTTTAATGGAAGACTTGCCTTAGGGAATAGTTATAAAAACAACAACATATCTAACGAAGCCATCAACAACGGGAATATGGTTGTCACGGAGATGGAAGTGTACGCTGTTTCCGGTGAGGCGTTTTGTTATTTCGTTCTCTATGAAGAAACTACGTTTCGCTCAGCAAAAATCCATTTCCAGTTGTTTTTTTAATTTCATTCTTTTACTTTTACGTTCACCGTGAATAGCAATTCACTTAATTCTAAAATAAGGCGTGTACTTTGATGTTTAAACAAACGCAACACGTATTTTATAATACACATTTATTAAACAGTTTTGATCCATACAGGTGCAGATGGCAAGAAACGTCATCGACCTTGGCGGAAGTGCAGTGATTTTAGTGACGAGGTAAAACGTATTCTTCTTATAAACAATGGTAAAGGAAGTATGTAAAGGGTTAAAAATCAAGTAACCCAGGTGAACAAGTTTACATGTTTTTTCCGATTTTTCAAACCCTTACCTTTGCAATTTAATTATTTTGCGTTAAGATTTATATTTCTGTTTTGTTTTGTATAATTCCCCTTTGTATAGGAGACTCGTATTGATAAATATGCTATTAGAAGCGATGTTATCTGTATAAAAGAATATCGGATACTAAGCATATTATTTTAAGGACTTGGTATCATTTAAAAGTCGGCATTATATATCGAGAAATAAATGCAAAACCTTATACTCTAAACATGTTTTTTTAGCAGGATAATATCACAAAACTACATTTTATATACATTTTTGTATTGTTATCAACCAACTGACGTCCAAATTATGTGGGGTCACCTGGCATCCATATTCAACTTTAATTGTTATTTATACATATGCATTTCATTGTATAAAATCAGATAATTTATCCATGGGTACGTTTGCAGGTAGTTAATTAAAGTTGTGCATAGCTTGTGCAACAACTTTCTATGCTACTTTATAAGATTAGAAAAAGCATGCAGTCAACGTCCGAGTTCCTTTATTAAAACGAATAATGTGTTGTGTTTAGTGTGTAGTGTTCTGTGCACTGTTTGTTTATTTCTTAGCATTGATCCTTGGGCCTTGTGTTGGAGAACTGGCCCTATATATAACAATGTATTATTTATGCTTTGAATTTATAAAACATACATAGCGATGGGTAGTTACAAAGCACTACACGTAGGACAGTTAACTTATAATTTAATTGATAACCGATGACATTCATCGGGCAACATAAATTTAGTGACATATTAGACATGTTTTTAACCAACTTTTATACATATTATGAAGCCGGAATTCTATAGTGAACCCTTTATTCATATATCCTGATGCTTTCAGTATATCAAACTATTAACAGAAGAGTTAGCGCCATTGAGACCACCCAATGGAAGTGACGTCACCAACTTCTGTTTGCTGCTGATTGGTCCTATCAGTGGGGGGAAATCGAGCTTCATCAACGCAGTTCTTTCCGCTTTTGCCGGAAAAGTGATACAAAAGGTTGCAGTTGGAGAGAGCGAGCAGGGGGTTACCAAAAGGGTAAACTTTTGAAATCTCAAAGAAAGGTACTTAGGCGATAGTTATCATGGAATACCTAGAGAAGGGATCATGCAAATGTACTCATGATTTTATTAGAAAATATAACTAACCAAAGTTTTAATGTAAGGTGAGATTCTATCCTACGGTTTCGTATGTAAACTCTTTCAATTTCAGTACGTTCCTTACCAAGTACGCCAGGCGGACGGTTCGCTTCTCCGGTTACACCTCTGTGACACACCGGGTCTTGGGGAGAGTTCTGGGATGGATGCAATTAACTTGCACTTCCTTTTGGACGGTCATTTACCGCATTGGTATGAGGTAACCAATTACTCAGCTGTTTTAGTTTATTGAAATGTTGCACTACAATAGCTTACGGTAATTATAAATTAAGTATTATCATTTGAAACTTATATACTGGATAAAAGGGACGTTTAGAAACCGGCCAGAAATCTTGCTGTCCATAACCGAATGATCGTTGTATTTTACGACGATTTCTTACGGCTATTTGCCATTGTTTTAAGATTAAATATTATAAGTTAACCATAGTGTCAGAAAGAAAACCATGCAATATGATGTTATTAATCATCATCCATTTTACGAATATAATTTATACATATTTCGTAGAGATAAAGTAGCTACCTGGTAAATTGTTTCAGTTTTCCCCGTATCGTCACGTAAGCCTAAGGAGCGTTGGTTTTATTTCAAAACCTACACTTGCACAAGAAATTCACAGCGTCGCTCTTGTGTTGGACACATCGACAGTCAGTGATTTGTCGCCGACAATCAAGTGTATGATAAATGACTGCAAACGATTGATATTAGAGAAAGGTAACTATATTTAATTCAAGAAATAAATAAAGTTACTCGTTATTCGAATGCTTTAAGAAATATTGAATACCAATGAAACATTGGTTAGCATAAAATACTGTCAATTTTGATTTGTTCACATTTAGGCATTCAGCTCGTTGTCATTCTTACAAAAATCGACAAACTTCACAAAGATATAGCAGACGATCTTGCTGACGTTTTCAAGCATCAAGTGGTCAATGCCGCCGTTGAAAAAGTCAGCGAGATGCTTGGTATTCCACCAAACAATGTTTTCCCAGTGAAAAACTACCACAGTGAGGTTGAAACGGAAGTGGCAGTACACGCGTTTGCTCTTATGGCGCTCCGGAAGCTGATCTGCATGGCATCAGATGTATTGGAGGAGCGCACTAACGACAGTGATGATAGAACAGCCGGATCAGGCGAGGTGAAGGAATCTGATACTGCCTAGGGTGCTTAAATCGAGATGAAATTTAAGAAGAATCTCAATTAAGTCTTATTTTCAGCTTACCAACCACTAACAGTATGTGTTGTCTTATGCCGAGCGGACATGCATGCTTTGTATAAAGCAATTTCAAAGGACAAAAACGTTTTTGAAAACATGACTTTTGTGTGTTTAGTTTTAAATAAAAGTTCAACATAAACCAGTTATTATATATATAATTATATATATACCAGTACCAAGTACAGATTTCGAATCTGTATGGATAGCAAAGTTCTGATTACAATAACTTGTTTTTACAATACACAAGATGAGAAAGGTATATCCTACTTCAGTATAACAGCAAAAGCACTGATCATAACGATACCAACGTTATTCAAATATTTATATGTTTAAGTTAACCATACTAACGTTAACAGTGTATACGTTGCCGAAAGTCAATTCAAGTGAAGTCATCACATTTATTCACTCGTATTAATGCACACCATGAATAAATGAGGTAATTGATAAAGACAATACAAATTGGGGTTTTAAAGATATAACCTTCATTCAAGTTTATCAAATATCTAAAATACGTAATGAATTAGTTACCGACATATAAAAAAAACTTGGTAGTTTTGTCGTATTATCGTCCTAATAATGATTGAAATTAATTCGTTTGCATTAATTACATGTGCAATCGTTTTGACATGATTTGAGTGTGTTTATTTCTTTCTAAATAACAGATCGGCATTTACTAGTTATAACACTATAGTACTTATATCTGTATTAAGGACAGATTTTGAAACTAATTTGTTCTCAATGACCTCTTTTTTATAACGTGTTGTTGTCTTGGCATGTGTTTAGAGTCATATGTTTTTGCAGGAACAGAGCAAAAACGCTAGCCATAATTATGCCAACGTTAAATCTAAATGAATTCTCTTTATCAACATTTGAATGTTGTTGAATAAGCATCGTCCGTCCCTACCGATATTTGAAAATGATATTTCGAAATTTATACCAAGAAGGTGTCTTAAACCATATTTACAATTCAGCATATGAAAAAATATAGATGTAATTGCAATGCCGCAGTGTTCATTATTGATTTGCGCAATTGCAATTCAAATTTAAACAACAGCGCTAATTTGAGAATACATATTGGCGGCCATATCACATTGATTCCGCTCGGTTGAATTGACGGAATTAAAAAGTGATGTAATTGATAGGTAATTCCTTTATTTACGACAATTCTGCTTATGATCGAGCATTCGTTGTGATGCGGCGTTGTGTGGAACCCATTTCAAGAATAATTATTTTACATATCTTATGTATGAAAATGTTTGAGTCTTACTTTAACAAAAATGGCATTTTCCTTTAAGTTCAATATTTTTCAAAATAATATTACTATATATGTTGTATACATTGAATCCGTTTATTCGCATTGTTCTTCTATTTATTTAAAGGATTCAATGACAGACTCAAATGCTCTCTAACATATTTTCTGACAGCAACTTGACTGTAATGAAGCAATTTAACTTACCTTACTGAAAAGACACTTGAAAGTAATTCGCAGGAACTCACTTTCTAAAACTTAGCCTTAAATCATTTATTTTCCATAGCTTTTCTATCCCTTTTCAACATAAAAGAGCATTTTCTGTTACATTAAAAAATGTTATCGAACGACTCTGGTTTAGAATTATTTTAATGTTTTATCAAATGACACAACCATTCTGTTCACATTTTACACGAAATTATATTATCCCATGTCAAAATCCTGTAAAACGTGAACTAGTCCCTTTTACAATAGATATAATTTGGACATTTATTGATTTTTTATTTAGCTTGTCCAACTGAACTATCGCAAACACTTGCCTAACTGTTATAACTGTATGAAGCGAAATGTATCGGCAAAGCCCCTTTCTAAATTTTAAATATACGGTTTAAGTGATTTAAATTTTGACAATATTTTTTTTATCAACTATGAAAGGTAGGCAATTTCTTTTTTCGTGGAGTTTGTTTATGGGCCGCCCACGTCGTCCATCGGCAACATTGTGGCTCCAAAGGACGTTGTTAAAGATAACTGTGAGTTCAACCTCATAGACGAACTCAATGAACAGTGATAAAGCAACCATATGGCATCTGACATATAACACCATTTAGAAAGAAGTTTAAACGAACGAGGCATCGCAAGCGTCTTTGTTTAGATAGACAAGTATCGATGCAGCAATAGTCCGCACAGAGTTAGGTCAAAGCCCCTAAAATTTTCAATGACGATACTGTAACATCCGTCTCATACGTTTAAAGTTAAATGATTATTAACTGTCGATGATATGTGGTGGATCACTGCTTACACCAAGTAGTTTACCCGGTGAGCCAAAGTATATCTGTGGTGAATCACTGCTTACACCAGGCCTAGTGCCTGGTGAGCCAAGGTATATGTAGTTTAATAATGATCAGTGATGAATATTCGAAAACGCAAGTCCGTTTCTCAATTAAACGTTATTTATTCAAGTTAATCTCAACTCCACAAAGCTAAGTCAATAATTACAATTGCGGACATGTTCAGTGGACAGTTGACGAGTTGATCAATAGTTTAATAAAGTTAAGTTCAATGTAATTATAATGATTATTTATTCTTATATAATAATATGCGAGGTTCATTTACTTAATAAATGTGCGCGTTGATTTAATTATAATACGTGTCAAAAGAATATACCTCGCATGTTTGTTTTCAAGATGTTGAAAATAGTTCAAGTTTCAGAAATGTCAACTGTCAAGCTCGAACTTGACACTTCTTATATACCCGCAAGATGCTGCAGCAATGCTGCAAGGCTTTTGATTGGTCTGCAGGGCTGCAGCTCACATTTGCAGGTGAGAAGAAGGTGCCAAGGCTCGAGTACAATAAAACAAGTAAATATGAAAAGTCTTGCAAGACATTCATAATAATAGATACATCAATCGATCGAGAATGACAAATTGCATCCTATTCGAACACTTAATTAAACAATCTAATTATAATGAAACAAATATCTTAATGCTGCAGAAATAATATTATCATTCATCCGCAAAATAGTGTCATAGCAACAATCGAATCAAATAGTGCGCTCGCAGCATTGTAATTGTAATCTGTAACATGAGCACATTTATATAAAACATTAATAATAAAATTATGCTTGAAACAATTTAACTTTACAATTCATACAGGAAAAGTTTACTCCAATGAATAAATATCTAATAAATATTACTGCGCTGTAACCCAACAGTTAAAATGGCGGACATATTTGTGACAGTCGTGTGTACTTCAAATTTATAAACGGGTTATACAGCTTCGATTCAAGGTATACTTATGGAATTTATATCTGAATTGAAATTGTAATTATCAACATATTCATTTACTACAAGACTTCTGGAATACTCATAAAAGAAATGGAAAAACAGCGATAAGACAACAGAGTGTAAGTAAATTCGGATATCCGGACAATTGTTAAAATATAAAGGGGGTTCAACATATTACATTTCCCCCACCTTAAAGATATATTATTCTCCTGAATAATGAATTTGAATGAAACTGATTTTAACAATTTAACAAAGATTTGAAATATGGATCTTTCTTAAATGTAATAATTAAAACATTTTTGAAAGTAAAAGAACACTTGAAAATTTACATCTTCTTTCTTCAGAGACGGAGCGGCACATCGGAAATCGCTAGATAGACATCATCATCACGGGAGTCGGGGGCCAGGGACAGGAAAGACTGAACAACGCTCTGCAGGAAATCTACGGGGCTCTTGATTTTGCCAGAGGCGATGTCCATAATGGCGTTATGATTGGTGTATGCCATCTTCGTAATGGGGTTACGTGTTGGAGGGATAATGGATCCAGGAAGCACAAGGCAGTGGTAGCGGAGAAGGAGTTCCTCTCTAGAGGGCAGGGGTTCTTCGGTCCGTTGGATGGTTCGGGAGATTAAAAGGTGTTCAAGTAACATGGTCCTCTGATCGCCAGTCAAAGTTTTCCAGTTGGATGGAGGCCATGTCAAACCGGGTCCTAAAGTGATGGATTGTGGTTTTATAGATGTCCAATCACGTTTGCCTGGTGGAAGAAGGGGAATTCGTCCAGTGAAGAGGAGTGACTTTGCACTACTCTCAAGAAGTTTTGTGGAAGTTAGTGGAGTTGGGATGTATTCTGGTGGGAAATTGTTTGTGTTGGGGGCATCTGTGGCTTCTTGAAATGTTAAGATGGAGTATTGTGTGTCTGTTGTTGGAGGTACGGAACGTCTAGTGGGGTTAGTGTTGTCGCTCAGGTGGGGAACTGTAACTAGGTGATCTTGCGATGGAGATTGTGTGACGGGAGTGTTGAAATCCGAAAAGGGGGAGGTTCCATTGAAGGATGCGATGCCGAACAGTGATGTTGCTGAAGGTAACAGTGATGGTGATAGTGGTGTGGTGGTCTCGTTCAGATGGTCATTCCAGATGGTGGCTGAGAAAGGCTTTTCTCGTGGTGAAGGTTGAATTGTAGATGGTTTTCTATCTGGAAGAGCTGTGGTTTCGGTAATGGATGAGTCAGTGAAACGCGTGTTTGATGATGCTGGTGGTTTAGAATGATCATGTGAATCTCCATTCGATGTCACTGTTGTAGCTGATTTCTTGTGTGGTGATCGATTTGGGGGCGTGTTGAGATCTGGTGTGGTGGGCGCGTCAACTAGAGGTTCTGAAATGGAGATGGGGGTTGGCGATCGCAGATCATTCAAGTTGAGTGGCATGGATACTGTGATTGATGACATTGGAAGTGCAGCTGAGTTGGATGTCGTTATCGGTTTGAACTGGTGCTTCTCAGGATGACTGTAGGTACTACTGCTAGGGGTGGTGTATGTACTGGTGGTGGGGTTGAAAGTGGAAACAGGCTGTACGGAGTAGATAGGAGATGCAATTCTAGCAGTTTTGAATGAAGGGAGGGTCTGTCGGTTCAGTTGTTCGAATGTACTCTTTGCTGATACCAAGAATAATTGAAGTCTGGTCAAGGGCGTCTGGCGCAGGTAACCAATTGCCACCAGAAGGTATCGACGGGACTTGGCAAGAGGTCATCATACGGAGAAGACGGGCGTTTAATTTATTATCAGATAAGATGTTAGGGTTGAAATGTGCCTTGATAAGGTCTTCTCCAACCTGATAGATGACCTCCACGTGGTTGGTGCTCATCAGGACAGAGGTGATTGAGTGCTCAGTGTTTTTTCTTTTTAGCGCAGGTTTCAAGTGTGACCAATGTCCTTCCCATACTCTGGAGGTGTTGTGGGAAATTGCCATCTTGGAGATAAGGGAGCGCATGAGGATGGCCTCTTCGGACGAGTACTCTGTTGCAGGTTCAATGGAGAGGAAGGTTTTAGGATTGGTGCAGCAGTAGGCGAGATTTGATGTTGCTAGAAGTTTTGGGGGGATGGAGGAATGTTGGTGTGAATGCTGGCCCCGGATGTGCCGTCGTAGATCATGTGGATATTTGAATTCATTAGGAGAGGAACAGCACCAAGGACACATATATCTCAACCGTTGGTGGTCAGTTTTACTGATGTGGTTTTGTAGCTCTCGCTTATTCGCGAACAAATTGTCGCATACTTCACATTTCCAGTCTGCAATAGAAGAAGAGGAGTCTGGTTGAGTATCACATACTCAGAACTCAATATACATTAGCCAATCTCTCAACTGTCCACCATGTCCAACACTTAGATAAATGCATTTCTTTCAACATCGTATGTCGAAAACACTAATATAACGCGGTCACGGTTGATCAGGCCGTTCTTCCTACAAATGTCGGGTGCACCCTATAACAGGAACCTCGCAGGTTCAAATAAAACTCGACGATGTTGTTAATAATTTTATCTCTCTAATAAGTGTCAATCCGCAGATTAAGGACATGTGCTTCACTTGACCAGCAAGTGGAATGTTTTTGGTTTGTTTTCGCTTTCTATTAAATGACGATTGTGGTTCAAACCAAACCAGACACCTCTGTACTTCTTGTGTTTGATAATGTGCCTTCAAGTGTATATCTCCTCTTTGTGAATAATTCATGTGAAACAGTGTTGTGATTCTATATGCTGTGGTGTCTACCATATTATCAATTTATTTTTATACAAATGTACATACACTGTATATACGTGGTGCAATCTCAATTGTCTTTATAATGTAGCAATATTATGTACATGTATGGGTTCTAATATCCCCGTTGTGCAGTGTTATGATGTTGTTCAGCAGGCTTATTTCCCTGAACAATCGACAGTGTAATAAAAACGAACAGCTTTACGCATTAAGCATTTATTTACAATTATCTATAGGAATGGCGTATTAACCCTGCCTATATTTCTTTTAGCATAACAATTATATTTTCAGCCATGCAGGTTTATGTGAACCCCGGTACAATCTCAGACGGTCTATGTGAAAGGGTCTGGCCAGGGACCGCTGTGATGTTTTCACGAAGTACACCAAGTCGTCAATTTTCCCTGTCACCAGACATGGGCCTTTCCACTGGGGTGAAAGCTTACTACAAACCCCGACTCGCTTTCGCTTGTCAAACAGCCAAACCGCATCCCCTTTGATGAAAGCGCGACGTTTTGCAGTAAGGTCATAGTGACGCTTCCGATATTGCGCTTTGACACGTAAAGTCGTCTGTGCCATCTTGTGAATGGTTTCAAGTTCATTGTGGAGAGCTGAAACATATTCGCTTATAAGAGCCACATGGCTCATCAGTGTCAGGTGGCAACCCAACACTGGCTTGAAGAGGGAGAATTATTTCCCTCCCAAAAACCATCTTATTTGGGGTCACCCCAGTGCTGGCATTCGTAGAGGAACGGTATGCCAACATTACTTGTGGCAGAAATTCATCCCAATTTCGCTGATTTTTATCACAGTACATTGTAAGCATTACGGCAAGAGTGCGGTTGAAACGCTCAACATTACCATTTGATTGTGGGTGTTGTGATGTGGATTTTGTGTGATGTATTTGAAGAAGTTCAAACATGTCAGAGAAAAGCTTTGACGTGAAGTTTGTTCATAGATCAGAGTGTACTTGCAAAGGGACCCCAAAACGGCTGACATATACATCAACAAAAGCTTTTGCAACAGTTTCCGCCTCTTGATTGGCAATTGGGATGGCTTCTGTCCATCTTGTGAAACAATCACATACCACAAGCACATAGCAGTTGCCTTTGCTGCTTTTGGGGAGTGGCCCAAAGATGTCAATTGCCACACGCTCATTTGGTCCTGAAACTCCAGCGACGCCAAGCGGTGACTTTGTTGGTTTCGATGGTTTGCGAGACGAACATAAATCACATTTGTTGCAATAATCCTGCACATCGTCCTTCATACCAGACCAATAAAATGTTTGGCGTAAACGTTCGAGAGTTTTGTTTACGCCAAGATGTGCAGCTGACGGAATGTCATGACTGTATAAAAACACTTCGGCTTTGTGACTGTCTGGCACAACTATTTGACGGTGACTTTTGTTGCTGTCATCATACCAAATTCGATACAATATGCCATTCTGAATTTCTAGTCGGTCCCACATACGCCAAAGGGTTTTGACCACTGCTGACTTGTCACTAACAGATGACCAGTCCGGTTTTGAATTGGCTTCCATTGCTTGGATTATGTAGCAAAGTGAAGTATCATTTGATTGGGAACAGGAAATGTCACTTGATGACCAATTGGGAATTTGGGCCATAGTTGGTTTTAGTGTTGTGTTGTTCCGGACACTCGATCTAGTCACTACACGGGCAGCAGGTATATGTGGGGAGGTTAAGGGTTCAAGAACTTGCGTAACATCAGAAATATCAGATGGATCATCAGAACATGAATCGTGTTCTTCTTCGTTCCCACCTTGTTGTTTTGCGCACTTTGTACAGGGTGCTCTTGACAGCGCGTCTGCATTTCGGTGTTGTAGCCCTGGACGATGTGCTACTGTGAGCGTATACGTATCTAGCTCTTCGAGCCATCTAGCCACTTGGCCAGTGGGTTTCTTCAAATTTCTCATCCAACTAACTGCTGCATTGTCAGTGCGGAGCAAAACTGGCTGACCATATAAGTATGAGTGGAAAGCTTTAAGTGCATTTACCACAGCCAGGAGTTCTTTACGAGTGACACAATAAGACTTCTCATGACTATTGAGGCTCTTACTATAGTAAGCGATGACAACTTCTTGACCATTTTGACATTGTGATAGGACAGCCCCAGTAGCCATATCACTTGCATCAGTGTCAAGAATGAAACTTTTACCGGCAACAGGGTAACCAAGAATTGGAGATGTTGTGAGAGCAGTCTTCAGCCTCTCGAAAGCTTGTTGACATTCATCAGACCACTGGAACTTAACTCCCTTATTTGATATTTTGTGTAACGGTTTGGCAATTGCTGCGAAACCACCGACAAATCGACGATAGTAGGAACAGAGTCCTAGAAAGCTTTTAACTTCCTTAGCAGATCGTGGTGTTGGCCAATCTTTAACCGCTGAAACCTTTTCTGGATCTGTAGCAATACCAGTCTCAGATACTATGTGTCCCAAGAACTTGACCTTTTGTTGAAAGAACACACATTTCGATGGCTTGCACTTTAGGCATGCTTCTTGTAGGCGCAAGAAAATGCGTTCAATACGTTCAAGTCCCTCTTGCACAGTTTTGCAAGGGACAATGATGTCGTCCATGTAAAGCAGACAATCAACCCATTGAATACCTCGTAAGACGTTCTCCATTAGTCTTTCAAAGGTGGACGGAGCATTGACGAGGCCGAAACTCATTATCGTAAATTGGTACAGCCCCATCGTTGTTGAAAAAAGCTGTTTTCTGTTTGTCATGCTCGTCCATAGCCACCTGCCAATACCCTGAGTTTAAATCCATAGATGAGAAGAACTTTGACCCTGAAAGAGCATCAATACAGTCGTCAACTCTCGGGAGGGGATAGGCGTCTTTTATCGTGACTTCATTGAGTTTGCGGTAGTCAACACAGAACCTGGGACTACCGTCTTTCTTTGTTACTAGCACTACCGGCGATGCCCATGGGCTTGAGGATGGTTCAATAATGCCACGTTTCAGCATTTTATCAATCTCCTCCTTTTCAGTCGTTCGCTTTCCTATTGGAAGTCGACGAGGTGGTTGTCTAATGGGTGCTGCGTTGCCTGTATTAATGGTGTGCTGGACAAGATTAGTTCGGCCTATATCTTCAGATGATCTTGAAAAAACATTTTGATATTTTGTGAGTAACTGTACAAAATCAACCTTTTCATCTTCATTTAGATGAATTGAGCTTCTCTCATACATATCAATGAGATGAGGAGGTAGCGTGTCACAATTTACTTGTTCTTGCGCAACAGCAATACGATATGTCTCTTTGTCAGGGTCAACATACGACTCGCATGTACCCAAGTTGGTGTTTTTATGGACGGTAACAGGAGAAGTTCCGTAATTAAGCATTGTAAGAACAGGTTCACTGGATGTATCAACGATACCACCTATGATGCAAATTTCTTGCTTAGCCATGAGATGAAATGATGGCTCAACATACCCTGGTGTTGTCAGATGTTCCTTTTGCGGTATTTTAACGGGTACCATCATTTTCGAATGAGGTGGGAGTTTCACAGTTTGTTGGAGCTCAACACGACACACTTGATTAGCTCGACCGCCAGTCCAAAGAGGGACAATGTTGTCACCCATGACAAGACATGAGCGTTTGTAATTGATACTTTCTACATGAGAACGTAGAAAGTCCTGACCAAGAATACCATCTGCTTCAATACCACATACAACAAAGGATTTATCTATACGCTCTACGCCCATTTGTACTACAAGATTAACAGAGCCAGTGACACTGATTGATTGCCCATTGACAGATTTAAGACAGTTTTCCATAGGACGAAGTTGAAAAATTTGCTGTGAACCCAGCTTCTTGAGTGTGTTTTCTGATAGAAGAGATGTAGTGGCTCCGCAGTCAATTAGAAAATTGATTTCTGTAGGACCAACATTGCAAGTAACATAAAACCCATTATCATGTTCATTGAATTGTGAACCAGAGCGAGCAGTATGCACCTCTTCTGATTTCACATTTGTTTCAGGCCTTTGTGTAAGAAACGTCGACTCTTGGCCCATAGTGTCGACGCGAACTAGTTTTCCTGATTGTTATATGTGCGCCTTGACACATCGTTTGAGTGTTGTGATCTATACATGTTTGTGTCATTAGAATGTTGTCTTTGTGGATAGTTTGCTTGTACCCGACGGGGATTAGCTGTATACTGTGACCTGTTTCTAGCCTTCCTGTTTTGGGGACATGTCGCCCACAGATGATCAGACATATTGCAGCCAAAACACAGTCTTTGTGTATTTGTTTGTGTGTGACTGGAGTTATTCTCAAGCTTATCAAGACGTGTTGCTATTTGTTTAAGTGTGGTTTCTATCCCATTATCAACATCAACTGCTCGGATATGTGGTAGATGTGTACCCACTATAGACTCGTAACGTTCTATGACTGTTACGGCCTCATTTGTTGTGGTGCAGTTGTGATCAATGCATCTACACTTCATTTCAATTGAAATAAGTTTGTAAAGTTGGTTCAGTGCGAGACGCTCTTGAGATTGGTGGTCAAAATCAGTGTATGCTTTTTGGGCAAGTTGACGGAGATCATCAGCCAGAGAAGAAATGCTTTCTCCTTTTTGTCTGTGTCGACTTTCAAATTTATTTAACCATGAATATTGATGGTTCCCATTGGTGCCGAACCTCTCTGATAGCCTTGAAGACAATGTGTGATATTCACGACGCTCGTGTTCGGTCAAAGACATATAGTAATTTCCGGGCAATGCCGCGCAAGTTTGATGCTAACATCAATACTTTAGTGCGATTATCCCAACGAGAAAGCTCGGCGCAATCTTCAAAGTGTGATGCATACACTTCGAAACTTAGTGACCCGTCATAGGTGTCTGGTTTGATTGAGAATTTTTGCGCGTGCATCATCGGTGTCGAACGGGGTGCGAAATCGCCGCGATTTGAGTACGAGTTATCAGTATGCACGGCATACTCATTAGCGTTATTCGTACACTGATCATAAACATTTCTATCAGATTTGAGATGCACGTGACGTCTGTCGTCGGTATGCTGAGGGGTACTGTGTGCATTCATAATTTCACTTGCCGGCATCGACGGGCCGGTTCTTGACCGGACGTTGCTACTTAGCGCTTCTGAATTTGAACGATGATCACGCTCGTGTTGGATGCTAGACATATCAATGAGATTGTCATTTTCCTGAGAATTTGCGGTGTGATCATTATCTTGAATAAGATCTAGATTATCAAATGAAATCTCAGGGTCAGGTGATGACGTAGCCATTTTATTCTTCTCAACTACTGAACTAGAGTGGTGTATTAGTATGAAACAATATTAATCTATGATTAAAAGTTTAAATGTTGCTCTTTATTTCCTACTAGATCTATATTTCTCGTGTACTGAATTAATATCTCAATTTCATATACACTCAATAAACGTATGAAACAGTGTCATTGTTGTTGTTCGTATCACACAGTTCTCATTTAATGAAAACCGCACTTCTGACACCAAAATTGTAACATCCGTCTCATACGTTTAAAGTTAAATGATTATTAACGGTCGATGATATGTGGTGGATCACTGCTTACACCAAGTAGTTTACCCGGTGAGCCAAAGTATATCTGTGGTGAATCACTGCTTACACCAGGCCTAGTGCCTGGTGAGCCAAGGTATATGTAGTTTAATAATGATCAGTGATGAATATTCGAAAACGCAAGTCCGTTTCTCAATTAAACGTTATTTATTCAAGTTAATCTCAACTCCACAAAGCTAAGTCAATAATTACAATTGCGGACATGTTCAGTGGACAGTTGACGAGTTGATCAATAGTTTAATAAAGTTAAGTTCAATGTAATTATAATGATTATTTATTCTTATATAATAATATGCGAGGTTCATTTACTTAATAAATGTGCGCGTTGATTTAATTATAATACGTGTCAAAAGAATATACCTCGCATGTTTGTTTTCAAGATGTTGAAAATAGTTCAAGTTTCAGAAATGTCAACTGTCCAAGCTCGAACTTGACACTTCTTATATACCCGCAAGATGCTGCAGCAATGCTGCAAGGCTTTTGATTGGTCTGCAGGGCTGCAGCTCACATTTGCAGGTGAGAAGAAGGTGCCAAGGCTCGAGTACAATAAAACAAGTAAATATGAAAAGTCTTGCAAGACATTCATAATAATAGATACATCAATCGATCGAGAATGACAAATTGCATCCTATTCGAACACTTAATTAAACAATCTAATTATAATGAAACAAATATCTTAATGCTGCAGAAATAATATTATCATTCATCCGCAAAATAGTGTCATAGCAACAATCGAATCAAATAGTGCGCTCGCAGCATTGTAATTGTAATCTGTAACATGAGCACATTTATATAAAACATTAATAATAAAATTATGCTTGAAACAATTTAACTTTACAATTCATACAGGAAAAGTTTACTCCAATGAATAAATATCTAATAAATATTACTGCGCTGTAACCCAACAGTTAAAATGGCGGACATATTTGTGACAGTCGTGTGTACTTCAAATTTATAAACGGGTTATACAGCTTCGATTCAAGGTATACTTATGGAATTTATATCTGAATTGAAATTGTAATTATCAACATATTCATTTACTACAAGACTTCTGGAATACTCATAAAAGAAATGGAAAAACAGCGATAAGACAACAGAGTGTAAGTAAATTCGGATATCCGGACAATTGTTAAAATATAAAGGGGGTTCAACATATTACAATACTGAGGCAACCAATAATTGAAATATTAATTGAGAGCTTTTGATGCCGTCAGAACGAACCAATCAAACGATATTGTCCTTCCCGCCTTTAAGGCTTGGTGGAGAGTCCATAAAACTTGGACAAAAACACGTGCGTATTGAGATGTGTAGCTTAGAAATATAAAACAATACAATGGAAACAAAATGGACAAGCCCAGCAGCCGATTGAATAAATCAGTTGAATGGGTCAACAGTAATAATGGAATAAATATGGACCAATCAATACACACTTCGACTAACTGAAACTTACAATTGGCTACTACAGACGCATGTATTTGAAATGCCATAAAGGTCTATGGCTTACAAATGCAAAGCTAACGACAATTTTACAACAACCAGAGATTAAATCAACCTTTGTATGTCGATATTAATTAATATTAGGAAAACCGACCAGGAACGGCCGTTTCAAACAGGACATACATTATTACTGTGATGTCCATTGTAAGAACTTAATTTATTCATTAATTATTATTGAAAATGTCTAAATAAGTTAGCATTTGTTGTCAACGGCAAATTTCATTTTTCTTTTCATTTTTAATACCTTGCTTAGCAGTTTGGGACAACCTTATTTTTAAATTTCAATAAACAATATTATCGTCAACGAACAATAATTATTCTGCTCAAGAGAATGCGATGGCTGTAGAGAAAGCCGTTCACATATAGATGTGTAACATTTCAAAATACTTGTTTGAATATTTTACATTGAGAAACACAATCTTAATAAACCAGTGTGCATATTAATTAAGACTTGCAGTAATACCAACACTGGTGAAAACACTTATTTTTCATACGCTTTATTATATTGATATTCACTGGATGAACTTGTATGCTTATGTCATGATTGGTAATCATTGTAAATTCAAGTGATCCTTTTGGGGAACTTAAACAGTTATTCGACTCGACTCGTTATGACTTTATCAAGGGTCATTAGCCGCCCGATGATCCCGATATGATCTTACTGAAGCGGGAACTAGTCACACTAATGAATCGTCGACATATTTTTTAATGAATCGGTTTCCACAATGTTCTTTAAATAGGACCTTCAACTGGTTGTAATGGATTTATAAAGTGTATATCAAGAACCTAACAAAGCGGACGAAATTCTAAAAGCGTGTTATGCTTGTTCAAAACTATCAAAACATAACATTTACTTGATAATATCATAAACAGTTGTTTTTTTCAAAAATCTTAAAAAGTCTGCCGAACAATAATGCTTTACTTTTATTGAGATTTTTTTCTGATTTCTGCCATCTCTTTGGTAACCCGATAGCTCTACGCTTTCGCTTTTATAGTCGGACATCGTGCTGACTATAATTATTTCCGTATATATTGTCTCATTATGGAATTTTCTATCAAATTCGCCCGCTAGCTAAGTCGTTAATTCTGATGTGTTTTGCCTCTCTTTATTGAACTTTTAAAAATACTTTCACTAGAATTAAGTTAAGACAACACAAAATTGTGTCTAAGCATTTTTTTCTTTCTGACTTTTCACTTTTGTTGCCGTATTGTGTATTTTATTTCGTAATTCCTGAAAACGTATGCATTAATTCGAGTGAACATGTTTAAATTTGACTAATTTATATTTAACATTTTCGACAATAGTCATATACCCTGATAACGATAGTTTTGTTGCAGAATACCTGATCTCCAAAAAGTTTTTTATCCTAGCTGACTACATTTGACAATGGAACACATTGCCTTAAGCGAGAGCTCTATTTTTAAAGTTGCACTTTCCTGTGTCATTTTTGTTTTCAAATATTTAATCCTTTCAATTTTTGGATATGTCTTCTTTTGTAAACAAATGAACATTATATATTTTTATATCATTAACGGATTTAGTAATGATTAAAAACAATCAAAATATATAATTAATAGTTGGTTATCGCTTGCTACATCCTGATTTTGTCAATCCATTTGATAATTTTTGACATTATACCTCCCTAAATATGTATTACATGTTTTGACTTGAGAGACTGGTCATAGAATTTTGTGGGAAGGATAATTTTAAAATCGCTCATAAGTAAAAAATGTTCACGATTGATTTAAAAAAAAACATCATTTTTTGTGTATCTACGATTGTTATTAGTATGGAAAGTGAATGTGTCTGCTTATATAACCGACCGTTCAGTGTGCTTAGTTCATGCCTTACATATTTCTACTCTTTATTTTGGACTGAAATTCTGTACAGGTGGCTGCTTACCAAATATATTTATCTCTTCGATCAAGGTTGAGCACCACCTACGAAAGTACCCCTTCTCTAAAGTGATCACATGAACTATTTCCTTGCGCATCCGTTCAATTTTTGAGAGGTGAATAATTTGACAAATTCTTGAACATTTTTGAAGAACATAATAAAACTAACCAATGTGATTGTTTTAAAATTAACAGAAAGTTTACTCTTGAATCTTTATCGCATTTCAATTAACGAGCTCGTCAGAAAAAAACAAAAGTTGCTTACTGTTACCATTCAAGAAACGGCTTCACTGGAATTTTGTTCGTTTTGCATCTGTTCATGTTATGTAATGCTTAATATGTGACATGGTAAAAGGACCGCCCGGTTAGCTCAATCGGTAGAGCGTTGGACCGTAAATCGGACAACCCAGGTTCGATTCCCGGTCGTTGTGATTGGTTATGAAATCCTTTCTACGACCATTCGGACTGTACCACTGCCCCTTGCATATACAGAAGTTGTCAGTTCCTCGCAGAGGTGAAGGCACCTGGTACTTGTTAACCGACTGAAAGTCAGCCCAGGATAGGTGTGCGGTGGTTGAATCGACACTCTGGGATTCTTCAATGTGCTCACGCCGGGACCCGGAGTATAAACTACTAACACCACCACCAAGGTATAAGGAATACACATGATATGTTAAAACGATTATTTCGGCGGACGAATACAAAAGGCATAGAATAAATCACTTATATATATATGATTTCTTATAGGTGTATATGTAGATTTACTGGATAATATAAATATATATTATTCTCTGTCGGGGTTTTATCGCACGAAAACTGATTTAATGCTTTAGGAGTTTCACTAATGATAGCCGTACCATTTTTTTCACAGAGGGATGATTCCACTGATGTTAAATGTTAATGTCCTATGTCTTTTAAAAGGCATGTGGTTGTTCTCGCCTTGTTGACATATAGCATGTACTGGTATTCTAATTAAAGTAATTTCAGCTTAATGAAAACGATCTTTGTTCATGTAAATTACATTATAAAATGTGTGTGCTCCGGATATTGGTTTCTGTGGCGTTGGCTGTCTTCGAGTATCGCATTTCCGTCGGTGTAGATTGTCAGATGGGGTTAGCCGAAGTGAAGAAATATGAAACTGTTTAAAATCTTCGAAGCTCAATAATGAGCAGTTAATGAAAGTTACAGGGACTCTGAACGAGTTCAGTGTTGTTGATTTGTTTTCAGTAAACCGTCGACAAATCATATCTATCATCTTATACAAAGTCTATACACATTTATGGATCGGGATTTGTGAGAAGACTATAGATTTTTTTCTGCGATGAAGTACATAATCGTGTATTCAAATCATTAAGCATGACCTGAGTTTCTTTACTTCTAATGAAAAATAACAGGTTTCACTCTTTAATCCATATACTGGCTATTCAAAGGATCAACCAATCGATCGGTAAATGTAGCATCAGCTAATAACTCCGTCCTTTGTAGACAGTTTTAAATATATTGTCTTATGTTTGTGTAAATGTATCATCCACCTACTTACCCAACTTGTGTAGAAGTGTAGGCGTGTTTTCTTGTGTATGCGTGTGTGGTTGCGAACGCACCCTTTATTGGTATTGTCTTTTTGTCACATTGGTATTCCGCTTCATTTAAAGCTGCACTCTCACAGATTGAACGTTTTGACGACGTTTGTAATTTTTGTCTTGGAGCGAACGAATATTTGCGGAAATCCATCAAAATCAGTTGTATAAGAATCATTACAAAAAATGAGATCGCAGATGTTTATATTTAAGCTAAAAAAATAGATGTTTTATGCATTTCTCTCAAACCGTTAGTAACGGTTTTAACCGTAAAACATTAATTTTCGATCGGAAATGTCAAAATCTATGGTCTGAGTTTTTGTAAGCAATCTTATATCATTGGTTTGCAGATATTTACGCAAAAAGTTGCCCTTTCCAAGACAAAAAAATAAAAAGTTGTAATAATGGTAAATCTTTGAGAGTGCAGCTATAAAAGTGAAGCTGAAAAGACAAATTTCAAAACGACTAAACTGCACTTTTTATCTTTAGTTAAATACGTATGAGGCGACATGGATACAATATCTTCTTCAATAAATATGTTCAGAACAATGTCTTTGTACTTTTAATTCCGAAGCAGACACTTTAAATCACGCTGAGATATGTATGCTTACTTTACATATACATGTATTCTAACTATCCCTGTATAGAAACCAAATGACAATAAATGACATTTTCAACCCATAACTACTTGCTGTGGCTCCAACGATTTCTCGTCGAGTATAATCATTGGGGAAAAGCACAATGTCAAAGAAAAAACTAATAGATTTGTTTATTGAAGGAAGCAGTGATTTTCCTACCTATTTAAACTCTCTTGAAGACAACAGATATCATTAAAACGAGAGATTCCATAGTAAACGCGTATTTGTATGATGAACTGAAAACGATCCATTGCAAATCATTAAAAAATAATGATATGACGACTATTTTATTCGATTAACATATATTTCTTGGACTTATCGAAAAACAATAGAATATAAATTATTATCAAAAACTAATACATATTTCGTACATGACAGAGAAACATCGCGAAGATATCGTCATTGTAGGTTTTATCTAATCCGACATAAAAAAGAGTAAATTCAAATTCATTCTGTAAATAAACTTCTGTATAAGAACTCTTTTTGAACATTTCATTTCTAAGTAGCTCATGCTTATCACTAACGGCACAGACAACAGCAGGACGATGTATTTGACAAATGAAACGCAAACTGTGAACATGACCTCTCCGTTCAGCGATGATAACTTCAGTACGTGGATTAAGGTGCTGTTCACTGTGGTCAACTCTCTAGTAGTCGCATTTTGTCTGCTTGCACTCGCCGCACTCAACCGGACGAAGAGAACATCGAAGAATGCAAGGTAAGTATTACCCAATCATTAGTAATACGGATGTACAAGTCAAATATTGTTATTGTATAAGTTCAATAAAAAAATAACATGTCAAGTTCACTTGTTAACTAGAACATCAAATCTGCGAATTTAGATAACCTTTCTGACATAACGTGTCAAATAACATGGGGTTTTTTTTCTTTTTCAAATTTTATTCAACACATACAAAAAACAACAATATTATAATACATGAAATGCACTAAATCCTTAAATGATGCCGAAATATTCGGCAAAACTGTTCAAACATCTGTTTGTGACTCTATGCTTTTTATAGTATGAGAATAGAATGACAAATTCATTTTTAAAGATATGCATAATATCGACATGTTCTCGTCTACTATCGCTGATGAAATATGCTTTATTTACGCTATAACCTAGAGTGGCGAATATAAGGTTTAAATAAAAAATATTAAGGATTATTAATATTATATCCAAGTACAAAATATTCAATCTTTCTTATATTCTTGTTTACCCCGTATTTTGAAAAGGCATTTGAAAAGATCTGCCAAACAGAGTTGACTGCTAAACAATCTATGAAAACATGTTCATACAAATGACATGTTTTACAGGAAGAGGGATTGTTTTCGTATTTATAATGTTACAGTAGCAGTGAACGCTTTTGAATTTAAAGCCTCTGTGCTTTTTAGGAGTCAATTATTAGAGAGAAAAAATAAAGTGAGTATATAATTATGATATAGTCTCAGATTATGTCTGATAAATCCTGAGGTCCACACGATGGTTTAGTAAAGAATGTGTTTTGGAAATACCAACAAAATTCATAACTGGACCATTGACTCATTATATGCTAATGAGGCAGTTAAGTGGGCGGAGCATAACGCTTAGCAAATAATACGTGAGCATTTGCCAGAATGGACTGGATAAATAACTAGAAATATACTGAACATTTCAAATGAAATTTAACATACAGAAATTAAGCTCCTATTCATAATAGATATGATACAAGTATTTTTGAATGAAAAATTATCAATGTTCTTAAGTATGACAAAGTAAATTGTGGCAAATCATTAGATGTGTTAAAACTGAGATACAAAAAGCTGGAACTGTTGATATTTGCTCAAATATCGTTTATGACGACGACAATTTTCAAATAAACGTGACCAGCTTTGTTGTTGCATAATTGGTCGCTTGACATTATCACGTGATGTTATCAATGTATGGTTAGCATGTAAAATGTATTTACCCCGTAAGAAAATTCCGGTGGTCTATTGGTTATGCTGTTGATTATCTTTAGGTATTTTTCTTCACTGTTTCAGCGCGGGTTCGCCTCAAACTTAAACCAACGTCCTTTTTTATCACACTGGATAGGCATCTCCGGTCAATTCAGCCGTGCTGAAAAATTCCACCGTGCCAGAAGAGTCACGCGCTGTGACGTATTACTTTTTATTCCTTTCAGTATACACTTAACAAAACCATTATTTTGAGATTTCAATAGATGAGTTCCATTAACATTAACTTTACAAAAATATATCTTCAAAACAAAACAAAAAACACTTAAAAGACGTGATAATGGAGGAACTCCTTGACGTATGCAGTGAATAAAAATTACTGCGCGTTTCGAATGCGCTTTATTTTGAAATGCAAAAAATGCGCTTTACCATGTATTTTTCACATATCCATTTTGTGTGATTGTTCTTTTATCTTTTTTTCAAAAGAAAACATCTGTTAATCAAGGTATAAAAACAACCAACATTGAACCACACATAGGCAGACAGCGAACCCTACGATTATTTTCCAGTAGTAAGTTGGTTTCAGAGTAGGCGATTATGTTTGAGTTGTGTGATTGCTTTTGGGAAGATGAATACAGATGCTAAATTGCCCTGATTGTATTTGCCTTATATTCCCTTATCATAAGGATCTGTTAGAAACTCATATATAAGTGGAAAGAGTAAAAAGTATATGGCGATTAAATAAAACTATACTTATCTCGGCCACTGTACCACATCAAACTAGAATTATACTATACAATTGACATCCCATTGAGTGTCTTGACTTTAAATTATTGAACAATGAATTTGATCAAACACGATGATCAAACAAACACAAATAATTTAAGAAATTAAAACAATACAAGATTTTTTCCTAACGCAATATTACATAATTCTGTAAATTGGTATGCGAGGACTTTCATACCCGTCACTCCTATCCATTTCTTTCGTTTCCATTATTACAATGCTCACATTTAAACACCAAAATAACCATGCAATTGTTTTCAATTAGTTTATTTGGTCATCTGAACTTGGGTAAGGATGTGCAATCCGTAATTTCGAAAAACAAATTGGTAGGTACTGCGTTAGATAAATATTACACTCGCATATAAATATATTTCTTCATGTTCCATAGGAGTAACACGGCAACTCGTTTAGCATACATATTATTATCGTTTACTAATATCATTACTAAAATAATGTGTAATTGGGATGTTATTACAATTACATTTATAGTACTTTAATAAATGTATGAAGTTTTTACTGTTCTTTTCACTCTCTTTTCGCGATTTTTTCAATGTCGATAAGTTGTTTGTAATTGTGGTTTCTGTTTTTTTATAACATAGCTTCATATAATATTTCGTTCGTCAATAAAACGAGTTTCATATGTTGAGCAATGAAAATTGTTTATTTAATTGCTTGCACCTTGAGCCAGTATTGATTTACTTTAGTCGTAAAGTGAAAAGGACATTGTGTCACATTTGCAATGTTTTATTTTCTAAATTGAATATAACATATAAAACACTGTAAATGCAATACAAATATGCTGAAATTTATGATGTTATAACAGATTTAGGTTTTCATGGTCTCGACTAAAATCCCTTATCATCGGCATTAAAATCGGTATTTCACAAAGACCATTAAATTTCATAAACACGGGATTCGCCATACACCAGGTGAAATTAAAGATTCGAATTTGTTGTTGCAGGTTCCTGTCAAGTGTCCTGATAACCATGGATGTTTCAGCTGTGATCGGATTTACCATTCGAAAATTCACCGATGACCAAACTGCCAATGTAATGATTCAAGTGATCAGCGGCAACTTTGCCTGGCTAGCCTATTTAATGATCGGGATAATGTGTCTTGAACGACTCGTAGTATTTACCTGGCCACACTCTTATATCAGAATATTAACCACATCAAATGTTAAGAAAATTGTATTTTGTATATTGCTTCTTATGTCGACTTTATATTACTTTGTACGTATCGGTGCATGTTACCTTACGACGCCACATTTTACGTGGCTCGACGTCATCCGATCATGTAACAAGGCGTCTTTTACAATGTTCTTTGTAGTCATTTTCAGCGTCATAGTGTTATCAATAGTTTGCTACATAAACATATTTAAAATTGTGAGAGTGGAGCACATTCCTTCAAAAGCCGGTCGATTCAAGAGTACAGCAAAGTCGCTACAACATTATAAATCAACAACGATTGTGTTTGCATATTTACTTGTAATCATTTCAACGTCGATTGCTATAACTATTATTTTATCCCTTGGTTTTAACACAACAGGATTGCAACAGCTATTGATGGACGGTGTTTATACAATCAACTGTATGCTCGACACATGTTTGTACGTGTTGTGGTTCCGTGAATGTCGAATGGAAATTCTCAAGATGGTGTCTCACTACTCTTCGGGAATAGAGGACAAGGTTGAAAGGATGCGCTTGGAAATATTTCATGTGGTCACTATAGAAAATGGGACAACCATTCCAACAAACACGGACCCAAATATCGACTGAACGAACAATGGCTTTACCCAACCTTGAGCATCAACTATCGACTTTAAGTTATCGACGGATACGCTTGTTTAAAGTGACACTCTTATTCAAAATCAATACATACACATGTAAAACAAACATAAATTTTAAGTGATACACCCTCAACTACTTACTTAATAATGCATTTATGGAAACTATTAATTAATATTCACAATATTATAACTGTGTATTTAATCTGAACCACAAAAAACTGAAAACGCCAAAATATTAAAGGATATGTATATTTCAACATTAACTTAAAAGTGTTTCCACTCTACCGTCAAAATACGTTCAAACTCTACCAGTAAAGTATGTTTCCACCCTACCGTTCAAGTATGTTTCCACTCTACCTGTAAAGTATGTTTCCACTCTACCTGTAAAGTATGTTTCCACTCTACCAGAAAAGTATGTTTCCACTCTACCTGTAAAGTATGTTTCCACTCTACCAGTAAAGTATGTTTCCACTCTACCAGTAAAGTATGTTTCCACCCTACCGTTCAAGTATGTTTTCACCCTACCAGTAAAGTATGTTTCCACTCTACCTGTAAAGTATGTTTCCACTCTACCAGTAAAGTATGTTTCCACTCTACCTGTAAAGTATGTTTCCACTCTACCTGTAAAGTATGTTTCCACTCTACCAGTAAAGTATGTTTCCACTCTACCAGTAAAGTATGTTTCCACCCTACCGTTCAAGAATGTTTCCACTCTACCAGTAAAGTATGTTTCCACTCTACCAGTAAAGTATGTTTCCACTCTACCATTAAAGTATGTTTCCACTCTACCTGTAAAGTATGTTTCCACCCTACCGTTCAAGTATGTTTCCACTCTACCAGTGAAGTATGTTTCCACTCTACCTGTAAAGTATGTTTCCACTCTACCGTTCAAGTATGTTTCCACTCTTCCATTAAAGTATGCTCCCACTCTAACATTAAAGTATGATTCCAATATACCGTAAACATATGATTTCACTCTACCATAAGAGTATGTTTCAACTCTACCGTTACAGTATGATTCCACTCTACTATTGAAGTTCGTCTTCACTCTTCCGTTAAAGATTGTTTCCAATTTCCCATACGTTTTGAAGACATTTTTAAAGCATGCCTAAAATCACGTGATATATCGAAGAAAAAGATATAAAGTAGAGTCTATAATATTACACGTTATGACACTTGGCTAAAACCAATACAAGACAACATCAGTTCCAAAATAGAGAACACAAACTTTAATAGCCTGATTGTACTGCTCTATAATATGACACGTTATTACAAAGAAATATCAGTTCCAAAGTAGTAAAAACGCATTTTAATAGCCTAGCCTCATTTAACTATTTTATAGTAATATACGTAATGACACTAGGAAGAAACCAATACTAGAAAATATCAGTTCCAAAGTAGTAAAACGCATTTTAATAGCCTAATTAAACTGCTCTACATGTATAATATGACACGTTATGACACTTGGAAAAAACTAATACAAGGAAATATCAGTTCCAAAGTAGAAAAAGCGCATTTTATTAGCCTAGCCTCATTTAAGGACTTTATAGTATTATACCTAATGACACTAGGAAAAAAAACAATACAAGAAAATATCAGTTCCAAAGTAGTAAAAACGCATTTTAATAGCCTGATTAAACTTCTCTACATATATAATATGACACGTTATGGCCCTTCGATAAAATGAATACAAGAAAATATCAGTTCCAAATATGACACGTTAAGAAAATTGGATAAAACCAATACAATAGGTTTGTATTGGTTATTAGTATTGCGTTTTGATCCGGAGGTTGTATTCGACTCAAGTGGATTTTTGCAGATTTGGATTTCAACGAGGCGCTAGCATAGATCCTAAAGCTACACAAAACAGGTTATGCTTTCTTAGTAGAAACAAAAATGTCTAATTTTGTACATGACGTCATTTTTTTCGGGCTGGTCGTCTTACCTTGAAGGGACGGCGTAAGAAAGACATTCTTAATAGCAATTCAAATCGGTTTTTATTTCCTTGAGATTTCTGTTATTCACAATGCAAAATATATATGTTTTGCAACTTAGACCTCGAGGAGGGCATCGATGACGAGTTGCTGGTCAAGGGATTTTGTGGTGTTGTCTACGGTTACGTCAAAGGTTGAAGGATACTCGATACATTCATGAATTGAAAACACGAATATAAAGTATATTAATTACAAAATAAGTAGAAATTGTTTATGATCTCAAAGAGAGCGACCGCTATATCAGCTTCCTTCATCCATGTTTTATTATATTAGACTGAGTCGAGTGATTAACGCAAGTTTCTATTACAAGTGTATATGTATAAATTAGTAAATAAGAAATTTACCAGATTCTACCGCTAGTTATTTTGTGAAAAATTTGCTTGAATCTGAAAACAAAACATTGTCTAAACCGACAAAGCGTAAAGAACCCATTTTAACAGAATATTTTATAGATATTTTTATATTCTAAGAGAATTGTCTAATTGTTTTTGCTTCCAATGGATTATTGTGTGTTGATGTTTTTGTTTTGTAATGATGTCAAGTTTAACGATATTTATTTTACAGTTAGTATCAGGGGAAATAAGACTGACCCATGTCGCATGGGAGATCAGATGCAAACTCGAAGGAAGCCACATCGGCTTTTCACGGCAAAATTGTCAACCCTTGAAAATAGTTCATCACTCATTACACAAAGGGGCGCGACTTGCGCAGCCATAGATTGAGTGCATGCGCGCTGTTGGAAGCGTCATGGTAGCTAGGAGAGCAAGAACGGCTAAGACAGATTGCGACTCCATGGCGAGGAGATCGGAAGTGTCTATATCTTAAGCTTTGTAAACTTATGCGCGGCGATTTGACCATTTTCATAACACATTCTAAATCTTGAATGACATTTTGTGTTGTTGTTTTTAGTAAAAACGAAGTAAAGCAAAAACTCGCAAGTTGCGATAGTGAAGCGTGAAATGTTTGTTTAGAGCGAATTGAGAGGGTTTTATTGTAAGGTATTGATTGGTTAGTTTTGCATGAGGATTTCATGATATAGGTGTAAAGTGTCATGTGGTCATTCTTCTACTCGACTTCACGCTGTATAAATCGTTCATTAATTTTGGATTGGTCGGGTTATATTATGCGTTATGTCGTATGTAAAGAATATATTATAAAGCAGACAATGAATGAGGCTCAATATTCATACTTTTTAAGCCGAAACTTGGCATATATGCCAAGGTTTCTAGAGTTAACCGTCTCTGGCTTACTTAGCCGATCGGTTGCACAGTTTAAGACATGCGTAGCCTGTGTTTGCTTCAGTGCTAAAATTTGCTTGTTTTACATATCTATACTAGTGTTTCTTTGCCGACTGTACGTCATCGCTAAATAAACTTCTCGTCTGGTATTGTATAAATGTGTTGTTGCATTAATAATTGTCAATGATAATTGTCAATGCTAATGTTCAATTATCAACTAATCATTCTTTTAGAGAAAGCTTAGTCCTACTAAAACAAATTGTTCTACTATCAGTTAATAAGTCTGAAGCGTTGTATAGGCTTTTAAATTCATCCAGTGAATATAAACTTAACAAATACACTTATGTCGGTTAAGTGCCTTTTAATAAAGAAGGCATTTAGTCTTGATTACAGCTTATTTTATCTTAATTTCAAATGGTGTAAATTAATTGGCTGATTTGGGGCAAACTAAATTGACATTAAGCCTTTAAGACTAAGTATCATACACGTGATTGATACTTTTTGATGAATTTCTGAAACGTTATATTTTAGCAAAATTTGACGTTGCAAATGCTGTTTTTTATTTTTTCACAAATTAGCTCGCGCGGTGTTGTTTACTGATGTTACCGTTATGACTTATGTTAATTTGAAATCAGTGACAACTTGTTTCCACGAAACGTTTTGTGACTGTTTCACAATCTTACCTTAAATGTAACACATTCCCTAGACTTGTTTCTCATCTCAGATTTCTCTCTTTATTTTACAGTTACAATGTAGTTGTGTTTGTATTACTGCGCATGTTCTTATATTTAATTGTTTAAACCTCAACCTCATGAATAAGATAAAATACAGTGTGAAAGAACTTGCTATTTACAATGCATGTGTTATTATTCGCAATAATGATTCTTTATATAGTGATAAAAATCCCATTGTCATGGAAACGATCAACATCTTTATAAATTATATTCTTAATTATTTTAGGCGCAGTAGGATTTTCACAAGCTGTATCAATTTTCTGGTCATGCTGAAATAGAAATAGTCGAGACTTGCCTTAGATGTGACTATTTGTCGGTTTGAAATTATCAGAAACTTATGGATATTCTTTCCCAGCGTATTCAACTGTCATTTATCACATAAGTTTAAAATCATATAAAATTTAAAATAATATATGGAGCAAATTTCGAACTCCGCAAGTGAAATAAGTAAAAACATTTTACTAAACATTGCATGTTGGCATCGATCATGACAATGAATAACGGTACAAACAACAACGGATTGATGTATTTGACAAATGGAATGCAACAAGTGAATATGATCTCTCTGTCCAACCTTGATGACTACAGTACGTTGATTAAGGTGTTGTTCACGTGTGTCAACATTCCGCTGATCGCCTTCAGCCTGCTTGCCCTCGTAGCACTCAACCGGACCAAGAGAACACCGAAAAACGCCAGGTATTTATTAAAAATCTGTATAACGATGTTACACATTTCAATGTGAAATACTCGATAACAACTAGTCTACAAGTATAATAATAATAAAAACTAGTCGGACAAGCCAGGTAAATCAAAACTCAAAATAAACGTTATTAGAAGCACAAGTCAAGTGCCAATACGACAATGAATTAGAGACACAAACGTATAAAAACACATACACTAGTTAACATTTTACCTACAAGAGTTCAGTGATTTAAGCGATAACAGCGAGTTTGCAAGTACAAGCTTAAATATCAATTTCGCAAACGACATTTAAAATCCAACTTTTAACTGTACACCTGTCTACACGTACTCGCATTTTGTTAACAAGCCCTCTTATTTAGAGGAGGAAATGTGACAAAATAAATAATTTAACACCGACTTTTTTCTTTCATACTAAATAACTTTTCTGAACTTAACTATTTGAGAAAATGGCGTTAACTTCTGTTACTGAAAAGCCGCTTAAATCTATTTATATCACATCCCTAAATAACACCAATACGCTTTAAGTAAGGCCGCATACTTTCATGAGCTCTTTTCTTTATAATACATATTAAGTATGATAATCCTGACCCCTTATAACTTTATCTTCATTTGAATTGTAGGTTTTCATTTCGTATACAGAAAATGATCCTCTTTCCAAAGTTGTCAGATACGGTTATTCGTTGTTTCTTGCAAATTCGCTGCACTATATATCTTTGTATTTTCTTATTTATTTATTTCTGATGTGTTTTTTTTTCTTTCGAGAGGGAATGGCATTATCATTATTGGTTCAAAGTTGCAGCAGTCGTTTTGTAAGTTTATTAAACTTAAGGTAATAACGGTGACTCCGACGATAGGAATTCCATATGTTTTGTTTGTTGCTTTTTCAAAGGATTCAAATGTGTATTAATTCCAAATGAGAACAAAAGTATTGAACTCAAACAGTTTTTTTAACAACAGTTTTTGAAAAGATAAGGGGTGTGTTTACCGAACATGTCCAAAACTGCCCTGATTGCTCAAGCCGTCTTTTGCGATTCAAAATCATGCTGCTCAATAAATATAAGTAAAAGTGAGAAATACAGTCATGTGTTATAAAAAGCCACTGTTACCAGGTTATTAACACACAGCCAACTAGAGTATTTCCTTACGTAAAATACGCTATTTCAGTGAAAAGTTGAGAATTCCCACAACCCAGCAGTCCATTTTAATCCATCTCTGTCATGATAACCAATCTCACTTGGCAAGGTGTATTTTACATCTGTTTTCTGTAAAATTAAATAAACATTTTAATTGCATAAGCTCAAGTGCTAAATTATATTTCTTTTTTAAGTATTGACTTCCAAACGCAATGTATTGCCAAATATTATTTCTCGGCAATGATTAAAGTGGCACTCGTATTCAAAATCAGTAAAAACACATGTATAACAAACATAATTTTTGAGCGTTAAACCGTTAACCACTAACCAAATAATGCATTTATGGAATAAATTAATTACTGATAGCAAGATTGTAGCTGTGTATTTAATAGCTGACGACGCACAAATAATTATTGACGGGTGAATGCTAAACTTTTTACAGTGATCATCTTTCGTCTCATAAGGTAGAAATACCATGTTATCCGAACCTTTTTTCAAAGTCAACACGGTATCCTCCATAAGAACCTTTGTTTTCGATTTTAATTCATGCTTTTCGTTAAATTAAAACAATTGTATAAGTTGTGGTATAACTTATTTGGTGTAAAAGAGTGCATCTTTAAGGGTTATTTAAACTTCGGTTAAATGTTTTAAGTGAATGAATTTATGTTCTATTCTTTTCTCTCAAATGACTTCGCAATTGTATTTGGTATATCTGGCAATGCATTAGATCAAAAAAGGCTTGTTAGGCATTTGGGTATTTCTTCACTATCGTTATATGAATTCCCACATATTCAAACGGGAGTAAGTATACACTTCGTTTCACATACATTTAAGAAATATCATTTTGTAATATAATTACTCAAAAACTGTAAAACAGATATATTAATACTACCTATAATTTTGAATTCAGAAGTCATCACTGTTTTTCGTCTCCTTTGTCATATTGCTTTCGTCGATGAAACAAATTATTGGTTCATAGATTGTCTGAAATAAGCATACTTCATATATAAAGAATAAGCGTTGGCATTCAATATTCATCTTATTGTCATAACGTGTCTCAAGTATGTCAGATCGTGGTAACCGTGCTTATGAGATAACTAACGTATACTTAGACTGGTCCGATAGGCTTTTGAAAAGGCAAAAATAAAAGTGGTGTTTTGATTGTAGGATTCATAGCATGTAACACATATATTGGTAACATACGATTATATTGAGATCCTATTTGACGTGTATATCGTTGAGTGTTCGGAATGGCGTCACTATTATACTACTGGCGTCATAATAATAGTAAGCCTTTTAAAACTAGATTTTAACTGCATCTGGTTCGCAAATAGCACAATAATCATGTTATGGGGGTTAACATAGGTTATGTTACGGGTTGCTTCAACTTACTGTTTAAAATCTGTTGTTTCAGGTATCTGTCCAGTGTCCTGATTACGATGGATGTTTTAGCTGTGATCGGATTTACTGTTCGAAAATTCATTGATGACAACACCGCCAACATGATAGTTCAAGTTATCAGCGTGAACTTTGCCTGGCTGGCCTATCTTATGGTGGGGATAATGTGTCTTGAAAGACTCATTGTATTTACTTGGCCAAACTTCTATATCAGAATGTTCACCATTTCAAGAGTCAAGGAATTTGTAGTTTGCATACTGCTTCTAGTGTCGATTATATATTACTTTGTTCGTTTCGGTGTATGTTACCTTACGACGCCAAATTTTATGTGGTTCGAAGTCATCGGATCATGCAATAAGGCGTCCTTTACAATGATGTTTGTAGGAATTTTCGGCGTCATTGTTTCCTCAATAGTTTGTTACATAAATATATTTAGAATTCTGAGAATGGAGCATATTCCATCACAGGCCGGTCGGTTCAAGAGAACTACAAAATCGCTACGACGTTATAAATCAACAACGATAGTGTTTGTTTATTTACTTGCAATCATTTCAACGTCGATTACTTTATCTATCATTTTATCTCTTGGGTTAAACACCAAAGGGTTGCAACAGCTATTGTTTGACGTTATGACTTCAATCAACTGTATGCTCGACACTTGTTTGTACGTTTTGTGGTTCCGCGAAAGTCGAATGGAAATTCTCAAGATCGCGTCACACTTCTGTCCGGGATTAGAGGACAAGGTTGAAAAGATGCGCTTGGAAATATTTCATGTGGTCACTATAGAGAATAGGACCATTGGTCGAACACAAACTGACCCTGATGTCGACGGCACAAACAATGGAAACGCACGACCTTGTGTATCCACTATCGATTTTAAGGTATCGTCAGATACAGGTGTTTGAGCCAAAAGGAGGCAGCTGCCTGTTTTGATGGTTATGATGAAACCACAATTGAATTGATCTAAGTAAATGAACTCCTATTTACAGCAACAAAAACTAGAATTATATAGAGCATCAAATTAACATACAGTGAACTTAAGAAGGTGTCTCATTTCTGTCTAGAGATATAGAGGACAAGATTAAACGGATGCGCCTAGGATAAAATCCTGTAGTTACCATGGCAGAGAATGGAAGGTTTCATCCGACAAGAATACCCCGATGTCGTTTATACAAAAAATGGCTTCGCTCAACCGTGATCATTCACTAACGACTTCATGGTATCGACGGATACTATTGTGTAATACGTTTTTAGAACAAAAGAAGTTAGCCGCCAGTTACGATAGTCACGATATAAGCAATTTAACAAGTAG
Organism: Mya arenaria; assembly: GCF_026914265.1. NCBI lineage: Eukaryota > Metazoa > Mollusca > Bivalvia > Myida > Myidae > Mya > Mya arenaria. Next base: position 37,368,357 of record NC_069137.1, on the reverse strand, counting down.
ATAAATGTCACCAGACTCTACTTCCAAAAGAAAATACAACACTTATGAAAGGCATGACATTTACATGGAGTAGACGGCCTATTACATAAGAATAAAACCACAAGCAATTTCGCTTCCCATAAAAATAACGGACACAGTTTAGTAAATTGTTAACAGTCCGTCATCAATTTTAACCTCACCCCCCCCCCCCCTCCCCCGATTTCAAACTCCTTAATAACCCCATAATTACCACTCTCCGGTTAAAGTTTGTTGGCTAGTCATTTTATTACAAACTGCTCAGGAATTTCGTTAGATATTGAACAATAATTAAATACATGTATACGCTTTGGGAAAAGAGGAGAAGCTGTCAATTATTAATACACCTATTACCTTCGCATACTGTCAATTATTAATACACCTATTACCTTCGCATACTGTCAATTATTAATACACCTATTACCTTCGCATACTGCCGGATTAGCAACTCATTGCAACAATATTAACGCAAAAATCGTCGAGTCAGTGAAATCATTCACGGACATTTACATTGTGTTGAAGATATTGAACAAAACAAGGAAAACGATTAAAAATTGTGCACATATTAATTATCATACACCATACCAAAATTTAACGCTGAATGTTTAAAATGCCGCACGAAAAATCACAGAAACAACAACATTGACCGGATTATGGTGAAAACTATTTGCATAATTTCACAGCTTATTCCTTTCTAAATTTATCTTCGGGTCTTTTCGTCCGTATTTTTATTACAAAGCACGTGGTCAATACAAACAAAGTCGTCAATGTAAGTTTCATTCTTGGAAAAAACGATAGTCTGGTAAATTAGCTCAAATGGTAACGAACTTTTGTATAAACAAGCACAGTTTTGTTACAACAAATTACGTGAGATCAATCCAGACACGCGCTTGTTTTTTATTACTACTTTGTTGTTGTTGTTTTTCATTTATAAATACTTAGTTATTTTTACAGTATTTCGTACCGTATTTTGTTTCATGAAATTACTCAGTGGGATATATAACCCCATATATCAACACCATCTACTGAATAAAAAACTGTGACAGTGGTAGACAATAGACATGAATGGTAAACTAATAAACGGCTTATGTGAACGGCAATCGAACGGGCTACATAATGACAAAATAATAGTGTCGGACAATACATCGATGGCAAAAGAACTAGACACCAGATGATACAAGTGCAAAAAAGTGAAAGTTATTTTTAATCTTTATCTGTATCTATATTTAGATGCAGTTATCTCGACTGGTGGTTCGTTTCAAAGTATTAATATTAAAGGGATATCTTTTCAAATCACTACTATCTATGTAAAACATATTTTAGATGGTAAAAATAAACTTGAATTAAATTTGAAGTACATCTAAACGTTGTTAATGTAGAAAAGCTGTTCGATGCAAAAACATGCGTTCATCACTTTATAGATCAAAGTTATGGATCTATGAAGATAGAATGACTGGAAAGGATTTATATTTATTCATAAAACATATGTGTGATAAGTTACACACATCAAAAACCAACTGTTATAAGTTATTGTGGTAGGTACCCAATGTATATAGAATATTATAAACGTTGTGTCAAATATTGTCTAAAATACTAAAAATGACTAAATATGAATTTGTAAAGAAATGTTATATTATGATATTTATTGATGACCTGCATAACATACGTAACTGGTCAACAAAAATATGTGTGTGCCTACAATCCTCATGATTTGGATATGTTTTAAGACAACCAAAAAGTTGCTTCATTTTATTGTGTCTTTTACAAATGTATTAAATGATATGATACTGGCAGAGTTGAGCTTGTACAGTAGAAAACTAACTACATATTATTCTGTCCAAATAAGTTTAGAATATGATTAACACATAGATGTTTCAGATAACAAAAAGTTTCGATTTATTGATGTATCTTTTAGATAGTAAAAGATCGATATAATGCTATTACAACAGAACTTAAAGTATGTAAAGTATGTCGATTTCAATTATGTTGAAAATGATTCCCACTTTTTTTCTGGTTTGTAATTTCTAGAATGAATCTCAATATCCAGAAAAGAATGAATTGTTTTTATTCTTATTTTATTGAATGTAGAGTTATAATGGCATAGTCTAACATGTTTGTATAACGCATTTCACAAAAGAAAATTCCGACTTTATGAATGAAAATATAAATTGATCGTACTGTTGCACATCCAATGTTGTATCATTATACTGTGTATTTGTGTGTATAACATGAGCATGTGGCCTTAATATTTACATGTCACTATATGGCAGAAATATTGTATCTTCGTCTTGAAATCAATGGAATAGACATTAATTTTAGTATAAATCATGTATATAAAGAATGAAACCTGTATAACAATAGTATTCACAGTATTTATCATACAACCTTCGATGAGTCAGTAAATTCATTTACGAACATTTTACAATATTGTGCTTTTAAACGTTTTGGACAAAGATAGGAACACGATCAATGATAATGCAATACTACGAGAGCCCGTCGAAGGCATTCTCCACCAGATAGATAATTATATGCATGTCACACTTCTATTTAGCCTTGTCGAACCTCTGATGTAAGAGAATTGTCGAAGGCAGTGCCTTATTTCATATTTCAAATATCAATAGTCAGATTACAAACAACAATGGGTGTACGTTTAATGCCAGAAAATCATTTCAAGACGCACGAAATATATTTCTAAACACAAAAATAATTTACAATTACGACATGAAAACTTAATCGTAAAGAAAATATAAAATAGGATTTATAGAAGGGAAAATAAGCTGTATAACATGATGTAAAAATTGCAAAAGAATGGCAAAATCAAATCCAAAGCAATATTGGAAGACAAATATAAGAAACATACACTAAACATATATCTTAAAATAAACTATATGATATTTTTTTGTGTTTCAAATAATAGGCATTACTTTAATGTGCCATTTAAGAACTACAAAATGCTATATTTTTCCAAAAGGGTATATATTCAGTTACGTTTACTTACAAAAAACTACTATTTTTAATGTTTGCTAGAACTCTAAATGATAAAAATTAAAACTGATGTATTTTAATTGACGACGAGATGGCATACGCCAAATTTGATTATTTTATTTTTTGACAACATTTAATATTTGTATGAAAAACTACAGAAACAAGTCCAGTAGTAGAAAGATTAAACATAAGCCGTTCGTTTAATGGGTCAACGTCAATGACATAGAACATAAAATCAAGCACTCACAAACCAGAAACATGGAGCAACAACACAAAACTACACATACTACACACTAAATAATTTATATAACATATTAAACTAGGGGTGTTTATCAAGGATTGTTAGGTTGAAAGAAATGTAAATTTATTGGGGGTTAAAAGTTCTAAAAAGGTTAACGCAACTTAGAAAAGTATGATTGAAATAGCCTACCATATGGTACGTAATAAAACTTATAACAATACCATTTTAACAATAAGGACTAGGCAATCATTAAAAACCTTATTAAACAAATCAAAAATACTTTGTCAATTGATATAAAACATAGAATATAATCGACCATTGCACAGACTCACGGTGCGCAAGAATGAATAATTAACCTAAATGTTATTCATAATCACTTTTCAAATACGATTTTGATCAAGCAAAATATCTGAGTTACATTACTTAATTCTTTACTGACAACTTCATCTGCTGATGTTCAGATAGGAAAAGGTAGATAAACTAATAAAGCACTCGATAATAAAGAAAAGGTAATAGATTAAGAATGACAGGTTCTGAAAATGAAAACCATTTTCTTTTAGTATACCCTTTATGCAGGGAGCTATGAAAAGATATCTAAATAGTTATAATTACTGATGTTGGCGAATATTTAAATAATTTGAAAAAAAATGCGTATTTTTTCTTATGTATTTTATTGTATGTTATTTTGTTTGTATATGATGTTGAACGATTATAATAAAATCTAAGCTTTATTATGTAGTTTTCAGCAGCTATTTTTTGTTGTTTCAATTTATATACAAAAACAATAATTGTTGTGTGTGTTTCTTCTTGTGTGTATTGAAATGCTTAAAAATACACAAACAGTCGCAAATGTAATCTTATGATGAGAAAAATGTGAAAGAAGACAGTATGAACAAGTACGTATCATCAAGGAGCAATTTGGGCATTGGTGTTGTTTTTACTTGCCTGTTAGGTCATACCGCTTTTTTTTTCGTCCGATATTTGAACGAAAAGGCGAAAGAATAGAGAGATGAACCTCGTTAATGTATTATCAATAAAACGATGTCAGAAAGAAATCAGGGCAGTTTTTTTTCGATAAAGATACACGCCCCTTATAAATAGTTGCCTTCTCAAACAACCAAAACTACTGACAAAAAATCGTTGTGATAGTTGTGTGTTAATTTATGGTTCAATACTGTGTATGTCGTCACTTGGATTTCATATACAGTTATTTCCCTTAAAATAGTGCAGCAAAATTGCAATAAACTTAGCATGAACTGTACCTGACAACTTTCTTAAGACTGGAAAGTTTAATGTATGCAAAATGAACATGTACATTCAAACGAAGAATGAAGATTTTGTATTAGATTTTCTTTGCGGCATTTTCTGAACAGGTTTAGCTCAAATTATTTATAACGAAAGGCCAAATTCGGGTCAATGAGATAATTTGACAGATCTTACCTTCGACATTAGAGGAATTGCAAAATAAGACGAGTACGTGTAGCTACATGTAAAGTTAAAAAAATGCAGTTTAAATGTCGTTCGCGAAATTTGCCTATAAGATTTGTTCTTGCAGACAGCTGTTGTCTCCAAATCACGGTCCTCGTGTTATCGTACATGAACTTCTTAACTTGTGATGTGGTTTTTATACGTTTGTGTCTCTAATTCTTTATCGTTTGGGCACTTGCTCTGTCTATTGAGAGCGTTTTTATTTTTAAATTTTGACGACTAATCTTGTCCCTGTAGTTTTCGTTATATTACCGTACTTTTTATCGATTCAATCACAATGACCTTTATAACATTTCAATAACGATATTGAAATAGAATACCATGCGTTTGTTGGTGTTCTCTAATATAAACGATTTAAAGCTTAATTAAGTAAAGACAGATGAATACGCTGGGAAAGACAATCCATAAGTTTCGGATATTTCAAAACCAAACATAGACACAACGAATGCGTTTCTCGATTAGTTATATTTAGGAATAGCCCGGAAACAGATACAGCTTGTAAAAACCATACTGGGCCTGAACTGATAAAACATAAAACTTATGAAAAAGGTGCAGTCGTTGCCATGGCAATGAGATTTACATCCCTATATAAGTCATTTTATTGTGAAAAGCAACATGTCTATACTGATAATTAATTAGGTCTTTCACACTGTTTAAAATCCTCTATTAGAGCTGTGGGCGTCGTGTGTGAGTGTTGTTTAATATGAAAACTTTGGTTATTACACTAACAACTACCTTCATCATGCGCTATAGATTTTAAATCATTGTATATTCAATTGTTATGGTCTAATGTTAAAATGTATTATAAAGAAATACGCAAGTTAAAACAAAACGAAAAGAACTGTAAATGAAAGAGGAAATTCTGAGATGAGAAATAAGTCTGGGATAGGCGTTACATTTAAGGTTAGATTGAGAAACAGAAACAAAACGTTTCTTGGAAACAATTCGATACTGATTTCAAAGTCATGAAGGTAACATCAGTAAGCAGCACCGCACGCGCTTATTGATGAATTAAATTAAAACAGCATTTACAACGTCAACTTTTTACTAAAACTTAACGTTTCAGATATTCCACAAATAGTCTCAATCACATGTATACGAACACGTAAAAATGCTTAGTCTTAGAGACCCAAGCCAAATATTAGGTAAAAAAACTCATTGAAGTATATAATTGTACTACATTCTGTGTGAATGGGTGGCTTTATATTTATATATCATTAAATAATGCTTCATTTACATTGAGCAATAAACATTTGAATGTGGAATTCATTATTCAAATACAACATTATGTAAATAATATACCCTGTTAATTAACGATATATATGGCGGGAGGTAGACTGTTAGAATGAACAATTTACACCTTATCATGAACTCCTTATGTAAGACTGACCAATCAATACTTCACTGCAAAAGCCTCTCGTTTTGCAATATCGAAACGCCTGAAATAGTATTCGAAAAAAAGAGTGGGCTGGAAATTGCAGATCTTTAAATGGTCTTTAAATCGAATAATATTAATAAGCAAATAGCTGCGCATAAGTCTACAAAGCTTAAGATTAACACAATTCTAATCTCATCTTTAAGGTTCTGCAAACGTATCTGTCTTTGCTGTTCTCGCTCGTGCAGTGACCATGACACTTCCAACACCAACCATTCGCTCGTGCACACATGGCGCCCCTGCGTGTAAAGAGTGCAATCCTATGATCTTATCGCAGAAATCCTGCCTTAAGCATGATAGCATACATTTACGTGTAAGTCTGTTTTACTATTCAATGAATTAATTCTTAAAACCATTTAACAATGATCTATTCGACTTTTTATCGGACGAAATAGCAATATTGTCGAAGGGTAGACATTTTGCCTGACAAATTTTGTAGACAAATCAATTCCTCAAAACGCTAAAATGGATTCTTAACGGTTTGTCTGTTTAAACAATGTTCTCTTTGCCGATTCAAGTACATTTAGTTGTAAGATACGGTGGTAAGCAAATGTGCCCACTTGATGCAATACACATATGCACTTATATCACAGGGATTGACGTGTGTTCGTCAATAAAATCAGTCAAATATTAAGCAACATAAGGGGGGGGGGTACGGCGGGAGAGCCCTTTGAGAGGATTTTCAATTAAAGAATTTACTCACATACTTTATATCCGTTGTTTTACTTCCCGAATGTACTTAGTATCCTGTCATCTTTGATGTCAAATCGCCGAAGACGTCACCACTCAATTCGGTTACCCGCAACTTGTCATCGATGCTATCCTTCAGGTTAAAGTCTGAAGAACAAATATGATACCTCGTGCATTACACAAATAATAAAGCAATCAAACCAAATTTTACGGGCCTGCCATAAAACAAATGCCGTTGCTACATTGTTCTCGCTTGGTGATACGATCAGCCTGAAAAACAATGACGTCATGAACAAAATTATATTTTGTCCCGACTCGGAAAGCATAACGGCCAAACTGGAGCTGATTTCTAAATTGGAAACCGAAAAGTTGCCATTGTATTTTTCTTTCGATAACTTTATGATACAGTTGCATACCAGTCTCTGGGAAGGGACCAACCAAATGATATTCCTGAGTATCAGTACTTTGAATTAAATATGTTTTAGTTCATCAAATACAAATTGTTCTATTGCCAAATCGTCGCTATCAGTCCACCACCTTAGAAAATCTGCTTGCGTATTATTTTCTCGTTGAACCCAGTTGTGGACGAGTGTGATATTGGGATGTCAAGCCCCATTTATTATTCAGGATTCTAAATTATTCTTCACATTCGACAATGAATCAAATATACCCAGTATTATACAAGTTTAATCAACGATTTATATGTATATATAAGCGTGAAGTCAGCTGGTACAATCACCACAGAACAATTTACACCTTTGTCATGAAATCCGTATGCAGCCCTGATCAATTAAAATCTCGTTTCACAATATACAAATAGTTCACGCTATGCTTTCGAAGCACATACAATAATCCAAATCAAATCATCAAAAAATGCTTCTTTGCCTTAGGGAACAAGTGATCTGGTCATTGGGTCTAAATGTTAAGGAATAAAAAACAAATCTAACCTTTTTTATTATAATTCTATTGATATGGTCATTTCTTTCTAAATTTTATTTTACCATTTTTATGAACGCATTTCGAACAGCAACTAACTCAATGACATATTTATTTACAACATTACTTTGGTGTAGCTTTAGGACATATTTATTGGCAATATCAGTTTGGTGTGGCTTTAGTACATATTTATTCACAAAATTACTTTGGTGTGTCACTTGGACATATTTATTGATTTCAAATGACAAGAAATGAATTAGCCAATGATAAATATTCTTTATTTTAATTTAAAAGTTTCGTTCGCGTATAATGGTCTATATGACATACATTAAATTGCAATACAACACAAAAATGGTTTATTTTCTCTATTATTTCGTTTAAAACAAATCACCACGTTAAATATTGCGCAGGCAGCACAAACTGAGCTGAAAGAGGAATATCTCTGAGGTTGACCGATAGTGTGAAAAATGGAAGCAATATTTATAACCACATGTATTGACTAGTACAATTATATTATTTTGGACGTATGAATATATTTACTTGATGATGAAATATAATACCTCAATATATTTCAAGATTAAGTAACTAGAATTTCGCCTTCTTGCTTCATTTTTTTCTCACCAAATGTCAGACAAACAATGTGTGTCAAATGCCTATAAAAAGAAAATCATTCCTAACAATCTCAACGTCACTTCTAGATGTCACAAATACAACCATTTTTGGTAACGAATATAAATAAAACGGGACGATAATAGCTGCTGGAAACTGCATAATTTAGCACAGTTTTGATAAGGAAATAAAAACATCATATATATTCAAATAGCATACAAAGGATTACAGGGGTACTATATTTCACTGCGTAGACATTTCAACATTACGCGTTCCATTTAAAGGCAATCGTACCAGCAAGCTAAAACGAATGAGCTAATATTGTCTACTTTTAAATCCAAAATCCTTTTGGAATTTGCTAAAAAGGTCCTAATGTAATAGAAAAAAACCTCTGCGCGTAGACCCTGCTACATGGCGGAACTAGCAACATCATGTATATTCAAATAACATATAAAGGAGTACAGGGTACTATGTTTCACTGCGTATTTATTTCAAACTTACGCGTTCCACAAAAAGGCAATTGTTCTAGCAGGCTAAAATGAATGAGCTAGTATTGTCTACTTGGAATCCAAAATCCTTTTGGAATTTGTTGAAAAGGTCCCAACATAATAGAAAAAGAACCTTGCGCGAAGAGGTTATTATAAGCACTTCAAAATTGAAAGCGGCGATATCTCAGAGACCTGATGGGTTTTGAGCTGAATTTAACCAAAGCACAAGACAAGCCAGAACTCTAAGTCCGCTTCAATTATTTAATAGGGTTTTAAATACGTGTGTATTTCCTTATATTTGGAGAAAAATATTATTGTCCCAATGCACAAGTCGGGCTTTCAAGAGGACCCATCAAATTATAAACGTTATGTATAAAATATTTTCAAATATATTACATGATAGATTAGGGCAAAACACTTTGACCAAATTGGTGAAGCACAGGCTGCTTTGCAGACTGGTTTTTCGGCAATATTATCTTTGTACTTTGCAAAGTATGGGTCAGAAGTATACCAGTAAGCCTAGGAGTAGATTCGATGTATAATTCGTCGATTTGAGTAGTTTGCATGAAATAGGAGTTCAGGAGTTCAAGCTTTTTCGTGTATTAACGTTTATGTTTTCAAATATACGCGGGTCGACGACGGCACAGTAACACAAGCCTTTATTTTAACGTTTTCATGAGACAAAGGGACGTCATCAGTACAATAGTTTTTAATGTATGTATTAATGAGTTATCGTCCTTCCTATGGTCAATACGGGCATTTTAAATACGGAACAAATCGTGGTTTTAATTTGCATACTTTTTAAATATGACGTGGTCAACAGCGCCGACACTGCTGTTGAACTACAATTTGAACTAAATTATATTTCAGAATTCTGTAAAACTACTGGTATCACTACCAATCAGAAGAAAACAGAAACAATCGTGTTTAGAAATGGTAGAAATCTGCGATCATTCGAGCTTTGGTCTTTAAATGGCATCCCGGTAAATGTTACATCAGTTTATATGTGTATGTGACTAAATTTCACGCCTAAATTAATGTGGACAAAGGCAAACTCAAAATTAGCTGCACATGCCCGGATGTCGATTTATGCTATAATGGCTAACCAAAGTGCATTGGACACTTTTCCCTCACTGAATTCTAATATTTTAAAATATTTGATTATATAGTTAAGCATATACTCATTTTTGGTGCTGAAATATATCGTACGGAAATATCAGATATTATTAAACAAGTCTAAATTCAGTATTGTAGAGAATTAATTCCTTGTGGTAAATAATTATCTAAACGACTGTTGTGCATTGGGGGAATGCGGAAGGTTTCCATTATATATTCATCATCATGTTAAATGTATTAATTCTGGTGCAAACTATTATACTTGTCTAATGAACGTTATTCAAGAAACTACTGTTCAATGCTTGAACGCCGTGGTGACATTGGGCGGAAAAAATTAGTTAAATCGGTAAATAATTTAGTATACAAGTACGGTTTTGGTTTTGTTTGGCTAAGTACGAAAGTTGGAAATGTTTGTGGTTTCATATCATTTAAACAAAGGTTAATTGATTGTAAAAAACAAAATTGACTCGACTCAACAAGATATGACATATGTAAACATTTTAAAACTTTGTTAAACCCAGATTCTTTCAATGTAACAAATTTAGACAAGAAATGCAATTTTTATATCTATTCGTGGTACACAAGTTGGCAAGACTTTCAAAACTTCATTATTGTTATCTAATCAAAGACAAAAAAAAATAAAAAAAATATTGAATTCTTTGTAAATGTAATAATAAAACAAGACGATAACAGACTTTATGTTTTGTATTGTATTTGTTTTCTTATGGGACGAAGGCCTTTCCGTACAAATTAAAAACTAACTTGACATGGCTTGAATTACACATGTGACATGTGAGAGTGATAATCATGACAGAGATTTAATGCAAAGAAATTGACAGTCTGAGAGTGAAAAGTCTTATTTAAATATTCACAGAAATAGCTCATATTGCGTTTGGGGAAATATATTATTTAAAATAGTGTTCATGTTTTTAATTATTTGTATTGTAGGAATCTTACGTATTCGATCATATTCACCACAGAACATTTAGTTTTCAAGCGAGTTAGGTCAAATTCTAATAAAATTGTTTAGTGTTAATTTTATTTGATATGTTGTTATAATCTAGTCGCCGTATGAGCTGCAGTGTTCAAGTTTATTTATGATCGCAAGAAAGCATTTTTCACTTTCCATTAATATCAAGTTGGCACCCAGATCTAAGAAATCCATGGAAAATTAGGGCAGTTTTGTACCTGTTTACCTCTCCGGAAAGTCGACACACACCTCATAAATAGTCGTCTCTTCAAAAGTAATAGTAATAACCGGAAATATCGATGTTAAAGTTTATTTATTGTTCAATTTTGGTTGTTTCTACACGTGAAATTCATACACAGTTGTTGTTTTTTGTTTTCTTATGTTTCGTGACCACACGGAACTGTAATTTCAAACAACACACAACCACCATTTACTTTTTACACACGCAAAAAATGGTTATAGAAGCGAACGCTGTTCCTTTAAATAAAGATCGAAAACAATGCCCATCCCATCTCAAAAAAAAAAAAAAAAAAAAAAAAAAAAAAAAAAGATAAAATAGAAAGTAAATAAAAGTCAACGAAAAAACTCCAGCAAATTTGCAAACAACAATGCATGAACGGTATCTGAGAACTGACGGAAGACTTGAACAATTACTGTATACAAACTAATTATGCACATTCAGAATTGAGAGTAATGTTATAATGGTTAAGGATTATCCTTCTAGATATGAATTTTAAAGAAGAATTTTGATTTAAGTGGACAACCGTACTTGACAATGTCTAATTTTTTGCATATTATTGTTTCCCAATCTAACCTAAACCCTATCCTAGACTTGTTTCACATCTCAGAGTTTTCTCTTTATTTTACAGTTCTTTGTGTTTTTATTACAACATATTTCCTTATAATCAATTGTAAAAGCCTAAAGCTCATGAATAAGAGACAATACAATACAATGTGAAAGTATTTGTTATTTATAAGAATGTACACGTTATTATTCACAATAAATATGACTTATATAATAATGAAAATCTCATTGTCATGGAAACGATCGCACCATATGATAACTTGAATAATTTATCAATTATTTGAGGCGCATTTGGTTTCTTTACAAGCGATATTAATTTTCTGGTCATGTCGAAAAAAAAATAGTCGAGAATCGCCATAGATGTGACTTTTTGTCGGTTTGGAATTATTAGGTACTGATGGATTTTCTTTTCCAGCGTTTTCTACTGTCATTACTGAAATAAAATTAAATCATTTATAATAGGTTGAGGAGCAAATTTCAACCTCCGCAAGAGACATAATTAAGAACTGTCTATTGAGCGTTTTGGCCTCGATCATGACAATAATTAACGGTACAAACATCAACGGGTTGATGTATTTGACAAATGGTACGCAACAAATGAACATGACCTCTCTGTCAAGCAATGATGGCTATAGTACACTGATTAAGGTGTTGTTTACGTGTGTCAACATTCCGCTGATCGCCTTCAGCCTGCTTGCTCTTGTCGCACTTAATCGGACCAAGAGAACACCAAAAAACGCCAGGTATTTATTCAAAATCTGTATAAATATTTTATACATTTCAATGCGGAATGTGAATTAATCGATAACAACAAGTCTACAAGTACAATAATAATAATAATACAAAATAGTCGGACAAGCCCGGTAGTTGAAAATACAAAAATAAACGTTGTTAGAGGCACAAGGCAAGTGCCCAAACGACAATAAACTAGAGAAACAAACGTATAATAAAGCATACACAAGTTAGCATATTTAATACAAGAGCTCAGTAATTTGGGCGATAACAGCGAGTTTGAAAGTACAAGCTAAACATCAATCTTGCCAACGAAATTTGAACTGAAACTTTTAACTGTACACCTTTCTACACCTACTCATCCCTCTAATTTCGAGGGAAAATTTGACAAAATAAATCATCTTTTCGGTATATTAAAACTATTTTCTATCATGTGTTTCGATGAAATATGGAGTGTTATCAGTGAAAAAACAACAGTGAAAATCACTGCAAAATAAGGAGTAAAAATATCAACTCTCAGAACTACTTTTAAAATCCATTTAGTTACTTCTCCTTGATCAAAACAGAACACTTCACTTTTGAAACAGAAAATGTTTGCAAATAAAATATTTGAAATTTTAAGAAATGTAACATAAGTTTAAATAAAGATATATTTGGAAATAAACATCTTACCGTTTATTAGAAATATGGTTATTCCGTTTTTTAAAACGTTTTCTTGATTCTTAAGCTGAATGTTCGAACGTTTGCTTTCATACCAAACAAATTTTAGACGAAAACAACTGTTCGAAAATAATTAGAATGTTATATCATCGTTGAAATGTATTTTAAACTGTTTATCGTTGTATTTACACAACAATTTACAGATTTACTGACCTTTTTATCCCACCCACTCCTCAAAGTGTGTCAACAAACCAGCGTGGTCCTCATCATTACCGGTCTTCAAGCAAAACAGACTGGTATCTGACAGTAAGATGACTGAATATCAATGTATCATGAAACACACTCTTAAACTAAGTAAAATGTTTTATATCCAATGATTATCCGCAATTGTTTTGCATCACATTCGACCTTTCAAATTTTCATTCAAAAGATGGATGCGTAGTAATTTGGTTATGTATTCATACCACGCTTAAAATAAAAGTGTTTTCGTTATTTTTTGGAACATGGATGAACGTATCAAAAGTCATTGATAACTGTTCATAAAATCTTTGCACTTACAACGAACGAATAAAAAACAATAAAAAAGAATATCAGTAAACTCTTTCTCAACAAACCGGAAATAGAAAATTGACAGCTATAATTTTGCATGAGGGGCGCCCCATGGGTAGCGACGTAAATATTACCCTTTTCAAAAGAAGTGGGTAATTAAGAAAATAAATTAAAATTCTATAAAACTCGGAAAATAAGCATAAAAGAAACATAAAAATGTTTATTTCAGTGTAAGATCGTATTTTATTCCACTCGTGATCATATAAAAACTATACTTTCTCTCGTGGCTTCGCCAATCGTGAAAATGTGTTTTTCTATGACACTCGTAATTTTTTTTTATAATATTACACTGAAATAAACAAATAACCTCTATGTATAAGTTGTGGTTTAACTTATTTGGGAGTAAGAGCGTATCTTTAAGGGTTATTTAAAGTTAGGTTAAATGTTTTAAGTAAATAAAATTATGTTCTATTCTTTTCTCTCAAATGACTTCGCAATTGTATTTGGTATTTTGAACTAGGGTAAGGCAATACATAAGGTAAAATAGGCTTGGTAGGCACTGCATTTGGTATCTCTTCACTATCGCTTATATGAATTCCTACATATTCAAACGGGAGAAAGTATATACTTTGTTTCGCATCCATTTAAGAATTATCATTTTGGTCTTAATATAAATACTCCAAAAATGTTAAACAGATATATGAATACTACCTATATTTATGAATTCAGAAGTCATCATTGTTTTTCGTCTCCTTTGTGATATTGCCTTCGTCGATGAAACAATTTAATGGTTCATAGATTTTAAAGACGAGATTTACTCTTTTCTGAAATAAGCATACTTCATATATAAAGTATAAGGGTTGGTACTCAATATTCATCTTATTGTCATTACTTGTCTCAAGTATGTCGGATCTTGGTAACCGTGCTTAGGAGATAACTTACGTATTCTAAGACTTGTCAGACAGGAAATTGAACGACGAAAATGGAAGTGGTATTTTGATAGTAGGAGTTCATGGCACGTAACACATACATTGGTAACAAACAGTTATACTTAAATCCTATAAGACGTATGAATCGTTGCGTGTTTGGAATGGAGTCAATATTATACTACCGGCGTCATACAGATAGCAAAGGTTTTGTTATGGGGAGTTTCAACTGTTTTAAATATGTTGTTTCAGGTTTCTGTCCAGTGTCCTGATTACGATGGATGTTTTAGCTGTGATCGGATTTACCGTTCGAAAATTCATTGATGACAACACCGCCAACATGATAGTTCAAGTTATCAGCATCAACTTTGCCTGGCTGGCCTATCTTATGGTGGGGATAATGTGTCTTGAAAGACTCATTTTATTTACTTGGCCAAACTTCTATATAAGAATGTTCACCATTTCAAGAGTCAAGGAATTTGTAGTTTGCATACTGCTTCTATTGTCGATTATATATTACTTTGTTCGTATCGGTGTATGTTACCTTACTACGCCAAATTTTATGTGGTTCGACGTCATCGGATCATGCAACAAGGCGTCCTTTAAACTGATGTTTGTAGGAATTTTTTGCGTCATTGTTTCCTCAATAGTTTGTTACATAAACATATTTAGAATTGTGAGAATGGAGCATATTCCATTACAGGCCGTTCGATTCAAGAGAACTACAAAATCGCTACAACGTTATAAATCAACAACGATTGTGTTTGTATATTTAGTTTGCATCATTTCAACGTCGATTACTTTAATTATCATTTCATCCCTTGGTTTAAACACCAAAGGGTTGCAACAGTTATTGTATGATATTGTGAATACAATCACCTGTATGCTTGATACCTGTTTGTATGTTTTGTGGTTCCACGAATGTCGAATGGAAATTCTCAAGATCGCATCTCACTTCTGTCCGGGAATAGAGGACAAGATTGAACGGATGCGCATGGAAATATTTCATGTAGTCACTACAGAGAATAGGACGATTGGTCGAACACAAACAGACCCTGATGTCGACGGCCCAAACAATGCCCACGCCCGACCTTGTGCATCCACAATCGACTTTAAGGTATCGTCAGATACAAGTGTTTGAGCCAAAAGGAGGCAGCTGCCACTTTTGATAGATATGATGAAACCACAATTGAATTGATCTAAGTAAATGGACTCCTAGTTACAACAACAAAAACTAGAATTATAAAGAGCATCAAATTAACATACAGTGAACTCAAGAAGGTGTCATTTCTGTCTAGAGAAATAGAGGACAAGATTAAACGGATTCGCCTGGGATAAAATCATGTAGTTACCATGGAAGAGAATGGAAGGCTTCATCCGACAAAGAATACCCCGATGTCGATTATACAAAATATGGCTTCGCTCAACCTTGATTATTCACTCACGACTTCATGGTATCGACAGATACCATTGTGTTATACGCTGTTAGAACGAAAGAAGTTAACCGCCAGTTACGATAGTCACGATAGAGGCAATTTAACAAGTAGCTAAATGTCACCAGACTCTACGTCCAAAAGGAAATACAAGAATAATGTAAGGCAAGACATTTACATGGAGTAGACGACCTATAACATAAGAATAAAACCACAAGCAATTTCACTTTCAATAAAAATAACGGACACAGTTTAGTAAATTGATTAATCATCAATATGCCCCCCGACCCGATTTTAAGCTACTTAATAAACCCATAATTGTATGAGTACTCTCCGGTTAAAGATGTTCGCTAGACATATTATTACAAACAGGTCGGGAATTTCGTTAAATATCGGAGAAAACAATAAATACATGTATACGCATTTCGGGGGAAGAGGAGATGCTGTCAATTATTAATACACTTATCACCTTCGCATACTGCCGGTTTAACACGTAGTAAATAAAAACTTGGTCGTCAATGTAGGTTTCATTCTTGGAAATAAAGATAGTCCGGTAAAATAGCAAATGTTGTGTATAAACAAACGCAGTTTTAGTACAACAAATTACGTTAGGTCGATCCAGGCACGCGCTTGTTTATTATTACTAACTTGTTGTTTTTTCATTCATAAAATTTAGATACTTAGTTATTTTTACAGTATTGTGTAACATATTTTGTTTCATGTAATGACTCAGTGGGATATTTAACCCCATATTTGAACACACTATATTGAATAAATAACTGTGACAGTGGTAAACAATAAATATGAGTGATAAAATAATAAACGGCTGATGTGAACGGCAATCGAATGTTGCTCTTTGATGCCAAAATATTAGTAGTCCTGCACGCTTACCGGTTGACTGACAGGATATAACAGAAAATTTCGTGCTTCGTTTAGATATCAAATAATTGAATAGAATCAACCATCGCCGAACTCGTCACCAAAGTGACCGGGAATTCACGGCAAGCCCACGGAAACTATTTTTCTTCCCCGTAATCACCGTATAATTCATTCGTGCATAACAGTCAGAATCAGGTTAATATTGTCGGACAATACGTCGATGGCAAAAGCACTAGACACCAGATGATACACGTGCAAGGAAAAAGTCAAAGCTTTTTTCTAATCTTTATCTGCTATGTATTTAAACGATTTGGCGGTAGAGCTATATTAAAACGTGCTTGTGTTATAGATGCGAACACAATTAAAAAGGTTCTTTTAATGTATGCAGACGATTTTAAAAAGAGGATATGCCATCTAATTGTGATATTTTGATATTAGTAAACAAAGATAAAACTGAGATGTTGTATATAGCAAAAGTGATAGACTGCCTTTAATACATTATTTGCATTTCATTTGATAGGATAACCTGGACAGGATTTACATTTATTCATAATACATATGTGTGATAAGATACACACATCAAAAACAAACTGTTATAAGTAATTGTGGTAGGTACCCAATGTATATAAAATCTTATAAACGTTGTGTCAAATATTGTCTAAAATACTTAAAATGCCTAAATGTGAATTTGTAAAGAAATGTTATATTATGATATTTATTGTTGACCTGCATGAAAGATGTAACTGGTAAACAAGAATATGTGTGTGCCTACAATCATTATTATTTGGAAACGTTTATAGGCAACCAACAAGTTGCTTCCGAAGTCATTTTATGATGTCTTTTACAAATGATGTATGCATACAATTGGCAGAATTGCGCTAGTTACAGTAGAAAACTATGTACATATTATTCCGTCCAAGCAATTTTAGAATATGATTAATACATATATGTTTTAGATAACAAAACGTTTCGATTTATTTATACATCTTTAAGACCAAATTTCCATTATCTAGAAAAAGATCAATATAATGATATTACAACAGTACTAAAAGTATGTAAGGTATGTCGAATTCAATATGTTGAAAATGAATCCCACTTTTTCCTTGTTTCTAATTTCTGAATCTCAATATCCAGAAAAGGATGAATTGTTTTTATTCTTATTTCATTGAATTTAGAGTTATAGTGTCATCATCAATCAATTTGTATTATGCATGCCACAAAAAACTACAACTTTATTATATACTATATTATTGATACTATGAATTAATCGTACTGTTGCACTTCCAATATTGTATTTTTATATTGTGTTTTTGTGTTCATTGAAACGGGCATATGGCCTTTAAATTACATGTAACACTATGGAAAATATATTGTTTCTTCGTCACTTTTTCTGGTTTGTAATTTCTAGAATGAATCTCAATATCCAGAAAAGAATGAATTGTTTTTATTCGTATTTTATTGAATGTAGAGTTATTATGGCATAGTCTAACATGTTTGTATAACGCATTTCACAAAAGAAAATTCCGACTTTATGAATGAAAATATAAATTGATCGTACTGTTGCACATCCAATGTTGTATCATTATACTGTGTATTTGTGTGTATAACATGAGCATGTTGCCTTAATATTTACATGTCACTATATGGCAGAAATATTGTATCTTCGTCTTGAAATCAATGGAATAGACAATAATTTTAGCATAAATCATGTATATAAAGAATGAAACCTGTATAACAATAGTATTCACAGTATTTATCATACAAACTTCGATGAGTCAGTAAAATCATTTACGAATATTATACAATATTGTGCTATAAACGTTTTGGACAAAGAAAGGAACACGATCAATGATTATCCAATACTGCGGCAGCCCGTCGTAGGCATTCTCGTACACCAGAGGAACAATGTTATGTGTACCACACTTCGATTTGCATTGTCGAACCTCTGATGAATGAAAATGGACGTAAGCAGTGCCTTTTTTAAATACGAAAATCAGATACGAAACAAACAGCAATGGACGAACGTTAAATGTTTAAAATGCCAGAATATTATTACAAGCAGCACGAACAATTTCTATAGACAATAAATAATATACAACTACGACATGAATATAATGTAAAGAAAACATACAAATTGAATATGATTAATGGAAGAAGAAATTAACTTTTTGTATAACAGGATGTAAGAATGGCAAAAAATGGCGATATAAAACCAAAGCAATAATGAAAAATAATATTTAAAATAAATATAAGAAATATACACCAAACATATATCTTAAAATGAACTATATGATAACTTTTTGATGTTTTAAATAATGGGCATGACTTAAATTTGCTATTTAAGAACTATAAAATGCCATAGTTTCATCAATGTGATATATTCAGTTAGGTTTATTTAAAAATACTATTATGTTAAATGTTTTCTAGAAACCTAAATGATAAAAATTAAACTGATGTTTTTTAATAATTAAATTTAATATTTAAAACTAGAGAAACAAGTCCAGTAGTCGAAAGTTTAAACATAAAACCAATTAAATAGGTCAACGTCAGTGACATAGAACATAGAATCAAACACTCACAAACCAGAAACTTGGAGCAACAACACAAAGCACCACAAACAACACACTACATATATAATATAAAAACAAAGGGTGTTTATCAAGGATTGTTAGTTTCCACCTTGGAACGGTCTGTAAAATATAAATTTACTGGGGATTAAAAGTTCTAGAATATTGAACAACGCACCTCAGAAAAGTCTGATTAAACAAGCCTACCATATTGTACGTAATAAAACTTATCACAATACCATCTTAACAATAAGGATTAAGCTAAACATTAAAAAACAAATCAAACAAATTAAAACTACTTTGTCAATTGATATAATGCTAAAACATAGAAAATAATCGACCATTGCAAAGATTCACGGTGCGCAAGAATTCATAATTAACCTAAATGTTAATCATAATCACTTTTCAAATACGATTTTGATCAAGCAAAGCATCTAAGTTACATTACTAAATCCTTTACTGAGAACTTCACCTGATGATGTTCAGGTAGGAAAAAGGTAGATAAAATAATAAAGCACTTGATAATAAAGAATAGGTAATAGATTAAGAATGACATGTACTGAAAATGGAACCCATTTTCTCTTAGTATACCCTTTCAACACAGAGCTAGGAAAACATATCTAAATAGCTATAATTACTGGTGTTGGCGAATATTTACATAATTTGTAAAACATGTGTTCTTTTTCTTATGTATTTTATTGTATGTTATTTTGTGTGTATATGATGTTAAAAGATGGTAATAAAATCTAAGCTTTATTAAGTTGTTTTCAGCAGCTATTGTTTTGTTGTTTCAAACAATATACTATAACAATAATTGTTGTGTGTGTTTCTTCTTGTGTATATTGAAACACTTAAAAATACACAAACAGTCGCAAATGTAATTTTATGATGAGAAGAATGTGAAAGAAGACAACATTACCAAGTACGTGTCATCAATGAACAATTTCGACATTTTGGTGTTGATGGGTTTGTTTTGGCTGTAAGGTCGTCGGATATTGGCCCGAAAAGTGAAAGAATAGAGAGATGATTGTCCTTAATGTATTATCAATTAAACAGTGTCTTAAAGAAATAAGAGCAGTTCTGAACATGTTTCCCGAAAAAGATACACACTCCTTATAAATATTTTCCTTCTCAAACAACCAAAACTACTGACAACACTCGTAGTGATAGTTGTTTGTTCAATATTGTGTATGTCACCACTTGGATTTCAAACACAGTTATTTCCTTTAAAAAACCACAACTCACACTGGAACTTCGTCCGTCAGATTTACCGCTTTTCGTTTTACAAACGCAAATATTTTATAGATTTTAGAAGCGATCGCTGATAATAGTTAATAGTATAAAAATAGAATAATGCCCCTAATCTTTACAAAGAAAACAAAAACAAAAACAAAAACGATAAATAAATAAAATACATAAAAAGAAAAGAAAATCATTGCAGCAAAATTGCAATAAATATCGCATGAAGTTAAACTGTATCTGAAAACTTTCTAAAGATTTGATAATTTACGCAATGAACATGCACATTGAAACGGAAAATAAAGTTATATTAGTTCAGGATTTTCATTTCTTATTTTGTGTGCGTTCATGCATATGAACGCTCGGCCGCGATTTTGCAAATCCATGAATCGCACTAGTTCAGCTTGAGTAAGAAAGGCCAAAATTCGGTGCAATGACAGATGTTTTTTACATCTTTCCTTCGACATTAGAGAGATTGGAAAATAAGACGAGTACGTATAGCTACACGTAAAGTTAAAAGTTGCAGTTTAAATCCAGTCGCGAAATTTGCCTATAATCTTTCTTCATGAAGACTCGCTGTTACCTCCGAATCAGAGTCCTTGTGTTTTCGTACATGAACTTCTTAATTAGTGATGTGGTTTTTACACGTTTGTGTCTCTAGTTCATTATCGCTTGGGCACTTGCTTTCTTTCTCTTAAGAGCGTTTCATTTTGTAGTTTTCGTTATATTACTGTACTTTTTATTGATTCTATCACTTTTTCGCAATGACCTATATAACCTTTCAATAACGATATGAAAATAAAATACCATGCGTTTGTTGGTGTTCTCTGATACAAACGTTTTAAAGCTTAATTAAGTAATGGCAGCTGAAAACGTCGGCAAGGACTATCCATAAGTTTTGATATTTCCAAACCAAACAGAGACACAACAAAGGCGTATCTCGATTAATTGTATTCGGCATAGCAAGAAATTTAATTAATACAGCTCGTAAAAACAACTACTGCGCCTGAAATGATTCTACATATAAAGATGGTGCGATCGTTCCAATGGGCTTGGGATTTTCATTATCTATATAAATCATATTTATTGCGAAAAGCAACATGTACATACCTACAAATAATTAGATCTTTCACACTGTTTTTCATCTTATATTTGTGCCGTTGGCTTCGTGTGTGATTATTGTTAAATATAACAGCTTTGTTTATTTGATAACAATTATCTTTTTCATGCGCTCTCGGCATTCAAGCATTGTATTGGTTTATGGTTTATTGTGGGAAAAAATTTACAGTAGGCATAAGCCCATGAGTACAGTATACAAATACAATGGTTAGTACATTCATATGGTTGGCGATGAGTATTATATACATGTAGTAAGATACAGCGAAAGGAGAGTAATTTGCAATACAATAAATAATTATTTCAGGCAGAACTCAATTGTATATGGTATTATGCTTCACTTGATTATAAGGGAATACGCATTTTAAAAACACACACAAAAACTTTAAAGGAAATAGAAAAATCTGGCGTAGCTTTTGAGTAAGATTACGCCACAGAAAAAAACACCGTTTCTTGAAAACAAATTGACATAGATTTCAAATTAATAAACGTCATGAAGGTGACATCAGTAAGCAGCACCGCACGCATTCATTGGCGAATAAAATGAAAAAAGCATGTACGTACAACGTCAAATACTAACTAAATCTTAACGTTTCAGATATTCCACACAAAGTTTCATTCGCATGTATACATGAACGATGCTAAGTCTAAGAGACCCAAGGCAAATATTAGGTCAGAAACTCATTGAAGTATCGAATTGTACCAGAGTATGTGTGCATGGGTGGCTTTGTACAATAAAGACCATCGAACGTCAACATTTTACTTATTGACGTCGAACGCGAATGTGCATTTGATCCTGTTTCAGATACATTTTTTGGAAAGCAACCGCTTATATTGCCACTTCCATTTCTACCGCACTGTGGTTGTTATGCACCGGAAACACATGGTTTGATGGATTACCAATCGTCTCGCTGACTTAGTATTCAGTGGCATTTACGTCGGGGCGATAACAAACGTTTGCCTTGTTGTCTGCTATTTCTGCATTAAGTTTGTGTCAATTTGTGTATGAATGACCACCTGTGTTAAGCCTAAAAATCAAAACACAAACAAATATCATCAAGAACAAATAAAGTTAAGGGTAAGACTAAAATGCCACGCATTCGCTAATTTAATATTCACGAATGAAGGAAAATGAATTACTGGACAAATTCAACTGCCATCATAGCAGCGTGAGAGCTTTCTCTTAAATGTTTAATATGCAATTTACAATAACCATTTGAATGTTGACAATTGTCAATTTGGATCATGAATTGTGTCCATAATGTTAAAAAGCACATCTGTTCTACGTTATGACTAAAACAACAACACATAAATGCAACACCAGCCGAGCAGTTTATTGAGTAATTACTTGCAGCCAGTAAAGATGTACAACAAGCATACTTAAAGTCTGAAGGAAACAACGGCTTAAAGGTCCTGAACTGTTTAGCCGAGAAGCCAAGCAGATCTATTGAAACCTTTGCTCATTTGCAAAGTATCGGCCCATCAAGTATGTCCAACGGCATTTAACTGTCGTGGATTCTAATTTATTATTCACATACGACGATATATGAAATATATACTGTTGAATACAAATTTAATTAACGATATATATGGCGTGAAGTCCACTGTTAGAATGACAACGAAACAATTTGCACCTTTATCATGACATCCTTGTGTAAGACTGACCAATTAATACCTGGAATTTTCAATTCTTAAAATGGTCGTTAAAAGAATCATATTAGCAATGTTAACAAGCAAATCTTCGAGCAAAAATGTACAGTGCTTAAGATTAAGACACTTCTAATACCCTCACATTCGAAATTGTATTAAAAATTCCCAGTATAATTCAAACTTAATAAACGATATATATGCATATGCAACGTGAAGTCAACTGGTACAATGACCACATTTACACCTTTGTCATGAAATCTTTATGCAAGACTGATCAGTTAATATCTCGTCTGGCGGTTGACAAATGGTTCTCGCTAGGCTATCGAAACATGTAAAATATTTCAGATCACATCTTAAAAAAGCTTGCCTCAGACACCTAGTGAACTGGTTCCTTTGCCCAAATTTAAATGAATAGAAAAATCTAGCATTGTATATAATAGTTTTATTTTTAGGGTCATTTTTTTATAAATATTATTTTACCATTTTTCTGAAGGCATGTCAAACAGCAACTAGCCCAAGGACATATGGAATCACGACACTAGGAAGGTGTGGCTTAAGAACATATTTAATCGCAACATTATGTTAGAAAATGCATACTTTAATTCGTAGATTCAAGATTCTATTGAATAAGTGACCTTCATATATGTGTTCTTTTCTTGACGTACCATATTGCACTTGTTTGTACGTTGATTAGATGGCTGCATTGACATTACCATAGTTTGCACTTTGGTGATTCCTTGTCTGTTTTACATGTTTCACAAGTCTTACATTGACAGGTATTACCCATACATCCTAAGATAACTTTGTCCTTAAAACTTAATCTTTGTGGACTATCCATTTTGTGTGCGAAATATAGGTTGGTTATCAAGAAAGAAAATAAAAGGTGAGAAACAGTGAAAGAAGCTTCCTAGAATAATTTTGGCGTCGAAGGTTGCCACACATACTATTGCAAGGGACAATCTTCTTGATAAATGAACATTTCGCTATAAAAAAGTATTCTCATAAAACATATTGTTTAACATGACAACTTTGGATAATTTAAGAACAACTTCAGGTAAGAGGCACAAAATAAGCGCATAATTGGTACATTATAATATTAACTATATGTAAGTAATGGAAATGCTGATCTTAGAAAGATTCTTTTAAGAAATACAACTTTGAAAAATTGACACCAGAAGGTGAAACATTAAAATCTAGCACTTAAAAACGTTTTCAACTATGCTTCTTAAGCATTGTGTATTCGATTTTTATGATTGAATGCTACAATTTATTACATCGGAAAAAATATATTCGAATATAGAAACAAGCAAGTATAGGTTAGAGTTTACATTAAGGGAGAACGCGACTCATGAAACAAAACGTTTTTTCGGAAATATACGGCATTGACTTCAAATTTGACAAGACAAGAAGAAATAAAGTCGATATCTCACTGAAACAATCATTTGTGTTTCTTTTATGCTTCAAGGTTTAAGCGTTTGTCCCTTTTTAATGTCCATGACCATTGACCTATGCATCCCGTTGAGTGCCTCATATTTTGACCGCATAACTGAACTATGTGCATGCCGTAACAAATAGGGCTAAATTGCAATACACAATTATTCGCAGAATCCCAGTTTATTAACACAATATTGACAAAAGAAAATTACATAAACAGTACATACTGATATTTATACAACAATTTGGTTTTGCAATTGCTCACAAAACTTAAAAACAACAACAACTGAATTGTGTAAGAATACATTAATCAATAATTCATTCGGCTGCTGTATGAGCTTATGTAATTGGTCGTTCATGTTAATATGATCTTTTACATAATTTGTAGTTCTCTTTTGCCCTAACTAAGAGTCTGTTTATTTGGATGTATTTAAATGTGGTTTTGAATGTCATCGTAACAATCGAAAGTGGCAGCTTCCTTCTTTTGGCTTAATCGACCATATCTGATGATACCTTAACTTCGATGGTAGATGAACAAGGCTGGGCGTAGCCGTTGTTTGTGCCGTCGACATCGGGGTCAATTTTGTTCGACCAATCGCCCTTTTCTCTAATGACCACATGAAATATCTCCATGCGCATCCGTTCAACCTTGTCCTCTATTCCCGGAGAGAATTGAGACGCCATCTTGAGAAGCTCCATTTGACATTCCCGGAACCACAACACGTACAAACAGGTGTCAAGCATACAGTTGATTGAATAAACAACGTCAATCATTATCAGTTGCAACCATGTGGTGTTCACACCAAGGGATATAATTATACTTATAGCAATCGACGTTGAAATGATTACAAGTAAATATGCAAACGCAATCGTTGTTGCCTTATAACTGTGTAGAGACTTTGCTGTACTCTTGAATCGACCGGCCTTAGACGGATTGTGCTCCATTCTCACAATTCTAAATATGTTAATGTAACAAGCTATTGATAAAACAATGACGCTGAAAAGGACAATAGAGAACATGGTATGGGTAGCCTTGTTACATGATCCGATGACGTCAAACCACGTGAAATTCGTCGTAAGGTAACATGCTCCGATACGTACAAAGTAATATAAAATCGACATTGAAAACAATACGCAAAATACAATCTTCTTAACATTTGATGTGGTTAATATTCTCATATATGAGTGTGGCCAAGTAAATACTATGAGTCGTTCAAGACACATTATCCCGACCATTAAATAGGCTAACCAGGCAAATTTGATGCTGACAACTTGAACTATGATGTTGGCGGTGTTGTCATAAATGAATTTTCGAGCGGTAAATCCGATCACAGCTAAAACATCCATGGTTATTAGAACACTGGAGAGAAACCTGCAATACAAAATTTGAAACATTCATTTCAACCGAATAAAGGCATTTGTTATTGACATTTATGGTGCAATACTTATGTGAAAAATTACAGATACATGCTCAGTAGCAAAATGTTTGAACATAACAATCCGAGAATTTGGGGCCCGTTTCAATGTAAGATTCTACACGTTACTTTATACATCCTTAACTTAGTAACATAACGAATGACATCAAATTCTTATTCTTTGATGATCTACTTTGTTTTCATCTATAATACTGGTTACATCTCATATTAGAGTTTAGAAAAGGATCATTCTACTTAACGTATAATATTTCTATTGAAACAGGTCCCAGGTGCAAATAAACGTTTTTATTTCTGAGCATGTTGTTACACGTTATATTGGTATGACGCCGGTGTCTTTGTATAATCCCATTTTACCCCCGAAACAACAAGAACATTATACGTAGAAAAATATCAATATGGCCAAGACACAAACATACATAAACAAATAATACAAAGATGATTCAATAATTACGTTTAAATAAATAAAATATATAGTAAAAGCTATGAAAAACAATATTGGCAATTTAAATAAAAAATAATCGAGTTATACGATCTATATCATTATTAATTATTAGCATTACTATTATTGCTACCATTACCATTGTCATCAGTATTTTGGTCATTACAATTATTATAATTTTAATAGAATTAAGAAGCAGCGAATATTTGGAGTTTTTCCTCTCGAAATAGCATGTTTTAATAAAACATTAAACATAAGTAAGTCTCGGTTATTGATGATGTCGTTGTACATACATGTATATCCACACGAACACGCACCATTCTCAACTCAAAAGGGAATGAAATACTAAGGATATATTCTGATGTGCCAAAACTCTGATGTGCAAAAAACTTTTTTACATTACCATTATGTGTAATCAAAGAATTTATCTCAAATTGATTATCCGAAGTATAAACTGTATTTTATTTAAGGTAGCCCACCCCTAATGGGCACCATTTTAAACTATGATAAATTTGATAATTTCTTAATGTGTATCATTTCATAGATTCAAAAACAAAGTTTAAAATAAATTTACCGTCAAATAACAATTTAATTTAGGTTTGAATTACCCTACCCCCCATTTCAGAATTATCGAAACGACATCACCCTAGAGACAAGAACAATCCTTTATTTTATTTATTTTTCATCATTTTGGCAATAATTTGGTGTCAGAGGAAGAAATATATCTGCTTTCATAAATAATACATTATTGATCATATCACCAACAAATATAATAGCCATATGGTATTTCAATTTTAACATACTGTTTTGATCGTGTTCAATTGGAACATCGATGTTTAAACGCAAAAATAACAAGTTCTAGAAATACTCATGACCTGTTCTTTATTTATTATTATCTTTAATCTTTTGGGAACAATATGCCAAAAAATCAAAATGTTTTACAGTCTCATTTAAAAAAAAATAGTAATTCCCAACCAACTATTTCAGCCGTGCCTGCAAGTTATCAAATCTTATCAGAGGCCAATATGCATGTGTAAAAATGTTTTTAATTACTTTTTAATGAAAATACAATATTAACTTTTGTAAAGAAATGTTAGCTAATGAAAACAAATAATAAAAAAAAGTATTTGTGTTTCTGGCTGGATTCGATCAGGTCAATTACCAGGTACAAGTTCAATTAATCTGTAAACTTAATATATTTTCCTCTGAACTCATGATCTTAGGTTATTTTCTTGAAAGTACGTTGATAAAGCGGTCGCATTGAAATGTTTAACATTTTCATAACATTGTAATAAATACCTGGCGTTTTCCGGTGTTCTCTTGGTCCGGTTGAGTGCGATGAGAGCAAGCAGGCTGAAGGCGATCAGCGGAATGTTGACACACGTGAACAACACCTTAATCCACGTACTGTAGTCATCAAGGCTGGACGAAGAAGTTGTGTTCAATGCCTGCGTTCCATTTGTAAAAAATACCGTTCCGTTGTTGTCGTACCGTTAGTGATACTCATGAGCGACGTCATAATGCAATGTTCAAAAATAGTTCTTATTTAGTGATTTATTACAGAATTTGAAATATTTACTACGTTTTTACTTCTATGCCGTGAAGCCAGCACATACGTTTACGATATATTCACGATGCTTTACATTTATGTATTTAACATGAGAATATTTCTTTTGTTTATATAATCCATTCATATATTGTAATTCGATTGTTCCCACCAATATATGCTAATCAAATATAATAGTTGCCATTGTATTATGTTCTATTCTAGTTTGATAAATTGCAATGCTCATCATTTCATATGACTATACTTCAAACGTCAATACAATTATTTGTAATTTATGTATATGTAACAAAACAAGCCTATACAAAAATACGTGTAACAAATCTATTTGTTCTATTCTGATATTTTCAAACAATCAAATAAGCATAACTAAAGCGTATCTCATTTTATAGCTAGAAATTTCACTGCTGCCTCAAATGAAAATTAGCTGTAAGTTATAAATGCAGCGCTTTTGTCTTTATGGCAATGGGCGTTCCTTTTCATTATATACGACGTAAAATCATTGGAGCCACAGCAATTTGTTATGCGTTGAAAATGCTCTAATGTAGTTTTATTCGTCGTGGTGCCAATAACTTCAAAATGTTGGTAAACGGTGAGTATAGTATGTAGATAGTCCGCTTTTAAGGGAAAATAAAGCGGGGCGTATTCCTGTCAAGCAAAAAAATCGAATATTTGTATATTTTTAATTAATAGTTAATAAAAAGGATTGGTCAATTTAAAAATATTACCTTAAAAAACATTAAAAGAAAAACTAAGGCCATGAGTGTGAATAGCACTGCACACTATCGGTAAGTATTTTGTTTTACAAATTTCAAATATATTAAGTTTTTTTTTTATTACATCAAGTTATAATTGCCTCCCTTCCGATAGGAGTTGTATTAATTTTCACAAGTACGCCTCTTTTGTTTCACTATTTGGCAATTTATCTAATATCATGAACCGAGCAATCACCGTTTAAAAACGGGGGTAGGGGAGGGGGGTAACTCATATACGGCTTCCAAATAAAACACCCCTATTCGTTTACTTTCTTTTCTACCGATACACATACCCGTTATTTGCCGACATACACCTGCTCGTTGACTTTCTGATCTACGCATACACATACCCATTATTTGTCGACATGTGCAACTAACTATGTCTTTTACAGGTTTTAAACATTTCTTAACATCTTTGCCTTTTTTACCAATCGTGTTTAATCTACTTAGCATTAAAATTACACAGTACATAACGAGTGATAATGACAATTTACAGACGGGAATAAGGTCGGTATTCGATGTGCATTCTGTCCACATCAGTAGTCTGCCTCCGTGTTACGTGTCTGCATATGAACACGAAAGTCGAAGAGGCATAATGCCGGTATTTGATGAGCTGTGTCGGCATCAGTAGTCTGCCTTCGTGTTACGTGTCTGCATATGAACACGGAAGTCGAAGAGGCATACTGCCGGTATTTGATGCGCTTTGTCGGCATCAGTAGTCTGCCTCCGTGTTACGTGTCTGCATATGAACACGGAAGTCGAAGAGGCATAATGCCAGTATTTGATGAGCTTTGTCGGCATCAGTAGTCTGCCTCCGTGTTACGTGTCTGCATATGAACACGGAAGTCGAAGAGGCATAATGCCGGTATTTGATGAGCTTTGTCGGCATCAGTAGTTTGCATCCAGGTTGCGTGTCTGCATATGAACACGGAAGTCGAAGAGGCATAATGCCAGTATTTGGTGCGCTTTGTCGACATCAGTAGTCTGCCTCCGTGTTACGTGTCTGCATATGAACACGGAAGTCGGAGAGGCATAATGCCGGTATTTGATGCGCTTTGTCGGCATCAGTAGTCTGCCTCCGTGTTACGTGTCAGCATATGAACACGGCAGTCGAAGAGGCATAATGCCGGAAATTGATGCGCTTTGTCGGCATCAGTAGTCAACATGCTACCTGATTTCATTTTAAAAGGAAAACTGTGTCCCCTAAAACCTAACACAGAAAATCGTACTTCTAATGAAATCAATATCAAAAGAGTAATGTGTTTGTTAATGTTCTCATTATTTTCAAAACCAAATATATAGTAATGACATTAAATGAACATAATTACAACAATTACTGTTATAGGCTTCGGTAGCATGCATTAAGTAGTTTGTTTTTTCCGACGTTCTCGTCAGATAAAATGACAGCAAATGAAGATATTTGAAAATCTTTTACTATAATAGTAGTTTAATTTCGTTTTTATACTTAGTAATATGAATTCAAAAGGATAATTATGTATTTCCAGACGATGGAATATACCTTTACTTCGACAAAATCGACAACATTTGCACAATTATAGTCTTTAAAGTATGCTAAAGTGTTTCCTGTTATTACCTTATCATACAGATAGGTTAAGAGACCATCTGAGCATACAAACACAAAGTAATGATTTGATCCTCTAATGACAATCGTCATTGTCAAAATTTATATGTCACATTTCATTGGCAAAACAAAGGCCTCTGCTACAAATTGGCCAGTCTAAAGGTTAATGTTTTATTTAAGAACTAAAGGTTACTAAGGTAACACCCCTATTTTGTGTCCCATTTACCTCAAACATTACTCCATCAAAGTCGTGTATATTTCTTAAATATAGTCATGATTATGAATGTTTTATTTATATTTTTGATATTTTGTCTATGTGCAATGTACCGCAAAACAAGATCATTGCACTTTTGTGGATGGCATTTAGGTTTCAATAGCATTATTGGCACCTTGGGACTGTTATCATATCTACACATGTATTGTACGATCAATTTTTCACTAATATATACCTTTTAATATATAAAAAAGAATTTCATTTGATGCTCTTGTGACCTCTACTTTTCTAAGGTCTTTATGTCAATGAAGTTGACAATAAAATGAGTAAGAATATATGTTGTAAACACACATGGAAAGGCTAGCTCCCTAAAAAATTCGGTATACGTGTTCGTGGAATATCTGGACAAATTCCAAACAGATCTGGCGAATGTTAGCGAAACCAATAATACGTATCTTATACATAAGTGCACTTGCCTCGTAAGTAAAATAATAAGTAATCCACATTTATATTATATATATACGTTCACGACTGTTCGTTTGTACCCCAGGGAAATGCCCTACACGTTATACTATGAGGTAAGAGATCGTTCTAAAACTATTATAATATGTAAAGGACTTTAATAATGATCTATAAACCAGGCCTTCACTTTAGAAAAGCATGTGTCAAAGCATTATTTGAGTAACATTTTGAAGCCTGTGATAATAAAAAAAAAACAGTACGATGATGAAAATGCGATAGTACAATGATGAAAACGCGATAGTACGATGATGAAAACGCGATAGTACGATGATGAAAACGCGATAGTACAATGATGAAAACGCGACAGTACGATGATGAAAACGCGATAGTACGATGATGAAAACGCGATAGTACGATGATGAAAACGCGATAGTACAATGATGAAAACGCGATAGTACGATGATGAAAACGCGATAGTACGATGATGAAAACGCGATAGTACGATGATGAAAACGCGATAGTACGATGATGAAAACGCGATAGTACGATGGTGAAAACGCGATAGTACGATGATGAAAACGCGATAGTACAATGATGAAAACGCGATAGTACAATGATGAAAACGCGATAGTACGATGACGAAAACGTGGCAGTACGATGATGAAAACGCGATAGTACGATGATGAAAACGCGATAGTACGATGATAAAAACGCGATAGTACAATGATGAAAACGCGATAGTACGATGATGAAAACGCGATAGTACGATGATGAAAACGCGATAGTACGATGATGAAAACGCGATAGTACGATGATGAAAACGCTATAGTACGATGATGAAAACGCTATAGTACGATGATGAAAACGCGATAGTACGATGATGAAAACGCGATAGTACGATGATGAAAACGTGGCAGTACGATGATGAAAACGCGATAGTACGATGATGAAAACGCGATAGTACAATGATGAAAACGCGATAGTACGATGATGAAAACGTGGCAGTACGATGATGAAAACGCGATAGTACGATGATGAAAACGCGATAGTACGATAATGAAAACGCGATAGTACAATGATGAAAACGCTATAGTACGATGATGAAAACGCGATAGTACGATGATGAAAACGCGATAGTACGATGATGAAAACGTGGCAGTACGATGATGAAAACGCTATAGTACGATGATGAAAACGCGATAGTACAATGATGAAAACGCGATAGTACGATGATGAAAACGCGATAGTACAATGATGAAAACGCGATAGTACGATGATGAAAACGCGATAGTACGATGATGAAAACGCGAAAGTACGATGATGAAAACGCGATAGTACAATGATGAAAACGCGATAGTACGATGATGAAAACGCGATAGTACGATGATGAAAACGCGATAGTACAATGATGAAAACGCGATAGTACAATGATGAAAACGCGATAGTACGATGATGAAAACGCGATAGTACGATGATGAAAACGCGATAGTACGATGATGAAAACGCGATAGTACAATGATGAAAACGCGATAGTACGATGATGAAAACGCGATAGTACGATGATGAAAACGCGATAGTACGATGATGAAAACGCGATAGTACGATGATGAAAACGCGATAGTACGATGATGAAAACGCGATAGTACAATGATGAAAACGCGATAGTACGATGATGAAAACGCGATAGTACGATGATGAAAACGCGATAGTACGATGATGAAAACCCGATAGTACGATGATGAAAACGCGATAGTACGATGATGAAAACGCGATAGTACAATGATGAAACGATGATGAAAACGTGGCAGTACGATGATGAAAACGCGATAGTACGATGATGAAAACGTGGCAGTATGATGATGAAAACGCGATAGTACGATGATGAAAACGTGGCAGTACGATGATGAAAACGCGATAGTACGATGATGAAAACGTGGCAGTACGATGATGAAAACGCGATAGTACAATGATGAAAACGCGATAGTACGATGATGAAAACGCGATAGTACGATGATGAAAACGCGGTAGTATGATGATGAAAACGCGATAGTACAATGATGAAAACGCGATAGTACGATGATGAAAACGCGATAGTACGATGATGAAAACGCGATAGTACAATGATGAAAACGCGATAGTACAATGATGAAAACGCGATAGTACGCTGATGAAAACGCGATAGTACGATGATGAAAACGCGATAGTACGATGATGAAAACGCGATAGTACGATGATGAAAACGCGATAGTACAATGATGAAAACGCGATAGTACAATGATGAAAACGCGATAGTACGATGATGAAAACGCGATAGTACGATGATGAAAACGCTATAGTACAATGATGAAAACGCGATAGTACGATGATGAAAACGCGATAGTACAATGATGAAAACGCGATAGTACAATGATGAAAACGCGATAGTACGATGATGAAAACGCGATAGTACGATGATGAAAACGCGATAGTACGATGATGAAAACGTGGCAGTACAATGATGAAAACGCGATAGTACGATGATGAAAA